>NC_084838.1:60569618-60872648 GCF_033115175.1 Lepus europaeus | reverse complement strand
TAAATCTGAGTCTGATGCCTTGTTCATTATCTGGCCTTGGGCAAATCAATTGGCACAAAGCCTCAAGTTCTTCACCAGTAACATGGGGACAAGAGCAAGGTTGTTGCCAATACTAAATGAGAAGATACACATACTAAACTGAATACAGCCCTAGAATTTGGGAAAATTGTGCCTTTATTCCAACTACTACACAGCTGAAAAAGGATGGAAAAGACTAGAAGTCTCTCTCCTGCAAGCCGGACATGAGACTGAATTCCACAGACCAAAAAAGAAAAAGAAAAAAAAAAGAAAGCACGCCCAATGACTATTCAGTGCTGAATGAGCAAGGAAAACTTCAAAAACCTTACCGTGACATATAATTCCAAGGATGAGGTCAATAATATACTTGGTATGGTTTCTTTGTCTCTGAATATAGTAATACTAATAGGCAGAATTATTTGTTATTATGCTAAAGAAAGATGAAATTTTTTTAAGGGACAATGTTTTCTTTGAGTATTGTATCAGTAGCTCCCATAATTAGATTTTGTTTAAATAATGCAATTTGCTAAACTGTCTGAACAGTGTGGGCTCTTTTTTTCCCCTCATTTATGTTTCTAGTGGCTGTGGCTGTTGTTGTCAAGCATCTTGAGTGTTCTTTTATGGACAGAGTAAGCATGAAAGAGCCTCTCTGATGACTCATTTTAGAATATGAATTCAGTGGAAGCAAGGTACCGCTCATCAGCGCTGAGAACGTTCATTCAGATCTACTACAGTTTTACAACTGCTCTGCTATAACAGGGCCATTTATTCCAACGTGCAATTTAACCAACAGGCTCTTTAACCTTGGATGCTTATTAGTAAAGGAACAATGCTTTCAAGACTATGCTGAATAATTCAGCCCTTAAGAATCGCTGATGGCGAGAACAGGATGTTGTCTAAGTATCTGCGAACATTTCTACACATCTGGAGGACATGGCCCTGCGCTGCTTCTCCAGGCCTGCTCTCCTAGCCAGGACATCTCTTGTCATGGAACAAGAAGGGGGTAGAACACGAGCTTGTAAACTTCTTGGACAGAGACAGATGAGGCCTCATGACTACATCCCCTGTGAATTCTATTTTTGTGGTTACTGCCAGAAATATTATTTTTGAGTTTGCTCCTGGATGTCTTGTAGTAGAAACCATTCCAAATGAGAGTCTGCTGAATGTTCAGTATGAACAAGGAAACTATTTTGAGAAATAGTACCATTATTTCAACTCTTTACTTTTCTATTATGCTTCAATTGCTTTTTTAAGATTTATTTATTTATTTGAAAGGCAGAGTTACAGAGAGGCAGAGGCAGGAAGAGAGAGAGAGGTCTTCCATCCACTGGTTCACTCCCCAAATGGCCGCAACAGCTGGAGCTGGACTGACCTGAAGCCAGAAGCCAGGAGCTTCTTCCAGGTCTCCCATGTGGGTGCAGGGGCCCAAAGACTTGAGCCATCTTCTACTGCTTTTCCAGGCCATAGCAGAGAGCTGGATTGGAAGTGGAGCAGCTGGGACTCGAACCAGTGCCCATATGGGAATGCCGGCACCACAGGTTGCAGCTTTACCCACTATGCCACAGCACCGGCCCTTATGCCCCCATCTCTGAAATACTTTCCAACAAAGTTGTACCACTATCTTCATAAATCAGGTTAGTGAAGATGCCATTCAATTTCAAAGCATATTGCATGGAGACATAAAATATATAAACACACGTGTATGTGCACATTTACACAAATACACACACTTGTACAATTTGAAATTGAGCCCTGGCACTAACAAACATGCAGTCTATGGCCCTTGCCATGGTATCTTCTTGCTGGATTTGCCTTTATTCAGAGGCTACAGAGTGTGCCACCATTTCCCCAAACCATGTTCTATGGTTCACAAAACATCAGCAGCAGTTCCATAACAGGAGGGGGATTTGTACACCCAAATTCACATTGTTGCTGAAGATGAGTGTGAATCACTGCCATGCAAGTGCACCCTGACAACCATTCAACATCCACGCCTCAGAGCAGATTGTGGTTCTTCCTCTATTCATATAAAACCTCATTTAGTTGTTTCTCTGTTGTTTTTATTTTTTTTTTTAAAGTCAATTACTTGTGATGGTGATATAAGTGAAGAAAAATGAAGAGGCCTAAAAAAAGTGATGGTTCTGGAACATATACAGATGCCTGCAGAGGAAATTAAATTCCTAGGCTACCTGAAGATTGGGAAATTCATGTTCACCCCTTCATAAATCTCTCAGAAATGCCAAGGATCTGCTCTATAATGAAATGGTCCACATTCCAGTGTAATGCGGAAATAAACTTGACTGTGTATTATGATTTAGCAAGATCCTGGGACTGGGCCTCCAACATGACAGAAGAGAAATTTCTTACATGAGACAGGGTCTGTTAGGTTTAGGCTCTGGAAAGACAGGCCCAGAAACACCACGATACATTAAGGTTGGTAGGCTCTTCTGTCTGAATGCTATTGGAGAAAATCAGAAATTTGAGTTGACTGGGATTGAATATGAGAAGTGGCCTCCGGGAAGGCTGGCAGATGGATTCACCTTGTTTTGATTTGGGGGCTTCTATACAGAAGCCTCCAAGGACAGTTTAAAGTGGAAAGATGTGGAGGGAGCACTGTCATCAACAGGTGCAAAGGAGAACTGCTGGATCCTGAAGGAACCTACAAGACACTGAAGTAAGAACAGGCAGGAAGCAGCCAAAGTGCATTGAGTAAGAAAGGTCCATGAATCTAGTTTCTTCTCAGTCTCAGAAAAATGTCAGTGAAGCCGTCTGGCCTCCTTGGGTAACTGCAATGGCTCAGCATTTGTGGAAAAGCACCAAGGACATTAAGAAACATATTCAGGAGCAGGTGCTTAGCCCAACAGTTAAGATGCCAACTAGGCTACCTCTGTCCAACATCAGAGTGCCTAGGTTTAATTCTCAGCTCCGTTCCTGACTCTAACTAGACCCTGGGAGCTAGCAATGATGGCTCAAGTGGTTGATTCCTGCTATCCACGTGGGAGACCTGGATTGTATTCCTGTCTTCCAACTTCAACTCCATGCAGGGACATTTGCAGGTTATTTGGGGAGTGGGCCAGTGGATGGAATATGCCTTCTTCTGGCTCTCCTCCCTCCCTCTCAAGTAAATAAGCAAAATAACAAACAACATATCTCAAGAACTAAAAAGAAAGGGAGAGGGAGGAAAGGTTGGGAGGGGAGGGAATACCATTATATTCTTAGAATGGTATCTATGAACTATATTGAATCTATTGAAAATTAATTAAAAATTAAAATAAAAATTTTTAAATCTCAATGAAAAGAAAAGAATATAATAAAATCCTCTACCATGAAAAAAAACTTAAGATAAAAAAACTCAAGATAAAAATTTTTAAAAAGTGTTCAAAGTCTTCCAAAGAAAAATACTTTTCAAAATTATGTAAGTATACTTTTAATACATGTACATATTTAGTTTATGTAACTTTTATAAAAAATTCCTTTGTCACTTTCTAAAGATTTATTTTTATGAGGTTTCTGAAGAATCATCTAACTTTTCCCCAACACTCCATAAATCTCGTGGTGCTTCAAATAACAGGAAAGTTTCCCTCCTCTACAGTTTTGATGGCTATTTGGAAAACAACCATTTAGAAAAACCAATTCCTTACAGGCAAGTGTTGTCAAATCTTTCTGGCAGCACAACCAAGGCAACAGTTAAGTTTGCTAGTCAAGTACATCGAGTACCAAGACAGTAGCCTCCACTCACCTAACATGCCTAACAAAATGTAGACTCTTGTGGGATGGCTCAGATCCTGCCGTCAGGACAACCAAATGTAGACCTATGTGCTACGTTGGGTTCAGACAGAGACAGCACAACTATTATCAGTCTGTACACAGCACAGCCCCAGCAGACCTGCTTCTTGGAACTTATGAATGATGAGCTCAAAGAGCTACAGAGATGGTGACAAAAGGTAGCTTGCAGTACCATATAACATCTTGGCACTGTTCTGGCTTCTGATCCAGCTCCCTTCAAAGTGCTTGGGAGACCATTTGGGAGACATGGATGCAGTTCCTGACTCCTAGCTTTGGCAGTTCAGGCCATTTGGGAAGTGAACCAGCAGATAGAAGAGTGATTTCTCTCTCCCTCTCTCTGTGGCTCTGCCTTTGAAATAAATAAATAAATAAATCTTTTAAAACAAGAGAAAGGAGTAGAGGGAGCCAACAAAGCAGCACTTTGTACTGAAAAGGAAAGTACTATGAGGAAGAAGAAAGAAGGAATTCAAAAGCACCCACATCGCAAACCTTTGTTCGAAAGTAACTATACACCATTCATATCACATTTCAGCCCATAAAGAGGTGGTTTACTTAAGTCTATCATGTTTGTCATTTTTCACTTATCCACACAGTTCACCAAGACGAAGTGCACCTGCCTTCACTACGACTCCTCCCTCCTGCCACCCTCCCAACTCTGGCCTCCAACCCATGGGCCACCTATTGGACGGGATACTTCATTCCTGGCTTTGATGAAGAGGGTCACTTTGGCATACAGGTGATTTCCTTGTAGATTAAGAACATTTACTTTCTTCCTGCTGGATCCCTCCCAGAGATACCATCAAACCTCCACCTACGCAATTAGTTTTCACAGGTGGCTGTTTTGCCTCCAGTAAAACTACTTCTTTCTCCTTCTACAAGTCAAAGCACAGCAAATGCACATGAAAACATTTCAGATATGAAATAAACACTTTCATAAAGGCAGCTATGATGCAACGCATCATTTCTGACGGATCCAAATTATGGAATGAACTCCTCTCATCAGGATTAAAGTGAGGAGGAAGCATTTCTGGAGAAAGGAGCAGGACAGGATAGGAAAAGAGGGTTGGAGACGAAGCAGAGAAGCTACAACTGCCGCTGGCTCATCATCTCTGGGGATTTTTGAGGTCTTTCCTTCTTTAGTAAATTCTGTTTCTGCTCCAAGTCATGGTACACAGAACTAAGGGTAGAGAAAGAAAAGATGATATCGCTTCTCGGCCTTTTGGCTAAGATCAAGTGTGAGAAAGAAAAGATGTTCAGAGGCCTGAGCAGCAATGGTTGCGAAGCAGCTGTTTGCTTGTCTTGTTCCTGATGCACCAAAGAAGTCCCAACATGAAGCTAGAAAGTTGTGAGACGTCGCTGTGACTTGGGTCCTTTTCCTATTAAAAGCCTCTCATGTTGGAAGCAGCCATTTCCAAAGGATAAAAAAAAAAATTCAATGTCGACATAAATCCCTTGAACTAAACATCTGTTTAAACTGTTTCTAGGTCAGGGGTCTAAAACTGTGAAACGCTAGGGGTGCAGACATGATTTCTTTCCCAAGGTCTCCAAGTCCTGCGGAACGCACATATCCTGCCATATTGTTTAAACATCTGGCTCACTTCCCCCCAAAAGAAAAAGACTGATAGACTGGGCTGTTGTGGCTTTTTCTCTTAACCTATAACATGATTTTGCTATTTGGACAGCCTCTAAAACAAACTACTGTTAACCAATGTAGTTTTTGGGTTTTTGTTTTGTTTTGTTTTTTTTTTTTTTTTTTTTTTTTTTTATGCATTATGGAATGGTTTTAGATGCTTTGCTGGCATTTGACTGACATGAGGGGCCTGGTTTGATAAAATCTGCAAATTCATATATGTTCAAGAAGTGATTGTCATTGCTTCTTCCCTAACGTTCTAGGAAGAAAAACTCTACCAGAATTCTCACTTCCAGCATTCTCTTTTGTTATCTATCCTAACAAAATAAAACAGGTACCTTATTTTTTGTCTATTTCTGTATCTGCATTTGTGTTTGGAAAAGACTATTTTTAAACATTAAAACACAAAGTAATTCCCAAAAAGGGATGGGTGGGAGCAGGAGAGAGTGAGGCAGGGGGATGGGCATTCCCTAATGGCCAGGCTCAAACTCCCCATGCTTATGGAATTCAGCTATGGTGAATGAACCTCCAGGGGATCTAAGTGGCTATACACAGGTTGGCCACCCTGATTCCAAAAGTCACCTGATATATTTATAAAATAAATAACAGCAATGAACCTACACTATCAGTCATGATAGGGAGCTGAAAAAAGTGAGGCCCTCACAAATGACAGACTGTTCAATAAATGTGAAAGTATATGGTACCATCTATGAACTCAAATATCAGAGTTGGTCCTTAGGTTTGAGGTTACATGCCCCCCCCCCAAAAAAAAACCATCATTGCTCCTATATCATGTCCATGCCTCCAAAAACAGCAGGAGGTAAAAAGGCAACCCTAAAAATCTCCTAGTTCAAGTGGGAAAGAGTGATTTCACTGACACAGGGTAGAACAATCGTCCATGGTTGTCAAATATAATAAAGGGATTAGAGTTTTGTTTTGATTTATTTTAATGTACAAAGGAAGAAAGGAGACAAACTTCAAAGGGTTTGTCTCCAGCCCAGACTTCCGGCCCCAGGGGAACAAATTTCTCAGTGAACATTAGACATATATAAAAATGACCATTTAAAATTTAGCAAAAAAGGAAAGCAAGTAGATATTCTTACTAAGATCAGATCTACGTTTTATTTCAAAAAGTTAAATGCTTTTTCCTCCCCCTCTGTTATTAGGTAGGGTGGCCCATTACATACTCTGCCTTCTTATCTTCACCCACCCAGTCAAAAGCCATTCTTATATCTGGGGAAGGTTACTTCCCATTTAAGTCATTTATTTTTTAATGCAAAAGTGCATGACTAATAATGTTCTCAAAAAAAAAAAAAAAGAAAGAAAAAGAAAAGAAAAGCGATTAAAGGAGAATAGCATTGTAAAAATTGAGACCAAAGGAATATATACTGTGTACCTAAGAGCATTTAGGTGCAAAATAAACCCCAGGAAAGAGAAAATGATCAGTGGTAAGTTTTTACATATCTGAGGATTACCTAGGTATAAGACAAAAATATTTTCATCAATCATTCGAAGTCTTTGTTGTGCTATGTCTTCTACACACACTCCTCTCTGAATGTATTTTTATTTTCAACAGACTTTATTTATAGGAGATAGAGAAGAAAAAGAGTTCAAAAACTCTGGAAAACACCATTTTTTTAAAGTTTCAGTGAGGAATGTGAAGGCCAATAAGAAACTTGAAAGGAAATCTGGGCTAACCCCTCACCTAAGGCAAAGCCACACCTACAGCAAAAGAAGATAATCATCTAATTGAACTTTAAAATAAATCAAGTTCCATGACTTTCCTTCCTAATGCATTCCAGAGCCTGACACCTTTTACTCATGAAATTCATTTTCAAGCCTTAGCCTAAGCACGGTCAGTCATTATCAATAGTTTTAAATGATTAGAAAGACAGATAGAGTGTACAACATGTAAGAAGTTCTATAAGATCAGCTGATCGAACAAACCCAAGGACATACTGGATCAGAATTTACTGATTTGAGCAAGATATTTCTGGGTCTCAGTGGTGTCTTTTGGATCAGGATTCAGAGAAAGGGTGTATGCCTTCCACAGTGGATTGGATATTACATCATATGTGCAGCTAGGAACATCTATCTTTCTACTAACCACAAACATATACGAGGGAGGAGTTATGGACAGATTGCTTATGCCCTGCCCCATCCCACTAAAATTCATATGTTGAAGCTCAACAGGCACAGGCAGAACAGACTCTTTGGATTTGGAGATAACTGAGGTAACTGAGTTTTTGGAGGTAACTGAGGTTCCAAGAGGTCATAAGGGGGCCCTGGTATGACAGCTTGCTCTCTCCTCCATGTGAGGACACAGGAGAAGGCAGCCACCTACAGCTAACAGAAGAGCCTCAGAACGGAATTCACCTTGCTGGCACCTTGATCTTGCTCTTTTCGGCCTTCAGAATATATGAGATAATAAATTTCTGTTGTTTAAGTTACTCAGCCTATGGTATTTTGCTATGGCATCCCAAGCTGTCTGTCAGGAACACCCACAAATTAGACTACCACATCCATCTTTAGATAGTCATCCCTTTCCTCCTGACATCTCTGGGACTATTTTTCTCACTACTGTGATAATGCCTTTGAGTTTAAAGTGGGTACTGAGCACCAGTTATGTGCCAGGCATTCAGCGAGAAGCTGCAGATAACTCTTTTCAATGACTTTGTGGTATAGTCTGGAGAAGAAGCTCATTTAGTGATAAGCAATTCTAGTAATTTTTTGCTAAGACCTACAATGGGGAGCTACAAAGTGCAGTAGGAGCCCTGGGAGGAACAACCAGCTTAGTGAAGGGGGAACTGACTCAGCGCAATACAAAATGTCTCAGGCCTTCAAGGATGAAAAGAACTAATCAGCTAAAGGGTACAAGTTGGTGGTCACGTTGTAAGGATAGCATACAAAGGTCCTGAGACCTGAGAGATGGGAATTCCTCTCTACCGGTTACTCATTGTAGAGCTCCTTCCAGGGTCCATCTGTAGGCCTCAGATCTTCCCTAGAAACCATCCCTCCCTTTGACTGCCCCCTTTCTAGTCTTCAGTAATAACTGGTAGATACCACAGCAGGACATGCGACCAAAGGCTCATCTGAAATTCAAGTCTTCCTCCCTCCTTCAGAAATGCTCTTGCTGCGGAATTCCCCATTTGTGTGAACAGCCTCAGCACCAACCCAGAGCCGCGGTCATGTTCCCCTCTTCCCTCTGCCTTACCTGCCACATCCATCCAACACCACGTTCTCTTTGCTCAGTGTCTCCAGAACCTGTTCATTCTTGTTCCCATTCCCCATCAGAACCTAAGCACCATACTTGAGGGCCAATTTTTTTTACTGGTTTACTATTACAATCATGATTAAATGCTTCGTTTAATCAAAATCTGCAATAATCCACTAGTGTAAAATAGAACACAAAATCCAAGTAATGAAGGCAGACCCAAAGCCAGAAATTCTATTATGGAATTCAGATGAAAATAAAGACATGAAAACAAGGTGTAAGCTATGAACTTCCTAGCACAGAGGGAAAAGAAGAAACCTAGATTATTACACAATTTCCATCATAGGATGAAAGAGGCATGATAACTTATCAGAAAAGGCAAATCTCCTTCCTGAAAGAATTCTCAGAAAAAGAGTGTGAAAAGGTTGAATATGGGACACTGGACAACATAGCGGGAAAAAGTCGGTTTTGCAAAATGAGCAAAGGTCTTGTATATATGGACCTTTTACAAATAAAACATTTTTTGAATATTTCATTTATAGTGAAGCCAACCAGAGGTTCAATCATGTTTCTGAAAAGGCAGTCTATAGAGTAATACAGTGAAATGCTTCTTATAGATAGCTTTCTGATATTTATAAAAAAGAAGGCTTGTCCCAGAGAGTCTCTCTCTAAGCACAAACACCCCAGAGGGCCCTTTTACCCAAGTCGTATTCATAACTGAGGTCACAACTAGTACCAAAATATCGGACTACTTAGGTTACTTTTGATTTTTTCGTATTTCATTTTTGCAGAAAGGTTTTCTCAAAGGCCCTTAGCCAACAGACTCCCAGATTCCAACTCCAGTATAATTTATATACTGCTGTCACTCCATTTGTTTCATTACTTTGCCACAATCTTAAACTACTTGCTTATGAATGTTATTTTCCTCCAATATACTGTATGTGAAGCCCTTAGTAGCACAATTGGCATGTAGTAGATACCAACTAAAACTTTTAAAATTTTTATTTATTTATCTGAGAGATGAACAGATAAAAAAGAGAGCCCCCATTGGCTTGTTCACCCCCCAAATACCCACAACAGGGCTTGAAGCCAGGAGCAGGGAACACAATCTCCCATTAGCAGGAAGCTGGAGGCAGGAGCCTAAGCTGGGTAGCAAACCCAGGGACAATGATATGTGGGTGTGTTAACAAGCAGCTTAACCACTAGGCTGAACACTGGCCCTAAAACCTTTTAATTATATAAATCAATAAGTGTGTAACCTATGTCCTACGTCCTAAATTTATTTATTTTTTTGACAGGCAGAGTTAGACAGTGAGAGAGACAGAGAGAGAGTTATAGACAATGAGAGAGAGAGAGAGACAGAGACAGAGAGAAAGGTTTTCCTTCTGTTGGTTCACTCCCCTAATGGCTGTCACAGCCGGCGCTGTGCGTTGATCTGAAGCCAGGAGCCAGGTGCTTCCTCCCGGTCTCCCATGGGGTGCAGGGACCCAAACACTTGGGCCATCCTCCACTGCCCTCCCGGGCCACAGCAGAGAGCTGGCTACATCCTAAATTTTAAAATGCTATGCCCCACATAGAGAGAGAAGGCAAAGATGATATAAGTTTTATATGAAAATGAAATACTTGCCTTCAAACAGCTTGTTCCCTGTCTCCATTTTCCCTTTTTTCCAATCCATCCTCTATTTCACTGTCAGGGTCGTCTTCTAAAAGACCACCCAATTACAACCGCTCAAAAACTTGAAAGGCTACCCTCGGGAAATTCTTCAATGCGGTGTTTGAAGCCTGTGGCAGCCTAATCTTCCTGCTGAATCCTTACACTTCCGCCAACTCCCCAACACAGGTTAATATCTTATCACCCTTGCCTGATCATTCACTACTCTCAACCACATACACGCTATGCCCATCCCCAGGGACTTACCTTTTTCTTGTGCTATTCCCAGCTGTTAGCATGTTTGTGCCTCATTCTTGTCTGAAGAAATTGTCCTCATCATTGGAGCTCACTTCTTGACTGGTAAGAGCCTTCTTGGGAGACTTATGGACGTCTGATTTGCCTCCTCTGCATGCCAATAGCCATTTTTATCTATCTGCATGGCACTGTCTACCATCTGTCTTATATATTTTGTTCCCATTACCGGATTACATTGAAAATACCTCGAAATCAAGGGTCAATGCTTTATTGATCTTCTTATTCCCTTTTAGTAATATTTAGGCAATATTTAGTAATATTAGGTGCTACTGTTCACTGAATTCAGCATCTGCAAAACTAGTAATACCGAAGAGACACTGATGGTTGTTGCTATGGATTTCAATTTTATGGAGTTGGAGGCTTAGATACAGTACAACCATTTACCGGATTAGAGATTGTATTTTTTTTAAGATTTATTTTTATTATTTATTTGAAAGTCAGAGTTACAAAGAGAGAGAAGAAGAGGCAGAGAGAGCGAGAGAGAGGTCTTGAATTTGCTGGTTCACTCCCCAATTGGCCACAATGGTCGGAGCTGTGCTGATCTGAAGCCAGGAGTTTCTTCTGGGTCTCCTGCGCAAGTGCAGGGGCCCAAGGACTTGGGTCATCTTCTACTGCTTTCCCAGGCCATAGCAGAGAGCTGGATCAGAAGTAGAGCAGCCAGGACTCGAACTGGTGCCCATATGAGATGTCGGCACTGTAGGCGGCGGCTTTACCCATTATGTCATAGTGCCGGCCCCCAGAGATAGTATTAATCTCCACCTTACTGACAACTATACTACCTGAGTAAATATCTCAGTAGTTCTTGTTTCAGGAAAATTACTTATGTTCCAGTATATATGTACATATATTTTTTTTCCTTAAAATGGCTCTTACAAGGTATTACCCCATAAAAAAAATTTATAGCCAATTTTGTAGCATCCCATATCACAGTGTTGTTTGGCATCCCAGCTGCTCTGCCTCCAATCCAGCTTCCTGCTAATGTGCCTAGGAAGGCAGAATATGATGGCAAAGTACTTGGTTTCCTGTATGGGAAACCAAGCTGGAGTTCCTGGCTTCAGCCTGGCACAGACCTGGCTGTTACACTCATATGAGGAGTAAACCATCAAATGGAAGATCCCTCTCTGTCCCTCCCTCTGTGTAACCCTTCCTTTCAAATAAAAAAAAATGTTTAAAAAATAATAAAATAACCTTTCATCAACACACAATACCAGACCTCATTCTGTGAAAGATTCAAAACCATAAGGCATTTTTTTAAAATGGTACTTGCCAATAAAAATATAAGAATATTTCAAATTCTATAATCTAATCTATGAAAGTAGATTTTTTTTCCTTCCTTTTTAAACATTGACTTAACTCTAAGTGCAAGATTCAGAAGTAAAATTGTGCCATTTTTTTCATTACTTTCAGTGCTGCTCCCCTACCAAGATTTCCTTTGCCAAATTACAACATCATTTCCAAATGTACTACCAATCAACAGAGAGGGCAATGAATGAATTCACCCGTACGCATCTGTCAGGCTAGTGAGCGATAAAATACACAGGCTAGGAGATTGCTATTGAGACATATGTGTTCTTACCATCTGCACACAGTACAGCAATGCGCTATGCACATATGATATGTCTGAAGCCTAATTCTACATATGAAAAAGAAAAGCATTCATGCTAGCCTGATATGATGTACAATGCACATCATATCAGGTTCACAATGGATGGTTTAATGTTACTCCACATAGGCCTATCCGCCCAAAACTTTCTTTTTCTGAAAATAGTTAAGACACAGAATCAGATACATTCTTTGATCACAGGAGATTGGTTTAACCTTGTGCTAACAAAATCTCACTCACTCTAAAACAGGCTAATGGGGAGCACATCAGTTTGCCTTCTCAGGACTCATAATCTTTATTTTAACCACTCCTTGGAAAACTCCAGAATGGAAAGGAAGTTGAACTGAATAAAAAAAAGTGGCAAGCTTAGTGTATTGATTAGTTTTATAGTACATATTTTAGAAGGGCAAATGCATTATTTATACAGGTGCTACCTGACCTGTGTCCACTGACATACTCACTTTAACCTATTAATAAGCATACTATAAACAACAATGAAAGTTACGTGACCTTACACAGCTGCCTCAAGCCGCTGTACTTCTTTCTTTAAGGAAACTGTTAGATGACCCTATTGTGAGGACACACTAAATCTGTCTGAGTAAGGGAAAACAAGAATCTTTCTCCAAAGGGTAAAACCTTTGGTTTTCACACTGCACGGTTACTACAATGGTTATTTGTAGTTCATAGGGACCTGTGTTTCTAGTATCAGCCTTCCAGGAAGCTTTTATACTGTGGCACATGATCAGTTGCTTATTGCCAAGGGAAAGACTTTTTCCCCAGAAAGACAATCTGTGCACACACTAATTTGAAAGACAGGGTAGGAGCTGCAAGTGTTTTAATAGCCCATTATCAAAAATTATCCCTTGGCTATAAAATCCCCAGACCATTGGCTTGAGCTCAGCTCAAAGAAAAATGAGATTACAGAATTTAATCTAGTGAAGGGGAGTGAGAGATGAGTTTTAAAAAGCTTTAGATCACCAAAAAAAAAAAAAAAAAAAAGGAGGGGGGGGGCGGCAGAGGACAGAAACGAGATCAGCTTAGATAAAACCTTCCACACAGTGCTTCACACAAACCTATCATGTTCCAAGACTGATTTTAAATTTTAGAAAGTAAGCTGCTGCTTTGCAACATTTTAATAAGGAGTGGGGAATGCTCAGAGAAAAATTACATAGTGAGGTGACAGGAAACAAAACAGCATTTTGTCTTAAATTTGCACAACCTAATTTAGAGCAATAAAGCAGAACCTATGAGTTCTGGTAAATGTCAGGAGCGTCATGTCCATTACATATGTGGATAGGTATGAAGCACAGTCTCCGTAGGCCCTTCAAAAATTGCACACAGCCGCCCTAATGCAAACCAGAAGTCTCAGCCTGCTGGGTGAACACTCAGATTCACTCCCATGTGGATCCTTAGACAGGGCCCCTCCACCCCACCCCCATCCTCATTTAAAGATATTTCAAGAAACCAACCTGAGGCCATAACCATGGAGGTGGCTCATGGGAAGATAGCTCCCACCCCAGCAAAAATCTGGCCCAAACCCTGCAAAGAAAGCATCAGAGTCCTGTAGACCCTCCCCCTCTCCCCCCAAGCCTCCACTCTATTTCTCCTCCCCCTTCTGCTCCCCCCGCCCCTACCCATGAGCATCTGCCTGGCCCAATCTCGCCTGGGCCAGCTCCAATAACAACATCTGCTTGGCAGCTTTTCAAGCCCACGGATAGTTATCTAACTGAGGCTTTTGTGCTGTACTGTTTATTCTATGTGAAGAAATGCCTCCTTAGTTGAAAGAGTACTTTAGAAAAACTGTGCAGCTATTAGCAAGTGAAGCACAAGGCTAATAACCCCCACCTGCTCATCAAATTAATTATGACATCTGAGTCATTATAACTCAGAAAAGAAAACACGACTGCAGATTTGTCACATGTAGGAATAAACATGTTTTAGGACCGGGAAAAAAACAGACCAAGAGACTCAGTTGGACAAAACACATGCTTCCACCTTTCAGAGACTGAAAATAGGAACCCTGACTTTCCCAGTGAAACTGACAAACAGGAGAATGATTGGACAGATGGATGTTACAGGGAACAAAATGGGATAAAGTCGGAGAATACGGAACCTCAAGGAAACCGCTTTCAGATTCAATAATAATTTCTTTAAACAAACATTCTACAAAGCCAGTCTGCAGAGCAAAATACACTGTTGGTGATGAACGTGATCCCTGTCATTGGGTCCATCTTAACTACACTTGCAAGAACTCAGGATAGAGGAATGTTTCCCCTAGTAACAGAAGAATATTTCCACAGTGGTAATAGGTTTAGTAAGAAAATACATCAAAAATGAAAATAAAATTTGTCATGAAATTTATATCCTAACCAAGAATGCATAAAACTAACATCATTAAAAGTCCAATCCCCTTCAGTAGCCATAAAAAAAAAGTCACATTTCAAAAGCCAGACCCTTAACATTATACAGAGAAGCCTTCAAAAAGTTCATGGAAGATGCACATTATGGTAAAACTATGCACAGATTTCAAAAATTTTTGCATAAAAATAAATCTTAATTCAATTTTTCCACAAACTTTTGAAGTACCTTCCACATCTCATCATCAATTCTGTTTTGCTAGTATTTCATAATAGTGAATATAATGTTTTCATTATACACTTCAAACAAGCAAAACAGGTGCCAACTTCTTATTCTTTGCTATATATTTGTCACATGAAAATGAATCATATAATTTAAAATACCTTACCCCAAATTTTGGATCTTACAAATCATAATGTAAAATAAAAATAAGTATTTTTATTAAAGTAAAATTGTTTTAAACAGAATATCCATTAATAGGCTGGTGGCCCACCCAAAAAAGCATGATATTTTTCCTTGTTATTATTTTAAAGGAAATAACTTCTGAAAAGATATTTTTATTTTTAAAATGCCCCTACTGAACAATTTCGGCAACTACAAACAAATCACTTCATCTTTCTGCAATGTCTTCACTGGGGAAAGAACTTTTTATTAGTTTGTAGTCCTTGTGCCACCAATTTCAGAAAGCACAAATCAATTTATAAAAGCATATCACTATTTTGCTAAATAACATCAGCCTGCTACACTACCTATTGTACCTCCAGGAAAGGTATCCATTGTAGAAGCAGCTACAATCAATTCTTGCCAAAAAGAAAAGAAAAATTTCATGTGTTTTTTAAAAGCAAAACCTAGGGAAGAGTTCATTTGAAAATAGAACAACGTGCTACATTTCTAAACCCTTTAAGGTTTAATGTAAAGTGAAAGCAAATCTCAGGAAGCAATACAATTCGTTTTGTCTCTCACTAGAACAATTTTGTATTGGAGTCTAGTGCTGAGTTGATTTATGTAAATATGTTACTTAACCTCAACTTGAGATATAAATCCAGAGTAAACATAACAATGGCGATCCTGACACTCTACTTTGCCAAATCAGAAGATTTAGTCGGCCTAGGCTAAGAATGAATTAAGATTATATTAAGAGTGTCAGTCCTAAGTCAAGAAAACATGTACAGCCAGAGCTTGCCAGGGAGATCACTCATTAACCAGCCAACAAGGCTGCAGAGCTGTGGCTAGTGTGGGAAAACACGCTCCCTGTTGTAAACTCCACAGCAGGCCAAGGCACTCTTCTGAAATGGGTGCATTTTCTGTCTTTTTCTTCTCTCGCCATTCCTGAAAACAAACTCAGTTTCCCTGTGTAGTATCTGCGGAGATCTCCACACATCTAACTGGAAGAGCCTTGGCCCCTGTGAAGTCTCAAAGGCCAGGGCCAGAGGTGGACTGGTAGACTTGAGGCTGCAAGGAGTTAATGGCTCCTTTCGGAAAATAACTTTCAAGTTGCTTTTTAACAGCTACTTCCCACAATTATTAAATTCTTTTACCATGATAGGTAGCAGCCATGTATCCCAAAGATATTCAACTGTGGGGTATGTAGCAGCAGATTTTGGTCTGTGGGTTCCCCAAGACCCCCTTGCCACACACGTCCTAGCCAGGCTGGTCGGGCATGATGTGCAGAGAGAGGTCTGTGCCCAAGCCTGAAAAGCAAATAAATTATCTGGAGAAAAATATCCTTCGCAAGTATCCGTATTATTGGCAGTCTGACTTTGCAAAATTTACAGACATGCCAGAAAGGGCTACATGAAACCAGCAGCTCCCAGCCCAAACAGTCCAAGATCCTGGTATCCACTCAATCTCAGCACGCATCTCCACCCCTGCTTCCTTCCCAGTGGTATGTGGTCTTGAAAACACAAATGTTCACGTTTCCTGAAGCTGAGCTGCAAAGGAAAAGTCCCCTCCCAAGAGGCAGAGCTGCAGGCTTTTGGTGCCCCTGAAATTGTTCACGATGGTACAACATAATGTGACATTCACCACAATTAGCCACACGGAAACAGCCTTTTTTTTTCACCTCTGATGTCATATAATAGATAAGCCCATGATTTGAGATCTTATCAGTATGCAATGTTATCTATAAACAAAGTCTTTTAGGAGGAGTCCTGTGCTACAATGGTGCAAAGTTAACCTGAAGCTGAAGCGTCCCATGTCCCTTCTCTATCTCATTCTGACCAACCCTCTCCTGGTGGAAGAGTAAAAATTGACAGATGCAAAATATTTTTTAAGAAATTAGACATTTTCACTGCCAGTTCTTCATTCTAAGTAATATTTTCTTACTCATTCTCTTGCTCCTTTTCTCTCTGGCATTCTCCCTGCATGCATACACACACACACACACTCACAGGAAGACATCCATTAATATTAAGAACAGTCTTCTGTAATGTTTTTCAGAATTTCTCAGGGGCTTAGGAGGGCTGCAACCGTGCCAAAATCACAAGCTCTCCTCTGCTCAGAAGGGATGTCTTTTCAAAGCCCAGCCCTCATTTTTCAGTCTGATGTAAGTAAATTTACCTCTGTGTGCTAGGCTGAGCAGCTTTTCTTTGTCGTTTTGTTTTTCTAATAGCTGCTGCTCTGGCAGAGCTGTTCATTTCAGAGGGAAGTTAGAAGCATTCTTCCCTCTTCCCTTTTAGATTATTTGCAGTTACTGACTCTTCTGAAATCTTAGATTTGAACAGCAACCTCAAGCAGAGCACCATTTTACAACAGCACATCACCAGCATTCCCAGGATCACATTTCTCTAAAGAAAGTATCCAAGATGAGGTAAGAATTAAGTCCAAACAGGCTGAAATTCACAAAGAGGAAGCATTATCTTTTTATTTTTAGGTGGGCCCAGTGCATCCTGAAGGCACACTGAAGGGTAATAACCTTTTGGAAACACTATCACCAGCCAAGAGGTGGTGGAGTTATGTTTGCTTCTTAGCTAAATTAATTTACTTCTTGAGAAAGTCAAATGAAAGATACCCAGGTTCATTTTGGAGATGTTCATGCAACAGATAAGAGAAAGTGGGGTTTTGTTTCTTGCTTCATTCGTCTCACGACAAAATCAAAAATCACTGTCCCAAGCCATAAATCTAATAGGAACCACGATAAAATCCAGTGGGTGAAATGTCCCTGAAAGTTCTTAATTTGTCAATATGTAAACCTGCTTGATGAGCCTCAGCTTGCAACGCCAGCCAGATCCTGCTGTTGGTCCTTCTGATGAGAGTGTTATGTAGCTTGGACCAAGTCTGTGGTCTATGCATGCATGGTCTGCCTGCATAAAGTGGGAATCCTGTGAATTCTCCCTCTGGGTCACATGCTTAAATGAGAGTTCATTAGCTTTCAGTTTATCTAATGTCAACTTCTTCTTTATCAACCAACATTCACCTGCTCTAATCTCTGAGCACACTTGAATTCATAATAAATAGTTCTGGGGTTTTGGCAATTGTCAATCTCAAAGTCATAGTAAAAGGCATAAAAAAGGAGTATCCGTGCAGCTGCAGAAACCAGTGAAGAATGGTACATGGAGCCATGGTTAGGAAACCCTGCCAGGCCAGGAAGATTCTCATTACTACCTCCTGACTCATCCCATTCACCAGCATTATTTGAAGAATAACATCTGTGTATATAAGTGGAAACCCTATTATACACCAGGGCTTAAGTCCTTAGCATCTTAAGTTCTTGGTTGTGTGTATTTACCCAGAGGGACAGGAGTGCAATGCTATCCTCCACTGCATACTCAGGAACTGATGTAAGACCAAGCCTGCAACAGGAGGGGAAACATGCTTCATTCCTGGGGCAATTTTCAAATGGCACTAAAAATGATAACTAGAGTAGTGAGAACGCACCCTCTCCAATTGAAAGCAATAGTAAATATAATAGTTTAAACAAAACAAAAAAGATGGTTCATGATTTACAAATATAAAGTATAAAAAGCATAAGCAATCAAATGGGAAATTTATTAACATAATACATATGCAATTACCTTTGGAGAAATATGACTTGCAATTCAAGGAATAGAGAGGAGATGAATGCCGGAAAGGGGCGGATCTGTAATATTTACCTCCAAAGAGAAGGCTGAAAGGTATCTGTCAAGGGTGATAGCTGTGGACTTAGAGAGGCTTCAGGTTAATCCTGCCTTTGCCATTGCCTAGCTGTGTGACCTTGGGCAGCTTATTTAAACTCTTTGAGCTCTGTATTCCTCAACTGAAGGAATAACAATACCACCCTTCTAAATGTTCCTGTAATATTTAAATAAAATACATTACATAAAAGCACATGATTTTTTTAAGATGTACTTATCTATTTGAAAGGCAGAGTTACAGAGAGACAGAGAGAGGCCAGCGCCATGGCTCAATAGGCTAATCCTCCACCTGCAGCACAGGCACACAGGGTTCTAGTCCTGGTTGGGGCACCGGATTCTGTCCCGGTTGCTCCTCTTCCAATCCAGCTCTCTGCTGTGGCCCGGGAGTGCTGTGGAGGATGGCCCAGGTCCTTGGGCCCTACACCCACATGGGAGACCAGAAGAAAGCACCCGGCTCCTGGCTTCGGATCGGCACACAGCACAGTGCAGGCCTGGAGGCCATTAGGGGAGTGAACCAAGAGAAGGAAGACCTTTCTCTCTGTCTCTCTCTCTTTCTCTCTCTCTCTAACTCTGCCTGTCAAAAAAAAATTTTAAAAATTTTTAAAAAGTGCATGTTTTTATAACAAGCAGAAGCCAGATAAAGGAAAAATACTTTTGTTAAAACCTTAGAGAGGCCGGCGCTGAGCACAGCAGCTAAAGCTGCAGCCTGTAGTGCCAGCATCTCATGTGGGCACCCATTCGAGTCCTGGCTGCTCCTCTTCCAATCCAGCTCTCAGCTATGGCCTGGGAAAGCAGTAGAAGATGGCCCAAGTCCTTGGGCCGCTGTACCCGTGAGGGAGACCCGGAAGAAGCTCCTAGCTCCTGGCTCCTGCCTTCAGATCGGCCCAGCTCTGGCTATTGAGGCCATTTGGTGAGTGAAGCAGCAGATGGAAAACTTCTGTCTCTCTCTGCCTCTGCCTCTCGGTAACTCTGCCTTTCAAGTAAATAAATAAATATTTAAAAAAGAATAATTTCTCAACTTAGGAAATTATTTTCAAGTTGCTATGAAGACCTTTTCTTGTAATAAATTTCTTTTGTGACCCTTCTGCTAAAAATAAAAAAAAAAAACCTTCAAGTCCAGCGCTGTGGCGTAGTGGGTAAAGCCACCGCCTGCAGTGCCGCCATCTCCTATGGGTGCCGGCTGAAGTCCCAGCTGCTCCACTTCCTATCCAGCTCTCTGCTGTGGCCTGCGAAAGCAGTGGAGGATGGCCCCAGTGCTTGGGCCTTTGCACCCACATGGGAGACCCAGAAGAAGCTCTTGGCTCCTGGCTCCTGGCTTTGGATTGGCACAGCTCCAGCCATTGCAGAAAATTGGGGAGTGAACCAGTGGATGGAAGACCTCTCTCTCTCTCTCTCTCTCTCTCTCTGCCTCTCCTCTCCTGTGTAACTCTGACTTTCAAATAAATAAATCC
The DNA here is from genome assembly GCF_033115175.1 of Lepus europaeus. NCBI lineage: Eukaryota > Metazoa > Chordata > Mammalia > Lagomorpha > Leporidae > Lepus > Lepus europaeus. Next base: position 60,852,510 of record NC_084838.1, on the reverse strand, counting down.
TTTAAAAAAGAAACCTTTAAATAAATAAATCTTTTTTTAAAAAAAGGAAAAAGACCGTCAAAACACATTTTAAAAACAAATAGAATATTTTAACCTTTCTTAAGGATAAAATGTGTTTGTTTTATTTGGGGAGGACTAAAATAATTATTTTGTACATACTTGTCTTGAAAATAATACAGAAAGTAACCATGCCATAAATATTTTTTTACTTTCTAAAATTCAGAATTTTGAAAGAAACACTGCAAATCCCCAAAACAAGAGTGATACACATGGTTTGCTGGCAGAATTTATTCTAAGCATCTCCAGGCAATATGAATGCACACACACACATACACACACACTAAAATTTTTGAATCATTAAGTCATTTAGAAGAATCTCCAGAAGTGTGCCGAGGCATGTTTTTGGTGTTTTGCCAAATTATGTGCTTCTGTTTGTGGCTTTCAAATATGGATTAGACAGACGCACAAGCATGTACTATTTGGCAAGTAGCGACAATGGTCTAGTCTGAATTTAGTAATTTAAGCTTTTCATTAGTCCTCTTAGGTGAAAGAAAGAATTAACAACAACTTGTTTGAGCTCTATCTTTATATCCCTTTGTCATCCATTCTTGTTCACTTGCCATAGATTAGAAGCCGAAGGAATTTCAGATGTCCTCTGCAGATAGACCTAAAGCAAGGGCTTCAAACAAGGGGTTCAAATGTCAAGTACATTTTAACTGGAACCTGAACTTTAGTTTACTGCTATTCTAAGGCCATAACTCTGCTTCTCTGAGTTTCCCACTGTACCTGAATATCAGTGTACCCTCCTTTTCCTTTGACAAAGAAACAAAAACAGAAATTAGCTGAAGAGGTAAAAGGTCACTTGAGATTTCTGTTTCTAATGTCTTGAAATTATCATGCACACGAGGAGACTCTCAGACGACCAAAGGCTCACAAGGATGTTTCTGTGTCATGTAACTGCTTCTGGGAGCAGCGATGTGTCTGCTGCCCTGCTTCATTCCATAGTCACTCCCAACTTAAGAGACCAGCTCAAGACCATGAACGTTGGTGCTAAATTCAGAAACATTCCAAAGCAAAATAAACCCCAAATTCTCTTCCTACCATCCTGACTCCTGCTCTTGTCTTTCTAAGCGGAATCAACACAGAAATCCTTTTAACTGTCAGCCCCTTTCCAGATCACCTAGAGTACACCAAGGGAAATTCAATTGACTTGTAGCATGTGACATTTTCTTCTGTTTGTGGGTAAGAATAATCCTGATGCCCAATAGAAAAGTTCACAGGAACCAAGAGGTAAAAAGGATTAAATGCTGACAGTGGTCCATTGTTAATTGAGTCCCCTGTGTGAAGCTACAGAAAGATTCGTTTATACAGCTGCTGCTATTTGTCATAACACTGCTAACAAGATACATATGTTCAATTGAAGTCTCATTTTGAACCTCCAAAATTGGACAGTGCAATGGTCAGAAACATATGTAGAAATCAGTAAGGAACACCATAGAGATGGAAGACCTGTGCATTCCCCTCAGGTTGTCTCAATGGCCAAGGAAGGAAGACAGCTGAGTCCCTAAAGGAACACAACCTACAATGTGCTGGGTGGAATGAAGTGAGCAAAACAGGACAACGACTAACAGTGACCTGGGAGGGTCACAACCAAGCTGTGACATCATCAAAAGGTTGGTAGGGAATTTAGACTTTTCACCCAAGCATGATTCCTTAAGTAGTGACTTTCTCTGGAGAAAGTGAAAATGTGGGATGGACAGAAAATATCTCTTGTCCAGGCAGAGAGCAGACCATCTCATTTGCTCCTTCTATCCATCCTCCAACAGTAGACAACAACTCCGCCAAGAAGCCACACACACACACTGAAGGGGAAAGAGACAGTGTCAAGTCAGGAGAGGGAACCTTCACTAAAACATCCAAGATAAGCTAACAGTCTAAAATAGGCTCAAAATAGAAAGCATCATCAATTCTAAGCATTAAGAATAAAGGTGGGGCTGACACTATGGCATAGCAGGTAAAATCGCTGTCTGCAGTGCCGGCATCCCATATGGACACCAGTTCAAGTCCCTGCTGTTCTGATCCAGCTCTCTGCTATGGCTTGGGAAAGCAGTAGAAGATGGCCCAAGTCCTTGGGCCCCTGCACGGGAGACCCAGACTAAGCTCCTGGCTCCTGGCTTTGAATGGGCCCAGCTCTGGCCATTGAGACCATTTAGTGAGTGAACCAGCAGATGGGAGACCTCTCTTTTTTGGCTGTAACTCTGCCTCTCAAATAAATAAATCTTTAAAATAAATATATAAATAAATGTATGTTTCTTAGTCTCAAGGAAATTTTTTCATTTTAGCATGTGGGGGAATATGTGCACGTGTGTGCACACATCTATACACACACACACATACACACATATACACCCTGAGACAGCCAGAGAGAGAGAGAGAGAGAAACTAGAGTTCGCAAAGCTCTGTCACACACATTATCCCAGTTTATACTCAGGACTAAGAGTTAACACAGTCATTTTATAGGTGGCAAAACAGAAGCTCAAGCCCCAGTAAATTGATGAAACAAAAACAGAAGCCAGGTATCCATAGCCCTTAGATCTTCAAGGATAAAAAGAGAATATTAGGGCCGGCGCCGTGGCTCAATAGGCTAATTCTCTGCCTAGTGGCGCTGGCACACCGGGTTCTAGTCCTGGTCGGGGCACCGGATTCTGTCCTGATTGCCCCTCTTCCAGGCCAGCTCTCTGCTGTGGTCAGAGAGTGCAGTGGAGGATGGCCCAAGTACTTGGGCCCTGCACGCCATGGGAGACCAGGATAAGCACCTGGCTCCTGCCATTGGATCAGCGCGGTGCACTGGCCGCAGCACGCCGGCCACAGCAGCCACTGGAGGGTGAACCAATGGCAAAGGAAGACCTTTCTCTCTGTCTCTCTCTCTCTCACTATTCACTCTGCCTGTCAAAAAAAAAATTTAAAAAAAAAAGGGAATATTAAGTTGGGGCCAGCGCTGTGGCATAGCCGGTAAAGCCGCCACTTGCAGTGTTGGTATCCCATATGGACACCAGTTTGAGTCCCTGCTGCTCCAGTGTTGATCCAGCTCTCTGCTGTGGCCTAGGAAAGCAGTGGAAGATGGCCCAAGTTCTTGGGCCCCTGCACCCACATGGAGACCCAGAAGAAGCTCCTGGCTTCAGACAGGCACAGCTCTGGCCATTGCGGCCAATTGAGGAGTGAACCAGCGGATGGAAGACCTCTCTCTCTCTCTCTCTCTCTCTCTCTCTCTCTGTAACTCTGACTTTTAAAAACATAAGCAAATCTTTTTAAAAAGAGAGTATTAGATCTATTCATCATTATGATTTTTTTTAGAAAAAGGACAACATGCTTAAAAACCTTTAACCAATTTTTAATCTTAATAGATGCATTCTTGAAGTTATATCACTTTCTTATTATCTTTTTTTTTAAGATTTTATTTATTTATTTGAGAAGTAGAATTACAGTGAGAAGGAGAGACAGAGAGAGAGGTCTTCCATCTGCTGGTTCACTCCCCAAATGGCCATAGCAGCCAGAGCTGGGCCTATCTGAAGCCTGGAGGCAGCAGCCTCCTCCCGGTCTCCCACACAGGTGCAGAGGCCCAAGTGCCCGGGCCATCTTCCACTGCTTTCCCAGGCCATAGCAGAGAGCTGGATCAAAAGAGGAGCAGCCAGGACTCGAACTGGCACCCATATGGGATGCCGGTATCACAGATGGAGGATTAACTTACACAGTGTTGGCTCCTCCCATTATTGTCCATGCAAACATTATACTTCAGGTTACCTAAGATGGACAGCATAGTGAAACCTTCCCCACCAATAAAAAGGGTAGTTGAGGCTAACAGTGACCAGACTGCTCCCAAGAAAAGGCACAAGTTCAAAGAAAGAGTTTTAAGGCTATGAACAAATCTAGTTGGAAGTAACTTGGACACCTACAATTCAAGGCAACAAAGAGATTTTTCACAACAAACACTGATGCCCATGGCATGTGCTGCTACTGGTCTAATCTGCTTCTCCCACACACTCCTTTCCATGGCTTCCTCTCCACTTTGTTAGTCGATCATGAGTGGCTAAAGAGGTCATCTTGAACCTCAGTGAAAGGTACAATTACCATAAAGCTCCCAAATGGTACACAATAGTCTTAGAATAACAATGCAAACTAAGAGGTGAGAATGGTGTTTAAAGTACTCGCGTTTATTTGTAATCTAAAACAATCCCTCTTCTCCACATCTTTTGTACATTTGATTAAAACACCAAAATGCACTTTCAATATTAAGTAGCAAGAAAGCAGCACTAGCAGCTGAAGTGACCATTCCAGCCCTATTTACTTGATCCCAGAGGGTACTTCAAAACCGTGCACTTTGGAAAGCACAGGTAGAATCCAATATTTTACTTTCCGGGAGAAGAAATCAATCCAGTACATCTAGTACAAAGTCTGTAAAGATATTATTCCTATCCTCAATTAGCCTCACTAAACCAGTTTAGGAGCTGATGTAAAATAGTAGTTTATCAAAATGCCCATGTTCAAATCCTACACTACATGTACTGACTAGCCATGTGACCTTGGACACAATCTTTCTGTTCTTTGGTTTCCTCATTAGTAAAAGGGAAATACACACACACACACACATATACACCCCACAAACATACACATTCAAGTATTTAAAGGTTCTGATATTCACCACCTCCTTCTTTATTTAAATATTGTCCATCGGTAAGGCCTACTCTAACCATTTGTAAAACTTCAGTCTTCCCCTAAGCAGGTGTCCACATTTTATTCTTGTAAAACTAGATTTGAGACAGAATGCCCTATAAGACTGGCACTTCTGTGTCAGTATTTAACTTACAGCACACTTTAGAAGAATGAGATAACGTGTAGGTTAGGATCCTCCTGCAGCAATCAGATCCTGAAGAACCCCATACCCATACCACACAACATTAGGAAAGATAGGACCCAGCACACGGCTCAGGGTGGGCCCATGAGGTGTCCATGATTCCTTAGAGGCTGTGTCTTTGTCCGTGCATAATGGAATACTCTCCCCAGTGTATAGCAGAATAGAAAAAAAAATCCTGAGTTTTTGAAGAACTGGAAGGGTACATAACTCCAAGGAGAACTGGTTTTCTCAGAAGAAAACTAAGATTCTCTTTCATATTTTAATGCCATCATAATCATTACAAAATAAGGATGCTTTCTCATAATTATTTTGAAAAGTCACTAAACTATAATACTTCATATGCAAATATGCAAGACAAATTAATGGCGATCCATAAATTGCACTGCTTCTTTATGCCGCAGCATATAAGGTGAGCCAAAATGGCAAATTGCATATTTTTTCTAGAGAAATCATTTTCCCTCTTGAGTAATCATGAGAGCAGCAACGAAAACAACAACCAAAAAAAACCAACAAAAATCTGTATTGTGGTTGCTAACTTGAACCATGCCAGTGAACATTCAAAAGATTAATCAAAGGCTTGACAGTTGTTAACAGTTCAACATGGTTCCCATAATTATCCAATTAAACATATAATGCAAATAGTGGAAGTCTTATGGGTTCCATAGAGCATGCATATCAGGCTGCTTCAGAAAACCATTAACTGTAATATAGTGTCTGCTGAGTCAGAAGAAAGCGAAAGGAGAACTGGTACATTTATAGTGGAAGGCAAGGAGGAGAAAAATAGAGTGGAGAGACACGGAACTCAACTACTCTTTATGTGGTCACATAAACACAACAGACAGTGGTAAAATCCAGAAAACAAAATTTAAGTAACAATTATTGTAAAACCAAAAGAATGCAGAGCAATGACTTTACCCTATAATTCCGACTGGCTGCACTATATCCACAGCATACTTCAACCACACTTCTCCAGCTTGCTGCTAAGTTAGAAACATGGATGTAATTATAGTTGTTGGCTTTTGACTCTGTCTATAAACCATGCAGAGATAAACTGCTATTAGTGAACATACCAACTCCATATAATTGTGTTTTGACATTATAGGTAAAAACAGTGAGAAGGAAAACTAACCACAGCAATTATAAACAGCATGCTGGAGGGCATGTCAGGTCACTTATGACCTTGACTAAATTGTTGTAATCCCTAAGCTGCGTTTTCACACATTCACATGCACATCCACGCACACATCACACCCACACCTGTCTTTTCTAAGAAAATGAATTTAATGAACATGAGAACTACTAACTCATATATTCATAAATGCCCAACAGAATATAAATGTATGCCATATCCAATAACTGTCCTTTTTTAAAACCTTAAAATTTTTAAAACAAAGTATAAAATTTAAAAGAAAAATTCTGTGGTAAGCGTTCATTCTAAAAATATCCTATTTGCAGCTGTATCTACACGGCAGAAAAGAAGCATTGAGGAAATTTTATTCATTATAAAAACTTCTGCTACTATATAAATTGTATTTACTTGCATTATTTATAGGGTAATTCTTAACTGCTTAAACCATCTCCTTATCCTGATAATATATCTGCAATGCTTATTCAATTATAGTCTTTATTGTATTTGCTATACACAGAAATACTACATTCATCTCTTTTTGTATTACTATGCCCCTCACAAAAGTGAGTATCAAAGGAAATCAAGAGAGCAATGATTATTCAACAAGGAGTCAGTACTGTGTCTCAGCAGGTTAAGCCACTGCCTGTGGCACTGAGATCCCATATAAATATGGGTTCAAGTCCTGGCTGCTTCACTTCTGATCTGAGAAAGCAGTGGAAGATGGCCACCCATATGGAGACCCAGATGATGTTCCAGGCTCCTGGCTTATGACTGGCCCTGTCCCAGCCATTGCAGCCTTTTGGAGGAGTGACCAGAGGATGGAAGATTGATATCTCTCTCTCTCTCTCTCTCTCTCCACCTCTCCCTATCTTCTCTCCATTTCTCTGTAACTCTGCCTTTCAAATGTAAAAAAAAGTCTTTAAAAATAAATATCCAATAAATATTAAGCATGACATATAGGGATAAAATGTAGTTTTATATTCAATGACTTCTCATCTAAAGTACAAAATGATTTGTACAATCAGCAACCATATAAACGTGAAAGCCACGATGATATATTACGTGTGGTGACCATCCAACTCACAAGTGACAGATTGTTGAATAAGATTACTCTTAGAAATGGTAATATATAAACACAATCTTTAGAACATGTCACTGCCATTAAAGTAATCTCATCTATTTGCATATTTCTGAGGAGTTTCCATGGATTTTTCTTCCTGTGGCTTTCTCATTTTCTCTTCTAAATAACCTGGTCAGAAAGTAGATAGGTACAGCTTCGGCTGCTGCAGCCATCTAGGGAGTGAACCAGCGGATGGAAGTCCTCTCTCTCTGTCTCTCTGTCTCTCTACATCTGCCTCTCTGTAACTCTGCCTTTCAAATAAGTAAATAAATCTTTAAAAAAATCTGAATATAGAACTGCCATATGACCCAGCCATCCCACTCCTGGGAATTCACCCAAATGAAATGAAATCAGCATATGAAAGAGTGATTTATACTCCCATGTTTATTACAGCTCAATTTATAATAGGTAAAATACGGAATCAACCAAGATGTCCATCAACTGAAGACTAGATAAATTATGGTATATATACACTAAGGAATACTACACAGCAATAAAAAAAAAAACTGAAATTCAGTCATTTGCAACAAAATGGATGCAACTGGAAACCATTATACTTAGTGAAATAAGCCAGTCCCAAAAAAAGCAAATACCATATGTTTTCCATGATCTGTGGTAACTAATAGAAAACCTAAAATGTAATATATAGGTGTGAAATTGATATTTTTTTTTGACAGGCAGAGTTAGACAGTGAGAGAGAGAGACAGAGAGAAAGGTCTTCCTTCCATTGGTTCACCCCCCAAATGGCTGCTACGGCCGGTGCGCTGCGCCGATCTGAAGCCAGGAGCCGGGTGCTTCCTCCTGGTCTCCCATGCGGGTGCAGGGCCCAAGCACTTGGGTCATCCTCCACTGCCTTCCCAGGCCACAGTAGAGAGCTAGACTGGAAGAGGAGCAACCAAGACAGAACCTGGTGCCCCAACCAGGACTAGAACCCAGGGTGCCAGTGCCGCAGGCGGAGGATTAGCCAAGTGAGTCGCGGCACCAGCCTGAAATTGATATTTTGAAATTCGATGATTTTTGACAGCCTTTGTCTCAACTGTTGAGAAAGAGTGTTTTTTTCTTCTACTATTTGTTGAACTCTTTACTTAGTGTAGGGTTAATCTTAGGAGTATAAAGTTAACTGAAAATAGATCTTGGTAAAAGTTAAGAATGGGAATAGGAGAATGAGGAGGAAGGAGGGTGGGAGCATGGTGGGGGAAGTATCACTGTGTTCCCGAATCTGTACATAGGAAATAGATTACATTTGTATACTATAAATAAAATTTTTTAAAAAGGTAGCTCTGCTTATATTTGTTTGCCCTTTTCACAGAACAGGAGAAAGATGCCTGAAGGAGAGCTGCCTTGAGCATGACCACCAGATAATGAGGAGCCAACTGGGCCAGGCTGAGACAAGGGCCTTGGGCAGGGCACCAGAGGCTGAATGCCCGGGTTCAAATCCCTATTCCTCCTCTTACCTGCTACTGAAGGAATGTAGGTCATAACCGAATCTTCCCTCGCATGAGCATTTTTTCCTAACAAAAAGTGATGGCCTACATTATTTGTGAGCATTAAAAGAGACACGCTATGTACAGCACTTACAACAGTGCCTGGCAAATGGCAACGACTCTGTAAGTATGACATGCTGTGGCTGCTGTTATTGCTACTGTCATCTTGTCATTTCTTTTTTTTTTTTTTTTTTTTTTTTGACAGGCAGAGTGGACAGTGAGAGAGAGAGAGAGAGAGAGAAAGGTCTTCCTTTGCCATTGGTTCACCCTCCAATGGCCGCCGCACCGAGCTGATCCGAAGCCAGGAGCCAGATGCTTCTCCTGGTCTCCCTTGCGGGTGCAGGGTCCAAGGACTTGGGCCATCCTCCACTGCACTCCCGGGCCACAGCAGAGAGCTGGCCTGGAAGAGGGGTAACTGGGACAGAAACCGGCACCCCAACTGGGACTAGAACCTAGTGTGCCGGCACCGCTAGGCGGAGGATTAGCCTGTTGAGCCACAGCGCCGGCCACTACTGTCATCTTAAAGCTAGTCTGGCTAAGACAATTTTAACATGGTTAAAAGATTAAATAAATAGCCACATAAATATCAAATCCAGAGAGTAAATTTAGCATACATTCTAAAAGAAAACTAACACAACTGTATCACTGTAATTCTTGTCTAGGGGTGTTGAGAATGTAGTTCACTGACTAAAGATCTTCTGGCAAAAATGCTCCTGTATTCCTAGCAACATATCACTCACTGGACACAGGTATAAGGAATTCAGATTAAAATGAGAAAACTATACAAATTAAAACTGGTAAAATGCAACAGTGGATGACAGTCTGTACTCACTTTATCTTGGGGATCAAAGTTCTCCTGTTTTAACTGCCACATTCCAGCCTGGACAGAATCGTTTCTGTGTAACTAACTGGCAAGTCCAGCATCTTGACTGAAAGTTCACAGTGAAGGGCTTTAACATAATGTCTTTGAGGACAATGGACTCCTCATTCAGGCAAGAGCAATCCTGATCAAGTTCAATGCTGCATGAACTCAAGTTGACACAGGCTGGGCCTTCACTGCTCTTTTTATAAAGCATCTCTGGGAGGAAACAGGATGAGGAAGAGAAAAGTATCTACATTCGTGTTTATAATCTATAAAGTCAATATACTTAAATGTTCTGCGTCAGCATACAAGAGCCAGAGAAAGCCCTGTTGCTTGTTGCTCAGAGAGAGCAGCAGTGTCGGCCATAAACCAAGGCATATCTAGGCAGGTGGAAAGAAGAAATGTTTATGGTAATGCAGAAAGAAAAGCCATACAATTATTCCTCCCTCTAAGCAGGACAACAGTAAGATCTGGTGAGGGTCCCTTAACTCTGCTTTACAGACACACCTGAAAAAACGCCACTTGAATCTCTTGAAGATACAGAGAAGCCCCTGTTAAAAAATATTTTATTAGGAAAGGTTGAAGAACGGGATTTTAAATTGAGAAGCAGTAATAGTGAGGTTGGGAATATGAGCTGGCAAGGGGCACTCATGGCTTCAAATCCTGACTCCATCACATACTGGTTGTCTAGTTAGAGATTTACTCAATGTAAATGATATCTGGCTTTGGGAGATAACTGTGATGATTACATTAAATAATTTAGAGGGTATATAGGACATTCTTAACTTTCTGGAGTTATTTTATTATTGCTACTACTACCAATTATTACTATCATAATAAAAAATGTAATAATTAGAAGGATCTCTGTCTAATGAGAAAGGGGGGTCATTTCTGGATCTATCACATCCTCTTTCAGAGATACTCCATCTTATCTGAGACAGAAAGCAATCTTTTCAGCCAAAAGAGAATAAAACATATAAGAAGCCATTCACTTAGCATGGTGTAAGTGGGACAGAGAGACCTTGTATCAAAAATCAATCATAAAGACCATGCTACCCATTCTGAGAGAGTTGGATTGCCACATGTGGTTCCTGACTTGCTTTATACCCCTCCTAAAGCTGTTTTATTTCTTTCATGTATCATTTGTGCCCTGCACAATTCACATATCCAGTTCCAGGATCTCTTATAAAAGTATAATAAACAATCCATGAGAAACACTGCCTAGCTTAGGGAGAAAAAAAATAACTGGGAAGTCACTATCACTGCCCTTTGTATATCAGAATTAATAAATGAAACTTACAAATCAGAGATAAAAGAAATGGTCATTTTAGAAACAAGTGAATAGGGGCCGGTGCTGTGGCACACTAGGTTAATCCTCTACCTGTGGTGCCAACATCCTATATGGGCGCTGGTTCTAGTCCCAGCTGCTCCTCTTCCAATCCAGCTCTCTGCTATGGCCTGGGAAAGCAGTAGAAGATGGCCCAAGTCCTTGGGCCCCTGCACCCACATGAGAGACTGGGAAGAAGTTCCTGGCTTCAGATCAGCACAGCTCCAGCCATTACGGCCATTTGGGGAGTGAACCCAACAGATGAAAGACCTTTCTCTCTGTCTCTCCCTCTCACTGTCTGTAACTCTACCTCTAAAATAAAAAAATAAAAATCTTTAAAAAAAAAAAAACAAGTGAATAAATAACAAGAGTGTATTTTTCCAGCATGTAGAGGTTAAGAGGTTGGCCCTTCTTGTACAATATGCAGAAGTTATCCCCTGTTTTAACATTTGCTCCTTCTACCCTACTGCAGATACAGTAATTTAACCATGTAGAATGAGGGTTAAGAAAGAGCTCCAAGAATCTGGAAAACATCATGCTGAGTGAATTAAGCTAGTCCCAAAGAGACAAATATCATTTGTTTTCCCTGTTCGGTGACAACTGAGCACCAAAGGGGAGACCTGTTAAGTGAAATGGACACTATAAGAAACAATGACCTGATCAGCTCTTGTCCTGACTCTAGATGTACAATGTAATACTTTATCCTTTTTAGTATTTGTTGTTGTTTTTGTTGTTGTTCTAGTACTAGTGGTTGAACTCTGTAATTAACACACAATTATTCTTAGGTGTTTAAATTTTAACTGAAAAGTGATCCCTGTTAAATTTAAGAGTGGAAAAAGAGAGGGAGGAGATGTACAATTTGGGACATGCTCAATTGGACTTGCCCCAAATGGTGGAGTTAGAAATGTGCCAGGGGATTCCAATACAATCCCATCAAGGTGGCATGTACCAATGCCATCTCACTAGTCCAAGTGATCAATTTCAGCTCACAATTGATGGCTCTGATAGGTCTAAGAGTCAAAGGGATCACACAAACAAGACAAGTGTCTGCTAATACTAACTGATAGAATCAAAAAGGGAGAGAAGGATCCAACATGGGAAGCGGGATACACAGCAGACTCATAGAATGGCAGATGTCCTAAACAATACTCTGGCTTCAGAATCAGCCCTTAAGGCATTCGGATCTGGCTGAAGAGCCCATGAGAGTATGGTAGGCATGGAAAGCCAAGATACCATGGAAAAGAAAAAAAAGAAGAAGACCTAAATGAAAGATCTCTGTGAGTGAGATCCCAGTGGAAAGAACGGGGCCATCAAAGAAGGAGGTACCTTTCTCTGAAGGGAGGAGAGAACTTCCACTTTGACTATGACCCTATCGGAATAAGATAAAAGTCAGTGAACTCTAAAGGCTTCCATAGCCCTGACAACTCATGACTAAAGCCTAGGGAGATTACTGACGCCATGAACAGGAGTGTCAAATTGTTAAGTCAGCAGCAGGAGTCACTGTGTACTTACATCCCATGTGGGATCTGTCCTTAATGTGTTGTCTAATGTGAAGTGATGCTATAACTAGTACTGAAACAGTATTTTTACACTTTGTGTTTCTGTGTGGGTACAAACTGATGAGGTCTTTACTAATTATATACTGAATCGATCTTCTGTATATAAAGATAATTGGAAATGAAAAAAAAAAAACCTGGTGTTAACTTGGAAATGGCATAGAAAATTAATTAATTTTTTTAAAAAAAATATTATGTAGGATCTCTGTCTTTAATGTGCTGTACACTGTTATTTAATGCTATAACTAGTACTCCAATGGTAGTTTTTTCACTTTGTGTTGCTATATGGGGCAAACTGTTGAAATCTTTACCTAATGTATACTAAACTGATCTTCTGTATATAAAGAGAATTGAAAATGAATCATGATGTGATTGGAAGGGGAAAGGGAGCGGGAAAGGGGAGGGTTGCGGGTGGGAGGGAAGTTATGGGAGGGGGGAAGCCATTGTAACCCATAAGCTGTACTTTGGAAATTTATATTCATTAAATAAAAGTTTAATAAATGCTGCCTGTAACCCTCGTGCAGTGCCTCACTCTCTCAGGAGGGAAGGGTCCGTTTTGCGCAAAACGTAAATAAACCGCCTCTTGCTGTTTGCCAAAAAAAAAAAATAAAAGTTTAATAAATGAAAAAAAAAAAAAAAGAAAGAGCTCCAAGAACAACTTGCAAGGGCTCAAACTTACACTGTATTATTCAACCATCCTGACTTTCGCGCTCTCATTCATGAACAGATGGCAATGTACCTACCTCACACAGTTACTGAAGATTAAAATGATGCCTAGTACACAACAAGAGTCCAGCAGTGTTAGCCAGACAGTTATACACTACTTGTGGTAGAAAATCTCCAGAGCTTAGCAAATTCTACCCACCTTGAGTTATCTACTGAGCACCACCTCACTACACAAGGCCTTTCCCAAGTCCTTAACTCATTTAGCCCTCACAAAAAGCTTTTAATGTTGGTATTATCTCCACTTTATACAAGAAATGGTGCCTCTGAGACTACAAAAACACTTGTAACTGTTATGGCTAAAAATGACAATAAAAAACCAACAACAGTGTTTTAGGTTCAGTACTCCTGATGCCCAACTCTTTGACACTGTTTCCACCGCTCCTTTCAGTAAGTCTCCTAGTCATGTCTTCCCACGACAGTATACCACTAGCCTGATGTGTTCACTGCAAAACTTGGAATAAATATGCTGATGTCTGAGAAGCTGGAGAAATCTTTTGGCAAACCCCAGTGTCAAATTCTAGCCTATTTGTTCCTTTAAACGCAATGATCATCACAAAGTCCAAGACTACTCACTACTGCTCTAAGCCACACTACAGTTCTTGGTTTTCTCACTTCTGAGTGAGATGGTGCTAATGTTGCTAAGACCCCAATGTAATTGCCCCAGGTAGGAGAATAGGAAGAGTCCAAAAATGGATTTTGACATGTTTCCAATTTCCTGCAAGAAAAGCTACATGCTACAACATGTCATGCAGCATGCTTGTTACTACCATATAAAACCTATAAAAATATTTTTGTCATACAAATGAAAAAATTATACTTGGTTCATAGGAATAATCTGTTCTCATGATCTCATTATTTTCTCAGAAACTGTCACAAGTTTTCATAAGTCATTTCCTTCTGATGTTTGTATAATAACCATCACCCTTTCACAAAGTATTTATTAAGCACTTAATGGCAATGCTTTTCTGTTAAGAATAAAAAAGCAAGATAATTCTTATTAAACTATGTTTTGCTACTGTAAAATCAGTAAGATGTCGGCAGGCGCCACGGCTCACTACACTAATCCTCTGCCTCTAGCACTGGTACTCTGGGTTCTAGTCCCGGTTAGAGCACCGGATTCTGTACTGGTTGCTCCTCTTCCAGTCCAGCTCTCTGCTGTGGCCCGGGAAGGCAGTGGAGGATGGCCAAGTGCTTGGGCCCTGCACCCCATGGGAGACCAGGAGGAAGCACCTGGCTCCTGGCTTTGGATCGGTGCAGTGCACAGGCCGTGGCAGCCATCTGGGGGGTGAACCAATGGAAGGAAGATTTTTATTTTTCTCTCTCTCTCTCACTGTCTAACTCTGCCTGTCAAAAAAAAAAAAAATCAGTAAGATGTCTATCTTTTCTATATTGTAATTCTAGTATTTGTCAGTGTCAGTAACTGATCACTGAATGACTAAACAGCTGGTGTGTAGACAGATGACTTGAAAATGCCATCATAAAGTGGCAAATTGGCAAAGATTTCTTTTTAAATTCCAATGATCATAATTTTGCTACACATGCATATCATAACTGATACCCAACAAAACCCACTGTACCCTCTTACAGAGAATAAGGGGAACAGAAGTATGAAAATGAGAAACCTGAATGTTGCCCTCTAGGAACTTAAATTCACTTGCTTTTTGGCTGAGAGGAACTGAGATTTTCACAGACTAAGTTCAAGTCTATCTTTAGGAGTTATGTTCCATACATGTAAAAGACTGACTTTTTAAAAAGTTTTTATTTATTTATTTTCATTTATTTTTAAGTCAGAGACAGAAACAGCGACAGAGAGATTTTCTATCTATTGGTTTACTCCCCAGATGCCTGCAACAGCCAGGGTTGACCAGGCTGAAGCTGAGAGTCTAGAACTCAAGCCAAGTCTCCCATGTGGCAGTGCCCCAGTACTTGAGCCATCACCTGTTGCTCCCCAGAGTGCTATCAGCAGGAATCAGAAGCAGAACCAAGACCTGACCCCAGGTACTTCAGTACATGATGTGGGCATCTCCATCAGCATCTTAACCACCAGGCCAAATGCCTATCCCTGAAAGCTGAATTAAAAGACCTATAATACAGCTATAGTCAGAGGATTACCAGACGACCAGAGTTTTCATTTTATATTTTTTCCTGTAGTAACCTACTAAAGAAACACCATTTTCTGGAAGAGGTGTCATTTGCAGAGAGCAAAATCTGTCAGGAAAATTCAGTATGCAAAGCTGGCATTATTATATCGTTGAGTGTGACACTATATCAGCCCATTGCTTTTAGCAACAAAAGCATGAATTTGCATCACATCAGATACTTTAGTCTGACAAAAAATGCATGTCATCAGACATAAGCCACATCTGATTTTTAAAATAATAACAATAGCTATGTAAACTGGACCCCAAACTGAACTTAAATCATTTCAATATATTTTTAAAGTATTATTGAAGAATATTCTGCTTCCCAGATGTTTAACTGCCTATAGAACTATCTTTTCAGAAACAAAACATTTTAAATTATTGATGTGAGAAATATAAATTGACATTTTTCATTCAAGAGCACAAATATAAACAATTAAAAAAGTAGACTTAGTTAAAAAGGTATTTTATAAAACATTTCTAAACAAAGTATATAGGATATACAATGAAATGTAAGAGCTAAAACAAACAAGAATAATGTAGAGATGAGAATTTAATAGTACTATCCAACAAAAAAAAGTGAGATAAATCAACAAAGTCATTCATTATCTAATATTTCAACATCTGGGTGAAAATTTCACATTAGATTGTTTTATTAGCCAACTTTTTGGACAAAACATCAAATTAATTACCAAACAATATTCTCATTGCCAAATAAAGTCCATGTCTATGAGATGATCTTGGTTATCGGTTTCATTTTGCTTTGTTTTCGTTACATAACCCATGAGAAAACTGCCTAAAACTCACCTCCTCTCTGTGACCTTTCCATTACAGTCCCTCAGGGTCTCCTCCCAGAAAGCTCAACTACTCTACCTATATATAGCAGCTGGGGAGCTGGGTAGTTAGTCCTACACTTGCCGCACTGTCTTTGGCATTTTTGTTTCTCCTGAACACTGCAAGTGACCACTGCCCTCTCTTTTCTGCTTTTAAATTACCTGGGTGGGGCCAACAGTGTTTTCACCATTTGTCTCCTAACTCTACTATTTCAAACAATGTTCACAACAGCCTCCTACTCCATACATGGATTTCTCAGTTGTTCTTCTCTTTCTTAAATGTTTTTCATATTTCCCCTGAAAGATACATTTGAATAAATGAATAGATGCTACTGGCTTTACTATATATTGTATGCAGAATCACAGGAAACAACAAAATAAGAAAAACTGATATGCCAAAAAATACATACATACACATTCAAGTGTATATACATACTTTGAAAAATCTAATGAATAATAACAAGATGAATGGCTACTGAGGAAAAGTTCCCAACATTTAAAATTTTTAGATACTTAAATTATCCATGAAATGATTTTATAAATGATGTAACATTTTAATGAATAAGACAAAGCAGTCAAAATTATTTTTCGGAGAATAATTTAACATATAATGCTGAGATATTTCTTCCACTTTTATTTTGTGGGACTATAACTCAGTGCAATTTGTGACAGGAAGGAAATACACACACACACATATATAAGAATATACATGTGTGAATACTTATATGTGTGTTTTATATATATATATACATGCATATATATATATATATATACATATATATATATTTAAATCAGGCCCATGAAAATATTTGGGATCTTAAAAGTCTCAGAGGGGCCAACATTGTGGCTTAGTAGGCTAAGCCTCTACCTGCGGCACCAGCATTCCGTACGAGTGCTGGTTCTAGTCCTAGCTGTTCCACTTCCCATCCAGCTCTCTGCTATGGCCTGGAAAAGCATTACAAGGTAGCCCCAGTGCTTCGGTTACTGCACCCCTGTGGGAGACACAGAAGAAGATCCCGGCTCCTGGTTTCAGATCAGCCCAGCTCCAGCTATTGCAGCCATTTGGGGAGTGAATCAGTGGATGGAAGACCTTTCTCTCTCTCTCTCCCTCTGTCTGTAACTCTACCTCTCAAATAAATAAATAAAATCTTTTTTAAAAAAGACTTGGATTCAGGGGCCTGTGCTGTGGTGCAGCAGGTTAAAGCCCCAGCTTGCAGCACTAGTATCCATCCCATATGGGCTCCGGTACGTCCCCGTTGGTCCACTTCCAATTCAGCTCCCTGCTAATGCACCTGGGAAAGCAGTAGAAGAAGATGACTCAATTCCTTGGACCCCTGCACCCACATGAGCGGCCCAGAGGAAGCTCGTGCTCCTGGCTTCAGATCAGATCTGCTCAGCTCCTGCCTTTGCAGCCACTTGGGGAGCAAACCAGTGGATGGAAGTCCTACTTCTCTCTCTACCTCTCTTTGTAACCCTGTCTTTCAAATAAATAAAATAAATCTTAGAAAAAAAGTCTTGGTTTATTAAAAAAATAAATGCCATTGTCTCAATTACTCCATGCCAGGCAACAGTTATAGGTATATTCAATTTTGTTTTTAATTATGCTATGTCTGGAATGTTTTATAAACCAAATGAAAAATCTTATGAAAAATGGATAGCAGTAAAGATTCTAACCCAAAAAAAATGTATGCAGGAATCCAACATATTTTTATGATCCTAGGAAAGATCTGTCTATTTATTTGAAAGGCAGAGAGATGAGACGAGACGAGAAAAGAGAAGAGAAGAGGAGTTGAGATCTGAAAGAGACAGAGAGAGAGAGCATCATTTGCTGGTTCAGTCCCCAAATGCCTGCAGAGCCAGGGTTGGGCCAGACACAAGCCAGGAGCCAGGAGCTCCATCTGGGTCCCCAACATAGGTGACAGGAACTCAAGTAGAGAGGCCATCATGCCCTGCCTCCTAAATACTTTAGTGGGAAGCTGGATCAGAAATACAGTGACCAGGACTGGAATTGAAACTCTGATATTGGGGGGAGGGGGAGTGGCGCCGTGGCTCACTTGATTAATCCTCCACCTGCGGCGCCGGCATCCCATATGGGCACCGGGTTCTAGTCCCGGTTACTCCTCTTCCAGTCCAGCTCTCTGCTGTGGCCCGGGAGGGCAGTGGAGGATGGGCCAAGACCTTGGGCCCTACACCCACATGGGAGACCCGGAGGAAGCTTCTGGCTCCTGGCTTTGGATTGGCGCATCTCCAGCCGTAGCGGCCATCTGGGGAGTGAACCAGCAGATGGAAGACTTCTCTCTCTGTCTCCACCTCTCTCTGTAACTCTGTCTTTCAAGTAAATAAAATAAACCTTTAAAAAAAAGAAAGAAAGAAACTCTGATATTGGATGCAGATGTCCCAAACAGCAGCTTAACTGGCTCTACCACAAAACCCACCCAGGCTATTTCTTTAAGTCATCAACAAGCACTGACATGAGCATTGTGATTTGCTGTGGTTGTATACTGTTCACTTTAGGGATAGATTCTGAAATATTACATAGCAACTACAGTATCTGAATTTTTGACACATAACTACAATATATGAAAATTTGCTAACTTTAACATTTTTACTCTCACTTTAGTCATAGCATTGTCCTTAAGTTTATGCTCTGCCCCACAAAAGGGAGACCAACAGAAGTGGTTAGCATTCACTCATTGAACAGTACTGAGCACCTACCAAGTGCAGGTGCTGTGCTGCTTGCTCACTCTTAAGTCAGAGCAATAGGTGCAAACGTTTTAATATGCACCTACAATATGACAGGAGTAGTCTTAAGCATTTCACAAATATTTCTTCATTTTACCCTTATAACTGCCAAATAAATTGTGTAACTACTCCAGAGTTCAGGAAACAGAATCTCAGAAAATATCATTAATTTACCCAACCACATAATGAATAACATAAAACAAATATTGAACCCCTCAGCATGATCGTGAATATGCTCTAGTGCTAATGCGGACACTAATCACATTTCCGAGCTTTATTTTCCTCATTCTTAAAATGTAAAGCATACATAAGGTAGGGATGACATTTCTAAGACAGCAACCAATCACTAGAGCAGACACAAAAGGAAAAAAACAAGGTCAGTAAAAGGCAGATTTTTTCCAGGATGTGAAAATCCTTTGTATTACTTTGGTAACAGTATTCTGAATTGCCCCAATTGTCCCATGTTTAGTTTAAACTAAACTAAAACTTAAAAAAAAAAAAAGATAATGTATATCCATTCATTCCACAAATTTGCATTATCTATTTTATTTTATTGTTAGTAACATTTCCACTGACTTTAGATTCTTACTTTTGCATACTATCCATCTTGTATTCATCTATTTTTCCATTTACAATTGTGCTTTAAAAACATGCTTACAAACTTTCCCCATAAATCATCAAACTAAGAATTAGCTACAACAAGTAGTTGATATTAACCTTTCTCTAATATTGCTAACACCTCTCCTTTAATTTATTAATCTGTGCATTTTAGGATGCCTTGATATTTATAAACACATTACAGGACACTCATAAAACAAATTACAGATAAATCTTTCATGTTATAAAAGAATTCTTACCTTAATGAAATATTCATTGAAAGTTTCTTGTTGAATTTGAATTCCCCTTGAGAATTTAATGTTTGGTTTTCTAAACTTAAACTAAGAAAAATGTCTTAGGAGAATTTCCTAAATAAAAGGAGATTTGTATGTTTGTTTTAAACTTTAAAATAAATGCACAAGATTCTCTCTAACAGAGATGAGAGCTGTATTCCACACAAAGGAAAATCGAGACATAGTAATTATCAAGCTAATCTGAAAATTGTAGACATCCGGAAGCCGAATTTAAACCAGTTCTTTATAACTAGCTCCTACCTTTTCTTTAAATATCTGACTTTCAGTTGAAAAAAAAAAAGATTTTTTTTTTACAATAATCGCAAACAGGACTTCTATGTTTCTAGAAATCTGGCAGTACATTTTTTATGGGTCCTTTCTGTTTTCCTACCACTATCAAATCCATGATATTAGTGGACTGTAATCTCAACAGTGTGTTTTTCATCCACTGAAAAACAGGACAGCAGTCATTCTCGTGAAGACTCTGGCTGCACACTGACTTCATTCGGCTACTTTCTATGAAAAAATACAAACTCTCCATGAGAAGGTACAAAAGACAAAATGGATTATTGAACCAATCTATTTCAACAAATCATAAATGATAATAAAGATATTTAATCATGAAAGTTTTTTTAAATGTTCCTTTTTAAAAAATGTTGCTGCTATGTTTTCACAAAATAACACTTTTCATTATGGATGCTTATTTTTGCCCCTGTAGCAGTAAAACTAACACAAACAAGCAAAGTGGCTTTGGGTCTCCCTTGGACTTAATATCCCAAATTGTAAATTGAGAGGATCTCTAGGGATCTCCCAGTGCTAAAGTTCTCAGTTAAAGCTCTCTTTCATTAAAGTGAGTTTTTTGCTTTTTTTTTTTTTTTTTTTTTTTAAATCTAGATTGAACTTAATGGTTTGACTACTGGACTTTGAATTGAGCAACATGAAAATGTTACTCAAGAGTCTGTTTACACATCTTCTATTTCTCTTTTATAAATAAAATATATTCAAGCATTAAGTTGAACAAGAATATGCTAAACTTTATTAAATATTGCTTAATAGAAAGGGAATTGTCTCTCTGCCAAGATAAGCAGAAGCCAAATTCCTAGGATGCCAAGGCTAAGAGGGATAGTGGATGTCCTCTAGTCCAATTCTCTCACCTGACAAATAAACTGAGTCACTGGGAGGCCCAGAGTCTCACAGGCACTTGCAACCAAGCGGTAGGGTAACCAGTGTTTTTCTCCTCCACTTCAGCAAGCTGTTTCAATCACTGCGTGGCATGGAGTGATTCTCTATGTCAGTAAACAAAGGAACAGAAGAAAGTAATTCCATTACCAGGTCCCTAAATAATTTAGAGCCTAATTTTTTCTTTTTCTTTTTCTTTTTTTTTTTTTTTAATGCAAAGACCTTATGTTCAGAAACTTACAGTTCAAAGTACATTAAGTAAAATCATGTCCATATGCGGGTATGTCTTCTCCCATATGCATCTTAAGAAAATAACCAAAAATAATAATAATTTATCATCAGCCCTTAGAAAACAAAAACTGAAATTAAAAGAAAGAATGGAGTAAATCTAAATTGTATATTTTCATTCCTTCCAAAAGGATTAAATAACAGAATCCTGAATGGTTTGTTTGTACTTTCCATGCAATATGTAGATTAACCATGAAATTCTGTTTGGGACACTTCGACATCTGTTTTCAGTGCATTACAATGAAATCTGGGGACTTGATACATACATTTGCTGTAATAAAACTGTCACTAATCAGTGTTTTCCAAAATATTGCCCATAACTATTACTATTCAGTAGTCTCATTTGCATGATCTAATATTGTTGCTACATCATGTTTTTCCCTGACAATGTGTTAGCTGGTCCCAGGCACATGATCTAAAATGGCTGCAAACCACTCAGTAATCTCAGCATTTCCATAACACTCTGTATATACACAAGCAAGCTGTCCTAGAGTTGGACTATTACTTCATCCTTCATGAGATATTCTCCCTGCATGTAGAACGCCCAAGGTCGAATTCACATCCTCTAGTGTGGAAGGCTCCACAACAATAAAGGAGCCCACGCTGAGGAGGAAATTCTGCCTCCTGGGACTTCTACAACAGGAGATGTAAACATAATCCTAACTCAGGAGTCCCTTCAACAAATCCATAATGGTGCTTTTTGCACAATGAATGCAAACTCTATCACTAGCTTAAACCATTTCTACAAACTGCACAGTAAGACTAAAATAGAACTTCATTTTGTTTAGGATCAATAAACAACTGCTTCAAAGAGAGATTCCAAGCTCATGAGGTCTTACTAACCTCCTGGATACTAGATTGAATAAAAGTTCTTATTTTACATTGCAGATATCTAGTGTACTGTGTATAAAACATGGATCTTGGGGCACAAATAATTCTGAAAGTCCAAACACAGTTTTCACCAAAAAAAAAATAATAATTTGTCTACCTACGCTGATTCTAAATAGATTCCCTATTTCAACAGTACTTACAACTACAGTCATGTTGCTCAACAGTCCAATATAATTTCATTGTGTCCTCCCATGAACTCATCTTAAACCTGAAATATGTCTCTATACACATGTTTTATATTATACCAATGTTGGATACAAAAAGCAGATTAATTGTAGGCCCTAATGCTGTGTTTGTTAGTACTAAGAAGTCATTCCAAATGTTCCAAAAGGGATTAATGCAATATAACAAGTCTATTTAATTATTGTAAGACCAGTGATCCTCATATTACTATAAGCTGCTTTTCCCTTATTTGGAGACTGTAAATAGAACAGAAATTATTACATGATAACTGTAAGTCGTATCCCAAAATACTGCTGTGTTACCATCAGGAAGGAAGGAGTATGTAGGCATATCTGAGAGGTTGTAAAAGACAACCTGCATGTAAGCACCCTGTATATGTTCCCATTTTAGGTTCAAATCAACTTAAATCTAAGGGTAAGCAAAGCTTTTCAAATGGATTTAGAAAGACAAAATACTCAATCCTTCTGCCATCAATAGTAATCTGGTTTATATATGTTAACAAAAAAACTGGGGGAGTATTTTGTTTCATGTACATGCTTCTTGATTTTTGTGCATGAAAAAAATAGCAACTCAACACCAGAATGTTCTCAAAAAGAACAGATTATTGAAAAGTATGTGCCAGAACCTAAATAAGCTAATCAATGCTCTGAGTGGGTTTTCTGCGCACCTTAGTTATCCTTTAACTATTTTTCAAGCAGTGAAATAACTTTTCCTATTAACTCCTGGCTAGAACTCCCAGGTGTCTGATAAACACTAGTATAAAGTACTTCACATAGGACTATGATGCTTTTTCACACTGCATCAATATGACGTGTGATTTAAGGTATTTCCCTCATAGAGACTGTGGCTATAGCTAATCTCTCTCCTCTCCAAGCCTGCTGTGCCGTGTGAGTAACAGGTGTAATCAGCTGGCCTTGGACAACCAAGCACACAATCAGGTCCCCTCATGGCTCTAGCGCCAGTGTTGGCTCCGCAACTACACATACCCACCAACCAGAGTCACCAACACAAACAGTGTGGTCCTATATCACCCTTTGGTAAGAAGAAATAAATGTTTCAACCATTTCCCATTTGGTTTCCCAATGTTCTTAGTAAAAGTGAAGTCACTGTAAGTAATAAACGCTAAGTTCCTTCCTCTAGAGTTCATTTAATTACTGAATTTTCTAAAACCCATAAAAAGAGAAATGGGAAAGTCTAACTTAAAGGAGAAGAGTTAAATGGCAATAAAATAAAAACAATTCGTGTATCCAATTAAACAATTTGAGGTTTTGACCCAACTATGGGTAATTTTTAAATAAGACACTTTCAGACTTAAAAGCCAGCAGCTTGCTCTTTTTAAAGAACAATCCAGCCTCGCCACATCATCATCACTTCTGTCCAACCAAATCTAAAACATAAGTGTAATTCTCCCAAATGTTGGCAATTAATTTTTTTGTACATGAAAGTTTTATGCTTTACTGGAGTGCAATGAACTACAAGTACTTCTAGGACACCCTTTATTCAACACCAAAATTAAGTCATTTATTTAGTGAGCCATTAACAAAATTATTTCATTTTTTTCCTTTCAAATACTCCCAGATTGATTAAGAAATTTATTCTCTGGTAAATTTGACACAGTCTTTATACAATGGCACAGTAATTGTAATTTAAACAGGGTTTCAAACAATACACAACTATCTAACTGCAGGTGCCTATTTGGAGTCTTCACTAACTGATAACTATATACATCCCTGTGATCAGACTTAAATTTTCTCTTTTGAATGCCTTATCACCTGAGATAAATATAAACTAAGCCATGTCTCCTTGCTTCAATACCAAATCACCCATTCTCTTTCTCTTCAGAATTGGATTATTTCCCCGGAAGTCTAGAATATGTTACATTCCTTCATATATAGTAATAATTCTAAACTCATTGCTATTACTTACATGAATTATTTCATTTAATCCAAAAAAAGGTCCCTGAAAAGTAGACATATCACCCCTCGTTTTACAAAGCACGTGGAACTGAAGTGACAAAGCTGATATAACGGCAGAACCAAGATGAGAACAAAATGTCCGATTGATTATATGTACACACTTTCTGTTATAGCCAGGATGCTGTGGTCTCCCAAGACTCATGTGTTGAATTCCTAATCCCCAGTATGATGGTATTCAGAGATGGAGACTTCAGGAGATAATTGGTGCCCTTATAACAAAGACCCCGAGGCACTCTCATGCTTGAGAGTGCCATGAGCCAATGCAGAACACAGAAAACTGCAGGGCGGATGCCGTGGCTCACTTGGTTAATCCTCTCATATGGGCACCAGGTTCTAGTCCCAGTTGCTCCTCTTCTAGTCCAGCTCTCTGCTGTGGCCCAGAAGGGCAGTGGAGGATGGCCCAAGTCTTTGGGCCCCTGCACCTGCATGGGAGACCAGGAAGAAGCACCTGGCTCCTGGCTTAGGATCGGCACAGCACCGGCCTAGGCGGCCATTTGGGGGTGAACCAAGGGAAGGAAGACCTTTCTCTCTGTCTCTCTCTCTCTCTCACTGTCTATAACTCTACCTGTCAAAAAAAAAAAAAAAAAAAAAAAAGACTGCAACCCAGGCCCTCAAAGACTCAACCCCACTAGCCCTGACCTCGAACTTTAGGCTCTAGAACTTTGAGAAACAAATGCTGGTATTTGCAAGCCATCCAGTTTATTGTAGTTTGTTATAACAGCCTGTGCTCTACTGAAAAGCAAAAGGCATGAACAAAGGAGGGCTGCTCAACTTTAAATGCAACCCAAAATTCAAAGGGTGGCCGAATATTTCAAATCACATGTTTTTTACTCTTCAATCTATAAAGAAGCCACCTTTCTCAATTCCTGCCCAGTTGAAGCCCCAGCTCTCTTTCTTTTTCCCCTAAGCGGTCTTCAATGTCCCTCAACACGCACATGCGTATCACACCCCAGCACCCTCCAATTATCCATGGTCTGGGAACTTAACTTCTCTACTCAACAGCTGAGGTCACTGGAAAATTCTTTCAAGGGGAGAACTGGGGCAGATGTCTGGGGGAAATGCTAGATGTCTTGAAATACTCAGGGGGCAGGTGCTGTCCTCACACCGCAGTCCCACTGCCACCCATTATGAACCCCCAGCCCCACGCATGCCCGATTCCAGGCTTCCATCACCACTGAGGAGATGAATGAGCTCAGTGGATGAGCAAAAGGCAAGAGAAGTATCTTTTACTCTAGTCTGGTTTCTATAGGAAAGCACAGGAAAACAGAGGCTGCTGACTGAAACGGGTTCGGTGCACTTCATTCCTTCTTCCTCCTCTGCCCCGGGATGCTGTATGATCAACATGATTCATTCTGAAAAGATCTGTGAGCATTCCTTGGTGGTGGGGAGGGGGGTGGAAAGAGTTTAAAACAACTCCTCTCAAAAAGAACAAAGAAAAAAAGGAAGAAAACCTCACCTGCTCTTTTCAGATATTTTTGTAAATGAAAATACAAAAACGAGTGCTTTTTCCAAGGTTCGAGTGCCCGTACCACATTGTCTCTCATCTGTCAGTGTATCCACACACACGTATAAACAGTATGCGACGTACAAGGAAGGAAATGCACATTCCAGCTGAAACTTCCTTTTTTCCCCTAATAACTTAAAAATAAGATGTAACAGCTTGGATTTTAAATATTTTATCTGGCAAATATAGGAAAAATCATGAACTATAATGTCATATTTGGCAAAGAAAAATTTGGTAGGATAAAAATATCTGTGTTTTAACATTTTAGAAGGCATTTCCAATATTTTAAAAATAAAATGATTTCACTGCTTCAGAAGAGAGGAGCGGAGGTAAAATCCTCTATTTTTGTATATGAGGTTTTCATGAGGAGTAGAAAAAATAATTTTATGTTCATTAAAATAAATAGTTAATTTTATATTCTGGCAAAGGTCCCCACAGAAATAAAACCTCCATATTTACTAGTGGTTCTCTACTATGTCATGAAAATTACCTATTTAATTCACAAAGAGTAGGCTTCCCTTAAAATGACAGTACACAGAAGATGGTATACATACATTGCAACATTATCCCCATGCACACTTAACACTGTTGCTTTGATCCTACATGTTTAGTATACAGATCTTCCCAGTACTGGGCAAAGATTTATAGGGTGAAGTGTAAAAGTCAGTTGCTTTAAGACTTACACATTAGTGACCAAAAGCATAATGAAATGTACCATTTTTACCAAGTATAATGACAATAAAATATTTTAGCCAAAAATGTTGAAAAGTAATTACTAGGGCAGCCATAAGTACAAAGCTGAAAAGTCAATCTCACAAGAGTGGGGTAATAGAAACTGTGATAGGCATCATCATATCACACAGAAACTGGAAATCTAAGCAGAAAAACTGCAAACCCCTCGAAACGCCAGAATACATCCCGACCTCCTGTAGCAAGAAGGGCTGCAAACTTGTCCCCATCACCGTCAGCAAACAGAAGAAAAGTCCCTTCTCCAGCCAGACCATGTCAAACAGAAGACGTAGTCCGGAATCCACTGGTGAGTAACGGTAAGGGCTGGGGCCTTTTTGTCAGCTATTACCATAAAAGAATAAGAGGAAACAGTGACATTACTACACAATAGAAAGGTCAAACAGCTTGCAGCCATTTCATGACCCAGACAAGACAAGGTCAAGGGATTCAGGTAGCAACTTCACCAGGGCATAAGTTACAGCACAAATGAATTGTTTTAACACATCAGCTTTGGTCAATTAAACCTAACAAGGCAAGTTGCATCACGTAGCAGGGTTCCTGACACCAAGGCCAGAAGCTGAGAGAGACCTCATAAAACAAGGCTTTTAACATAGCATAGCAAATTTAAGGTAATCCATCCAGAAACTGCAGATGTCAGAATAATAAAATACAAGTTGTCCTAAGTAGGAACATTTTTCACACTTTAGAATTCACTAATAGAGGGGTATAGACTTCATTTTGACACACTGATGTTATTAACATAGGCATAAATGTAATCCCCTACTTACACGAATAACAGAATGCACCCCACTTCAAGTAACTTTTTCTTAACATCTGTGCTTATGATTAGATTTTTGTCTGGGACCCCACCACTCCCGGTTAACACTAATACATATCTCCATGCATTTTTTTTTTCAATGTTGAGTTGAAAAAAATCAGACTTTAGAAAAAAAAACTTCACCTTCATCCAACATCACAATATTCATTGGTGTCATTTAATACTAACTGATGCTTGCTAAATACTTTCTGTACTTTTATGGGGGAGATAGGTGTAGTTTAAGAATTCAATTTATCAAATTGCCTATTTTGAGCAATGGAGTTGATGCTAACAAGAATTTTAAAACTGCATATACTTAGCATTAAGAAACTTTTTTTCAAAGGCAATTGCTATTTTATTTTGTACTTGTTTAAGCAGATTCCATTTTCAACTGATTTGTGCTTCATCAATAACTTACTGCATACCCCAAGCTGCCTTAAAATGGGATTCTGAAAATATACAACCTCCAGGCAACTTTCAGCCAGTAAAATTACTGCATCCATCACCCCCTATTTTCAATTATATAGTCTTTAGTCAGAGTTCTTTAATTTGTCTGTGATTCATCCCGGCTGTCCTGTTTAAGCTGTCAGCATAAACAGAGAGAATCTGTACATCTAAGTGTTTTATTATAAACAATGTATTTATGCACATGAGTAGTTTGCTTCCCCCTTCAAAGAACACTGCCTCGTTTAAATTTTGAGGATTTTTTGGTTATGTGTGGCCTTCAATTCAGCCTCAAGGTCTTTCCACCTCGTTGGTTAATTGGTAGCATTTCTTCCAACTTTCTGAATAATATAACAACCCAAAAGCCAACCATTCAAGTCCTATTAGTCTCCCATCCTGTAATGTTCAGTCTAATACAAGCTAATCCCACAGGCTTCCTCCTTACTCCACGCACTCAGTTTTCACAAGTTCTCTGCAGTTTGATGATTTACTCTCTTTGCCAAATCCTAACAACTGAACTCAGTTAAATTCACCACATCATGTCATTAGCGTTCAAGGAGCTAAGAATTTACCTGAGAAGGAGGCGACGCACCACACTGCCACAGAAAAGGGAGCAAAATCAAGAGGAAGGGCCTCTTCTTGCTGCGCTTGGCACTGAGGCTCAGTGCTGTACTAACTCGAGTTTCCGATCGCATAACCACTGGTCCTTGAGATTTCTAAAGTTATTCCTCCTCCCCAAGGATGCAAGGGGAAAAGCTGGAAAACCTGCTCTGAAAGTTATATAGGCTAATCATTTGCTCCACTGTAGCATTTACACCGAAAAACCCCTCAAGTATGGCAAGTTCATCAACATCAAAACTAGAAAATGCTGGTCCTGCGCAAACCGAAGAGCAACACTTTGCCAGAAGCTGGTTTCAGAACAAGGCATCAGCACTGCTTTTCCTCAAAATGTTCAGATATTTAAAAATCGCCTGTTTAATGAGTGCTTCCTATGTTCTTTCCAATCCGCAAATCTTAAGCTTCAAAGTGTGAATTATTCCTTTGATTGTGCAGCCAGTAATCACGCAAGTCATCATGATGACAGAAAACTACCTGTGATGATGAAACGAAAACTAACTCATCTCCGTTTTGAAGAATTATAGAGACTTCTGACTCAGCCTCCCATCGGCTCCTTCCCTGCTCAGGTGCTAGGACTCTAACGGGTCAGCAGAGACAAAGAGGGTGAGAGTGTCATTAAAAAGGGTTTTTGGTTTTTAAGCTTACTGGTCTAGCACCGGAGAAACTTAGGAGGAGAAAGACGATACTAAACTGGATATCTTGGATTGTTGCTTCAAATTAAGAGTGCCAAATTCAAAAGGAAAAAGTTAATGGAGGATTCAAGCTTTAATTTCCTTCTAGCAGCTCCAGCCTAATTTCCAAGTTTAGGGGAAAACAACTGAACAAATTAAAAAAAAAAAAAAAAGTCTACCAAATCTACAAATCTATCCTGCCTCTCTGGATGCATGCACCTCTTATCGACCACTTTAGAAAACAGACGGAACCAGACCAGGGACAATCGGCTGCCCCTTTCTACGGCCCCTGTGAAGCTCTGCAGCTCCAGACTCAGGCGCTGTAACCGTGTCCATCACAGAGGCATCCTTCAGGAAACCGAGTCGTCAGCTCCGTCCCTGCAGAGCTCAGCTCCTGCAAGCTGCCATTGCTCCTGAACAATGAATACGATCTCACACATACAGAATTATTTGGGGTGATTGTATCACATGACAGACACTGGATATGCAATCTGCAAATTGAAACGCACAGTCCACATTAATATTTTTTGGATTACAAAATGTGCAGTGACATGTAAGTGGAGGGAGGGGATGGATAAGGGAGGATGCCTCATGCCCTCAGTAGGACTCTACCAACTTTCGCTGCCCCTAGAAAGTGAACTAGGCAGTGTTATTTAAAATTTTTTTGTGAAAAATCATAATTGATATCACAAATTCATATTCTCCCTCTCTCTCCCTCCCTTCTCACCCTCTCTTCCCTTTGAAAAGAAATTGAGATCAGATTAAGAGCAATGCAGGAGCTTAGTTTGCCATATCAGAACACAGATGCCAAGCCTCTCCAGCTGGCAACTGGGGCCTCAGAGTTTAACTCTTGAACTGTCTGGCAAAGCTCTCTTGTGTCAGGGACATCACGGCAGAGAGGGTGAGCTTGTGGTCCTGTAGAGTGTGCTTTTTTTCTTATCAGTGAGAAAACTGCTAAGTATCTTATCTTACAATATATGTTCCCACAAAGGTCTCATTACATCTAGGAGCAAGACATGCCAGTAAGAGCCCTTCTTTATCTTGTGAATTCTGTATGCACCAGAATGCAAACAAATGTGCACTAGAGTTCATGAGTTCAGCCAAGGACAGGAGACTAGCTGGGAAGACTTAACAGCGTTCCCCTCAATCAAATATGCGCATGCACACACACATGCACACACACACACACTTTATGCTCTCTGAGGCTTTCACAATGCAAGCTCACCAAATCATCCTACATAGCAGCCTCATCTGAACAAATTATGAAAGCTTATTTTCCCTGTAATGAGAAATACCTGCAAATGAAGTGAAATTTATTAAAATGTTAAAATGCACTGTCAACTGTCAAACAATTATCTACTTAAGCTTTTCATAAAGAAATAATTGTTACCCAAAAGAATTCTGGAACTCAGTAACTGAAGGAGGGAAACAATTCTTAGCATTAGCTTCCTCACTAATGATACGTGACAACCAGGAAGGATTCTATTTCAAAAACAATAATAATGATTACAACCTCCCTTGTAAACAAGTCACATTTTTCACAACTTCAAAACATACTTCAATCATTGTAATATTTAACAATCAAACAACAAAAGCTACCATTCAACGACAGATCATACTTTCAAGGGTTCCACAAAGTTAAAGTAAACGATGTTTTCATGCTAGCAATGAGGTTTTCCGGACTCTCTTTAGCACTCCAAAGCATGTTAAAGAAGAGTGCAAAGTACAGTGCAAAAATCAGTTAGGCTGACTTGGTTTAAACTCTAATCTGTTAAACTCATAGCAATAGTTACCATCTCTTGAGATCTTTAAACTTCTTGCTGTGCTATGACACATCTCTCTCTCTCTCTCTCTTTCGCTCGCTCACTCGCTCGCTCTCCAAAACACTTCCCAGCCTCAGAGAAAGACCAGTCCCCCAGCACCCCCGCCTCTTTCCCCCTTCAGACAGGACACAGTCTGGTGACTCAAGGCATCCCATAGGCCAGACTTCCTTCTGTGCAGCCCTTTGGGTAGAACTGCTAATCCTTCTTATTAATTAACGAGATAATGGTGGTTAACCGGAAAGGAATATTAATGCTAACTATCTAGGAAACTTCAACCAAAATCATTTGAGCCTTTGGGTTGGTTTTTGCCAGCATGAAGAATTGTGCAGAGACTTTGGCAACATTTGGATGCAGGACTGAGAAATTCAGCAATGGCCGATTTGTAGCAGACCTTAACACACAGGTATCCTCATTAAGGTTTCCTTCCTTTTCACACTTAACTACTATGCATTACTGGCTAGAGGGAAAAGTAAGTCCCCTCAACATGTTACCATAAAATTTGAAGTGTGGAAACTGAGGGAACTAGAGATTACATGAGGAACAAGTAGTGAGTGATGTGATTGAAAGCAACAGTCAGTCACAATGAATGCATTACATGTGCCTACACTCAGTGTGTCCTCTACACACTTATTATAGCATACTCTGCATCCTATGGGACACATACACCCCAGGAAGGTGTGGTGTGCAAAGCTTGCCTGATTTGGGGGTTGTTCTGTTTTGCTTTGCTTTCAGGAATGCAACAACAAAGACAATATGGGGAATAGGTACCACCTGCCCAGAATCATTGGACATCTTTAATATCTTTAGGAAAATGGAGACTGCTTTAGAGCTATTTCCCTGTCACAATCTTTTTATTTAAAAAAAAAAAAAACTTGAAAAAGGAAAGGTTTTGTATTAGCTAAGGTTTGCTGCAGCAAACAAGCGAGCAGCTTTCATTCAGGGATTGTCAAAAACTTTCCAGTGTGCCCACTGCAATGCGGATGCCAACCAACGAATCAAAGGCATTCAGCAACTAGACAAAGAGGGTCTGATGCCAACCTCGGTGCCACTGGCAACCATTATTGGCATCAAACACAGTGTCTGCCTTTTTTTTTCCCCCTCGCCTGGCACTTCACAAACAAAATGGCGGTTCTTGTAGCAACGAAACAGCCGAAGCGCAGCCCTCTGAATCAATAACATCAAATGATTTTATGGATTGAAACACAGATAGTCCCAAATGATGTGTACCTTTTAGGTAAAGTGGGGAAGGGGGCATATAATCCTAATAAACAACTGTATTGAACATGACCCTTTGCTAACTCGAAGAAATAGTAAAATGGACTGAATTGCGGTCAACCAGACTATATGCACAGAAGAAGCTGAATAACAAAGAGATTTCACTTTAAAGAAAATACTGCCCTGTGATGCAAAAGTCTGATGAACTATATATCAAAAATGATTTCAAAATGCATAAATTTTCTCCAAAACCATATCAGATGCAGATGTAGCACTACAGCTTGTGTCAAAGCTCTAGTAACTCTTTCCACATTTCAGAAAAGATGAGGCTGCTGGGCATGAAGAAGAAAAAAAATGTGGGTTGAACCAAAAAAGAAAGAGGGAAAAGGAAAAGCACAGAAGTTGGTCAACAATGGGACTTTATTACGTGTTGGTCTTTATTTCATCCTCCAGAAGAGATGCAATACGTGATCTTGTATAAATAACCAAAGGGACTATTGACATTTGTAGATCTGGAAATTGTCAATATATTGTAACATCACTCCACACTGCAATGCGGATGCCAACTAACAAATCACAGGCATCCTGAGCTAAACAAAGAGGGTCTGATGCCAATCCTGGTGCCAGTGGCAACCATCTTTGGCATTCTCTCTGTTCTTTCTCATGTTTTTCTCCCAGTCGTTCAGAAGTGGAGAGAAAGAATTTAAAAAAAAAAAGAAAAGGAGGGAAAGGTAATTTCGTTGCTCATTCTGTGGCACACATTACATTTTTTCTTTTCTAATATTTCTTTCATCTTTTTCTTTATATTTCTTTACCTGATTTATAAAATAGACTTAAGTGTATTTTCATGTACTTAGAGGAGAAATAAAAAGTCACAATGTGAGACATGCAGTCCTCTGACTGACCACAGACTTATCTCTTAAAATCTGCTTTCTTTAATCAATCACACTGAAAAAATGACATAGTTAACCTACACTTGACAAAGAAAAAGAAATTTTTTTGAGAAGAAAAAAAAAAGACAAGAGCATCCAATGTGAGTTTTTCAAAGAAAAAGTCAGCAGATGTTAAAGAAGAGATGCCACAGTGCCAGGTAGCAGAGGAGACAAATTAGACACACGGGGTCACATAATGAAAGGTTCTCACAAGGGAGGTTTTTGAAACAACAGCAAAATCCATGTTTTATCTGAAAATATGCTCTCCAAGAGTTGCTTAAAACTTTATGACTATCTGGACCAATAGTGCAATGCAGAAGGCATTTCTGCATTTTTTTCTCTTTTCAATCTATCTTCACAAATCCAAAAGATACGTTCTTTATTGTCAGTTCATCAAAACTAAGAGAGTTGGCTGCCTGCCCTGGGAGTAAACATGCATGCATGTGCACCTCAAGGACTAGCCTTTAAGCAAGGTAAAAACATGAGCAGCAGTGAGGCGGCTGCAATCCTCCTTACCTACACTAAAAAGTTACAGGACCCTCTTTCTAAAACTTCACTTCCACCCTTGACCTCCACAACACACTTACAACACATTTATAGTCAATCCAACACTTATACACAGCCCACCTTGAACTGTCACCTCCTAGACATCTGTCAATCAAATGAAGTGTCATGTGTTAATGAGCTCTTATTTTAAGATGCATGGGACAAAAATATGTTTTCCCCAAACCATCATGACTTGGACTTCAATGTCCAAAAGCATGAAATAATAAAGGCAATCTCTCAATTTTTAAGAAAATATAATTTGTCCAAATAGGCGATGCCCAACTCTATTATTTAAAGTCAGACTAAAAAACTGAAAATTGCATTTAGGCATATCTCTAACACTGTATCAGCGAACATCAAAACAAAGAGCTTGTAGGAAATACCTCAGTTTCTGAGTCAAAAGAGTAATTTTGATACTTTATTTTTGGGGTGTTAATAAAGTTCACCGCAATTGATTAAATCCCACATTTATATAACAAACATCAGATAACCGTCTGCCACCTGGTTATTTGCAGGCCATTTTCCCTCCCACCAGGCCAAGTTCGGAAATGACCCGCCATCTGTGGCAGCTCAAACTTCAGGCCACTTTGGTATGCTGCTTTGTTAAATGATGTTTTACTACGAACTTTTACTAAAGCAAGGATATCTATATTCTAATGCACTCACTTGAAGAAGAGAAATTCCCACCTACTTAAGGAAAACATATTAAAAAACAAAAACATTAAATGCTTCATGAACTCAACAACATCACCTACTTTGAATTATTCAAGCAACACTTATATCACTCTAGTTATTGACTATTTTAAAACATAGGTTTGGTATGCGGTTCCTGCATGCTTTCTGAGATTCATTTTAAACCAGTGTAACCAGTCCACTTTCTCTTTTTATCCTGTAAGGTTTTGTAAGGAGAGCTGCACCTTTCCTCCTCGATAAGTTTTGTGAATTTACATTCAAGTAAAATAACAATAGTAAGTGTTACCAGGTCACTCTCAGAAAATAGTATACATTATCTAAACAAGAACTACATTCCACTCAATCGACAGTGAATATTGCACAGTCAAAAGTGTTGACAGAAATATTAAATCAGTCTACCTCTACATAGACTTTCTGATATTAGCTGTATTAAGTAAGCATTTTGTAATAGCAAATATTAATTCTATTTTCAGGGCAATGAAACCACATTCGTGAACCAAGTTCATCCACCTCATTAGTTAAGAGGCTAACACAAAGAT
The DNA here is from genome assembly GCF_033115175.1 of Lepus europaeus. Taxonomy (NCBI): domain Eukaryota; kingdom Metazoa; phylum Chordata; class Mammalia; order Lagomorpha; family Leporidae; genus Lepus; species Lepus europaeus. The sequence goes on along the minus strand of NC_084838.1, from coordinate 60,817,740 downwards.
TATTAAAAGCAGTTTGACTCTTCATAAATAAAGTTACATTTTTCAAATCGGGAAAAGATGACAAGATGCAGGAAATACAGCCTCGCACACAAAGTGAAGCACAATGAAATATATCCTTCTGACTAGCTTGTGCCTTTGAATAAAGTATATTATTTCAAAGACACTGGAAAATGCATCTCTTTGTGGTCATTTCTTTGAAGCACCCAAGCCTATCCAGGTATGACAGCTCCAGTATCTACATCCATGGCTCACATGTGGCCATGGACATGTGAGTGGAAGTGGGCAGCACAGCACTCTACCTAGGGAGGGTGAAGGAGAACTAGGGGCCTCGAGGACCACGTAAGCCAAGCCAGATATTCCACATACGGAGGTTTGCGGACAGGGTTTGCCGTGCTAGAAGAAAGAACAATCTGCTCCTACCTTGCTCCTGCACGTAGTATGCCAAAAACAAATCAAGCTCCTTAACTGATACTGTGATGTGATGTGGCTGGACACAAAGTGCTGGGTTTGTGCAATGTGGGGATTTCATGAGCCGCTCTCCATCGGTACTTTCCAAGGGGATGCCTTTGAACAGGATCACCATGACTAGATCCAGACGCCAGACTTTGTCTGCCTGCCGCAGGCAGTCGATTCTCCTAATCTTACCCTTCTGGTCGGGATTGGATAAGACACAGCACGGGTGCTTCTTGCCAGTAACGGTGAGCACAAAGTCCTCTCGGTACTCCTGGCGGATATCTTTGCGCAGTTTGGCCAGGAGCCTGGATGCCCACTTCTGTTTGATTTCAGGCTTTTCACTGAGAAGCTCATCTTTGACTGCTCTTTCTTCGTCCTTCGACATTCGCTTCTCATGCTTTTTAAAGTACTTGCGTTTTCGAGCCTGTAGGTTGAACCAAGTATAGGCGATTGCACGGACATGTGGAAGAAGTGCCTCGATGAATGGGTGAAATTCATCCTGTGGAAGAGGAAGGGGGGCAGAGAAGATGTGCACAGTCAGTTTAATTTTAAAAGCTCAGGAAACAAGACCCCTCTCCATTCACAAGTAAGTACAAAAAGTTACGCATGGAAATCACATTCACTTCTCATTTAAAATGATGAAAACAGAAGGACAAGAAGTAAATAAGGTATGCCAAGCTGCCCCCTTTCCACCAAAACCACAGGTCGATTCTCCCTCCTGCAAAGAAAATAAGGCTTAGATTTTGTATTTTCACTCTGGCCCCATCCCCCTCATTCCCACCCGAATGCCATGCACTGTACATTCTTTAAGATATATGCAACCAAGGTGCCTGGCACCTAATGCAATGTTTAAATATTTGATTGACTAACTAACACTAAGCAGTACCATTTTACAAAGAACACAGTGAGGTTTTTTTTTTTTTTTTTTTAATCGGAGCAGAGCTGTTCAGAAGGCAGGAGCGATGCCATAGTTCATTTCTCTTCTCTGTGGCACAGAAACACAAAGCATATAGATGCTCAGTGTAATGCCACACAGTTCCCGCTTTTGGAGCATGCTCTCAGCAAGAGGCTGCTGGTGGCACAAAGAGCATGCGCCATTAAACTTGATCCATTTTCTTATCAAACGTCCAACATTCCAACACTGAAACAGCACCATTCCAAGAGTGGTAACTAGAGAAACCGGTATACAGTGAGAGAAAGTGGGCAAAGGACAGAGCTTGTCGTATCAGTGTCCTGAACAGAAGGTTTCCAGACTATGAGCAGTGCATTCTCTCCCTGCACCACCAACACACACACACACACACACACACACTCGTGCTCGCTCACAGACGCACATGCATGTGTGTGCATGCGCGCACACACACACACTTGCATTTTTTTTTTTTTAGAGAGAAGTTTTTAAAGCTAAGAACAAAAATGAAATGAATGCTCTTCCAGCAGCTTCCTAGAGAATATGAAGCCCCACAGAGTCGGTTAATTTGTTAACCGATCACATGCGTATGGCAATTCTTCTAAACCCCTTAAAAATCAATCGGAGGTGAACAATGAAAAATGGCAACTTGGCACCAACTTTACATTCTTTGTGTCTCTGCATGTGGTGGCAGGGTGACACCAGGAGCGCGCTGCTGGTCAGCAACGTTACTGCTTTTGTGGAATCCATTCGGTGTTATTTGCCATATATGATGAATTCTCAAGACAGGACCGTAGGTGAACACAGATCCGGACGTGCTTGTGGATCCGCACACAGATAGACTCTGCAGCACCCATCTTTCAAATCAAGTTGTTTACCTTTATGCCTCTGGCTTTTTTCCTGCTTGTTTCCCGCAAGCCTCTCTCTAGGGAGGGGGCAGTGAGGAAGGGTAGATCCTCTTTACCTACAGACCCTTCAGGCTCTTCCCTAACATACTCAGTGTGTCATTATTCGCTGGGGTAGGTAAAACCTGTCTTCGAAGCCTAGGCCTCTTGCTGTTCAGAGAAAGCGCTTAATGTCCCATGCATGCACACTGGGTGAACGCAGCAGCCAAGATCTGAAGTGAAAGGGAACTTCCACTGTGACCACTTTCTGATCACATTGCCCATACTGTCATCCCAAATCCAAAAGAACTTTCCCTAACTGATGGCATCCCAAGTTACAAGTTAATACACTTGTGTCAGTCACCCTGAACTATAGGGAAGAAATTTCTGTAACCAGCAAACTGCCTACTTCAGTTAGGTTGAGGTAAAAAAAATACAACTAATGCCATTCGAATAAGGAAGGTGTCCCAAAAATTCCATATAGCCAGGAAGGCATTTTTAAGATGAAGTTTAAGATTTGAATGAAAAAGACTACAACATGTTAGTCATCTGCTGTTCAGATATGGAAGAGGTATATGTCCCATTCAATCAATAACGTAGTTATCAAGTACTCTAACACACTGCTGTAAAGCATTCCTACAGCAGACTAAGTATGAACCAAAATTTTATAACAATACAGAATGCACAAGATTACATCACAGCATGAGGCATAACCAAATGCCATAGAGGAAATCATTAAACCGATCAGTAGTTTCCAGCAGAGATTTGAACAATTCAGTTACTATGCGAGCACATTAAACTAGGCCATGGAAAGAGTTAAACCACAATCTGTTCTTTGTGTGGGAAGGCAGCCCTGCTCACAGCAACCACAGCCCATGATAAGACCTCCCTATCTCCACACACTTTCTGATGCCATGCTTTTAGCTTTCACTGTTAACTACAAAAACTTTGCTTATCCCCCTTCAAAATATATGCAAAAGGAAAGCCTGCTCAAGGAAATGTGGACTTAAATGTGCTTGGGGAACTCACTTCCTATAATCTGACTTTTACTATGATTTATTGATATGACTAAAAAACATGCATATATGCACTCATAAACTAAAAACTTCAGACTGTAGAGAGCACATAGGAGGGAGGGAAGCACTGTATCACTCATTTTACACTTGCCATGTTTAATAGAATGCAATGTTATTTTAAAGATATTAAGCATTTCAGTAACATTTAGGGACTTATGTCCTTAAGTACTATGCTCCTGGCATTTCATTTTCTTATAAAGACAGTAAACACAGTTTTGATTAAATTTGCTTAAGTCTCAATATTAGGCCAGACATATTTTCTTTCACAGAACAAATCTCAAAATTTTAATAGATAATTTTAAACAACCAGAATGCAAATTGGAATGTTGAATTTGGAAATGGTTAGCAATTGCAAAGAAAACACTATTTTCTAAGGTTACCTTGAGTTTGCTATCAGTGATGCCAAGTACTGTTTTAAAACATCCATTTTTCTTTATTGATTAACAGAAGTGGCAAACTCTCTCAGGCTGCCAATTTGCCTTATTAAAATATTTCAGGGCTTCACTGTTAGGTGGACTCCTTTCAAGTGCCACACTGATTTGACAAGGAGACATACCCCCCAAAAGGATTCTAAGTGGAGATTTGTTATGTCACGTACATTTTTGCATTGACATGTCTAAATGTCATCTTCAAAATGCAACTGTTTCCTGATATTGAGTAGCAATATATTCCTAAGGGTTATAAGTGACGTGGAATATGGAACATAACAACTGTTCTCATTTTTTAAAAAAGTTACTAAGGCATTCACATGTTGTAAATAAAGGGTTATCACAGTAATTCTAACAATTACAAAAATGTTTTTAAAGCAGCAAAGCGCATAAGCAATTAAAGAGCAAATGGCTCTATACAAAAGTAATGTGTACCTTACTCTCTCAGATTTTATTAAAATGCACTGATGTTCAGTAATTCTTTCCCTTTTAAAAGTTCCTTAGTTGGACTAAATTGATAAAATAACCAAGCTACAAATTTCCATCGTAAAAGTAAACAGTCTTAATTCTAGCAGGCATATTTATTTTTCTGCATAAAAGGGATGGAAAACTAGAACAATATAGAGGTGGGAGAGTAAATACGAGGTGTTCTTGAAGCATCGCTATGCAACAATAAACCATGAATAAAATATACCTTAAGAACTTGAAGGACAATAGAAGAAAAAAATTCAGTGTAAATCAAGAGTTTACACTGTACCTTAAGTAAGCAAATATTAAATCAAATCCGATGGCTCTGAATTTTCCTTTAATATCTGGCCTATACTGATGTATAAATACCGATTTATATTGATGTACTACTATTGCAGCATACCATTTTGCTAAATATCCACTTTCATGGTAGCTCTTTTTAAAGTAAGGTTCTTTCTAAACCCTAGCAACCTTTTTGCAACTAAAGATACTTTTTAAAGTTTTCAACAAATTAACAACATCACTTTATTTTCTATCTGCATCTACTAAAACAGGTTGAGCTACAGCTATCAGGGTTCTCCAAATGCACATCTAAACCATGGATCTGACACAAAAGTAACACTGTTAATGTACCCTCACTTTTGCAACACCTCACATTCCCTATAAAGTCACACAGGGATTAGCTGAGAACCCTAAAGCCAAAACTCCCTCGTTGGTATAGGCCTTCAATCTCCAAAACCATTTTGATACATCAGCCTAGCCTTCTATTATTAACACAGTAGAGAATATTAGTCATTATGATTTAGTGTTGTAAGTATGTATCCTTGAATCCTAATGTGTTAGCTGAGTGATTATGCTGTATATAGGCTCCTAACATTCCATATGTCACAACGCTGCAATGTTTACTTTTAACTTAGGAAAAATTGAGATAAAACTAGTGGCTTTTTTACATACACACATAGAGGAAACTAAAAATGCAATATAATTTGCTAGCAGTGTTTCAGAAAAGTCAACACTGGAAATATAAATACTGAAAGATGCACAATTATTTGGTCCTTTACAAGTGAGGATAAGTGATAACTGTATTGTGCTTTGTAAGTGAAAAGCTTACTGTAACTTGTTTTCTTTGATCTCAGTGTAAAAATAATATCAAATAGATGTGGTTTCCCAGAAGGAGAAAAATATCTGGCCAATGGGTAAATATTAAAGGTAACTTTTGCATCTAAAGGCAATTCGTTATACCTGAAACAACCTTATCATGCTTATTGGTTATTGTCATTCACAGCTTTTAAAACACAAATGGCTGGGCAACTCCTTTTTCTAGTTTTGTTAAATTAAAGTGCACGTTTACTTGCTTAAAATAGCCATATCTAAGTTAATCATACTCAGATGCCAAACAAAATATAAACAATAAAAAATGTGTCAGCCAAAAAGCTACAGGACTGTATCCAATCACTGAATAAGCCTTATCATTGTTTTCATCTTCATTCACAATTTATGAATGCCTCAGTCCTTTTGAATCACAATAGCTTCTAATTGTCATACAATTGAAATCTTAATTATTTGTCCATTATAAAAATGCATCATATTAGACTTTAAAAAAATTTAACATCCCTAAGACTAGCCAACACTTCGTTACCTGTTTACTTTCATGCCAGTGTCAAAGAGAATTGTTATCTATTACCAATCTTGCCACGCACTTCTCAAAACTGAAGTAAACTGCCCGTTTCTTTTAAAGCTTTAAAATGCTGCTTCAAATAACTGTTCTGCTCTAGATACCTAGTGAGCTCGTCAGGCAGCGGTGAAAACTGGCCCCAGGTAAGTCTGCTAGTTCTCGCCACTTTTCCATGCGGACCGTCTGGTTGCGAGTGATAGAAATTGTGTTCTGTTTTCAAAGTATATAACCTATGTTTTATTTCTTAACATTGTTCCTTAGGTTTTAGGACAATTTTCAAAGTTTAAAAAAAAAAAGCCTTACGCTTTCAAACACTACTTTATGTCTTTATGAAATACTCCCCAAATATCGCCAAGTAAACAGGTCTCCACAAAGTGAACATGTTCTAAAAGTCCCTAACATTCACCGCGACCAACTAACTTGTGTCAACTGCAAGACCGCCCTTGCGGTGCGGTCGCTCGACACCCCCGGAGTGTGTGGGTCACCACGGACCAGGGCATCAGGTCCCCAAAGAAAGCGAAGGAATGGGTCTCGGGACCGCAACCTCAGACTCTTCTTCGGCACCCGCCCATCCCTGGAGGGGAGTCCAGGGCGCGCACAGGCGTCCCCTCGGCCAAGTTCATGGGCAGTGCCCCGAAAGCTGCTCTGAAGCCCGAGTCCGCCTCCGCGCGCGCGCGCGCAAGACAGGGAGAGCGTGGCCCAAAGCAACAGTGGGCACCCTGGGCGGGGATGCGGTGCCGCAGCCCGCACTCGGGGCGCCGCGCAAGGGGCTCACGCTTGGGGCTCCGGGCTGCGGGCCCGGGTCCTACCTACCCCCAGCAGCCTCGCCCGGCCGTGCCGGGCGGGCCGGCGCCCGCTCCGCGTGCCAAAGTCGCAGGTCTCGGTGGGTGCGCGCGGTGGCCGCAGGCTAGGGCCCTCACGCCGGGTCCCGCGCCGCCCCGCAAAGCCCGCCGCAACTCCGGGGCACTTCTCCCCGAGACCCTGAGGCTGGGAGGTTTTGGGGAAAAGCTGTTAATAGTCCGCACGACGAAGAGCCACCAAACCAAACACAAAGGCGTTTGGGGGCCGGAGAGAAAGCTGGAGAAAGCGACCGAGACATGTACCTGAGTGAGACAGATGGGAGAATACATCATGACTTCGCCTTACAACGCACTTTCCCGGAGATGCCCACGAAAATCTTCCAGAAGCGAGAATTTCATCTATTCATGTTACAGTCATCGGAGCCCCGCGGCGCGATCGGTCAGGACGGGGCGCAGCGCCGGATCCCCGCAACTTCACCTCAGACCTAGTCCTCCTTAAATAGCCAAGCTTCGAGTCCGCTGGGCGCGCTGCGTTTCCCGGGGTGAAATCCAATCTACACCTCGAGCCCTCCTGCCGTCCGCGCGCGCCGGCCCTGCCCGCCGAGCCGCTGCCGCCGCCGCCGCCGCCGCCGCCGCTGCCACCGCCGCCGCCGGCTGCCTTTCGCCTGGGTTTGGGGTTTGTTTTCTGTTGTGCAGTTGTTGTTGATGGTGGTGGAGGTGGCGGTGGTGTGGGGGGCTTAGGGGTGCGGGAAGGTTCGGTGCGGGTTGGATCGGGGTGTTGTTGGTGGTGGTGGTGGTGGCGGCAGCGGGTGGTGAAATGCTTTTTCAAAAAAGGCGGGGAGGGGGGCGCGAGAGGGCGGGCGGGAGGAGAGCGAGGAGAATGTGTCACCGCGCTGGGAAAGTTCAAGGTTACAGCCCGGAGCACTGCGGCAGGATCCTGGAGTGGCGGCCGCAGGCGAAACTTTGCCGCGAGCCGACCATGTGTGTGTGCGCGAGGGGGAGCGCGAGCGAGTGCGCGCGGGTGGCGGGGCGCGCGCGGGAGAGGGCCGGGTGGGGGCAGGGAGGGGTGGGGGGGAGCGGGGAGCGGCCTCGGGGAGGGAGGGGGCGCGAGCGCAGCTCTCCGGGGCGGAAGAGGCTTGCGGCGCGCGCGGGCCGGGGCTGCAGCCGCCGCCGCCGCCGCCGCCGCTGCCGCCGCCGCCGCTGCCCGCTCTTCCGCGCCCGCCCGCCCGCCTGGCCGCTCCGCGCCGCGCCGCGCGTCTGACCCGGCCCAGCGAGGACGCTGCTGCTGCTGCTGCTGCTGCCGCCGCCGCCGCCGCTGCTGCTGCGGCCCAGAGCCCAGAGGGGAGCGATCTCCAGAAAAATCCCAAACGATAAATCTCGCTCTCCCGCTCGGCTTCAAACTCCTCTCTTCTGCTCTGGGCTCTTTTTCTCCCCCCCTCCCTCTCTCGCTTTCTTTCGTTGCAAAACTTGGAAGTTGAAAAATTCACCGGTTCCACCCTCTGGACCCCGCTCGAGCTCTCTCCAAATCAGACTTAAGGATTGTTTTATTATTTAATTACACAATCATCGCTTTACTCCTCCTCCTGCAAACGCGCATTCCTTTTGCACCAGCCTCTCCACACCCCCCGCCCCCCACCTTCCTCCTCCTCCTGCTCCTCGCTCCCTCGCTCTCTTATTCGTGAGAGGTATCATACCGGAGCCACAGAACCATGACTTCTGGTTTTTCTTCCCCACGGCTCTTCTTTCCGCCCCGCACCCCCTCGCCACACCGCACGCACGCCACCCCCGGACGCCCGCCCTGGAAGAGGTGTTTCGGACTGGCTGCGGACACTTTAAGCCGCGGGACGTCCAGGAGCAGAAGCCCTGAGCCATGCCGGGCCCGAGAAAGGAACGAGTGGAAAATTCCCTCACACCCAGGCCACCCCGGGGCCGGGCGCCGACCCTCGCACCCAGGGCGGGCGCGGTCCCAGCTTAGGAGGGGGAGGCCGAGGAAGAGCGGGCCTGAGCGAACTTGGGCTCAAGTAGTTGGGGCGCAGCGCGCAGCCCCGAGCCGCCCTCCCCGAGCGCGCGTTCGCTGGTCGGGAGGGGTGTGGGGTCCTCCGGGTCTCCCCAACGCGGGCTCGCGCCCGAGGCAGCTGCGCCCCAGCGGCGCGCCGCGGTTTGCCGCCCTCCCTGGGGGTGCCCGGTGCACGTGGCCTCGCTCGGAGCGGGAGGACCGGCGGAGCCGCCGCCGCCTCCTCCTCCTCCCAGCGCCCCGCTCAGCGCTCCTCCTCCTGCGGCCCCGCTGGCCCGCTCCCAATCCCCACCCCCAGGGCCCGGGGCGCCGGCGGAAAGCGGCTCCCTCCCCGCCGGGGCGCAGGCGAGGCGGGGCGGGGCGCGCGGGTACGCGCGGGGTGCGGTGCCGCCGCGGCTCTCCCGAGCGCAGCGGCCGGGGCCACCGGGCGCCCGCGCCGCCGCCCCGCCCCCAGCCGCCGGTGCTGCGGGCCGCGTGAATGAGCTGCAGAGGGGGTGTGGAGGGCGGCGGTTTGCCTGGCACCCGCTGACGCTCAGGCTCACACTCGCGCCGGCCCCCAAATTCCGGTGTTCTTTCTGCAGGGGCGGGGGAGGGAAGGTGGAATCAAAGGCTGCCCAGACAATGGAGAAAGGAAAAGTGAGTGCCTAGGGCTCCGCGCCCACCTAGCGGGGCTGCCGGGGCCGGGAGGAGCCTTGCAGCGGCCTCCACCTTCCTCCCCACCTCCTGGCCTGGCCGCCCGGCTGCCCGCGGGGCTGCTGTCGGGGTGTCTGGAGGTCCCCGCCGTGGTTTCCCGCAACTTTCTCGCGGGTCTCTCCCGCTTCTGCACGCGGTCTCACACCCCACCCACCCACCCACACACCCACACACCGCCTCCTGTGGACCTGAAAGGACCAGTGACTTCAGTGACTTTTTTCCTTCACCAAGTGGGAGTTGTCCACACCAAACGTTTCACAAGGACACATCAAGAAAAGTAGGCAGGTTCAAGTCAACCATGAAATGGTCACTTTTTAACCCCGTCCTGTCCTCATTAGGGAAATGCTCAAACACAGTCGGTTTTCAAAGAGCGCTCTTAATGAGGCGAGCTTGCCAAGTCTACCAGCTGCAGCCCCCGTAAACCCAGGGCCGGAGGAAGAAAGGCGCAGGGAGGCGGGGGGCCCGGGGCCCAGGAGGGGCGCAGCGGGCCCCGGACGACAGGTAAAGTCGCGAAACTGCGCGAAGTCCCCGAGTTAACCCTTGAGGGCCCAGGCGCCCCCACCCCGGCAAATGCCCTCCTCTGTTACTGACAACGTTAATTTCCTTTGTGCGGGTCATTTCTTCTTTTTTGAAAAGCTGGGATAAAGTTGACAGTCTTTCTAGATGAAAGACAACGAGGTGGCAGCCGGGGTTAATCCAAATAAACATTCGTTTCTCAGACATTTTAAGCAACCTCGTCTTAATTTTAAAAGCGGGGGGGGGGGGGGGGGGGGGGGAGCCAAAGCACCACTTTGTACTGCACCGGGCCCTGCATCCCTTTCGCACCCTCGCCAGCCTCTGAGCAGAGGGGGCGGGGAAGCTCGAGTGATAATACCAGCTTTAACTACTGGAGTTTCCCTTTGAACAAATATTCAATTTAACTGGAGTTAATTTACCATAAAAGACATTCCCCTTGGCACGAACGCTCTCATGTCCTTGAGCACACCTCTTTGAATGCCTGGACTCTTACAGAAGCCATTATTTCGGGGTCTCTTTAAAAATCCAGGGCCCATCTCTCTCCCTCCCTCCCTCCTTCTCTTCCTCCCTCCCTCCCTCCTCCCCACGCCACCCCCAGTGCAATCCTGGCACCCAGAGAGCTCTCCTTTCAGCCACAGAGCCCAGAACCAGCCGTTGTCCCCTGGCAAAGAGGCCCAGTGCTGAGCTCCTGGACAAGTGACTCCAGACACCCTGGGTGTTACTCCTGCCCCCTTGTTAGCTTCCCTTCCCAACAGACATCATGTGCCCTTGCCACCCAAACTAGGTTGCATCCAAAAGTTGCTCACAAGCTTAGGAAAAGGAAAAACAAAAACAAAAACAAAAAATGAAAAACTGACAACCATTACACTGAAGAGCCCACAAAAGCTGCAGCATCATCCACCAGGGGCGAAGAAGCAGCGGCAGACCCAGGTAAGACCCCAGAGAAGGGAAGGTGGCCGGGGGCCTCCCAGGCCCATCACTTAGGGGTTTCAGATGTCTTGCAGGTGTCCCGCCTGTGCGTAGGGTGCTTATGGCTGGGGGACACTTTGTTGGCCATGGAGGATGCTTGGTAGTTTTTGGTTTGGGTTTGTTTCCATGAGAAAGCAGTAATGGTGAGGTGAGGAAAACCAAAAAGCAGCAAGAGACAATCCTGGAAGAGAGGGTCTGTGGGGGTGCTCTGTTTATAGGGCTTTGATTCTCAGCCCTTGGGGTCTCGATCTTTCAGGATAGCCTCCCAGCCACCCACACACGCACACACAGCACCCAAAGCACAGCTTCTTGTTCAGCCAGTGCCAAGGTCCCTGCAGGCCTTATCTAGGAAGAACTCTAGGAGACTCTTGTAATGAGGGACTGGTGGATTGGGGTGGGTGGGATAGCCGGCTTCTCAGCACTACACCTGTCTACCACGTTAGTTTGAGAAGTAGTCTTTGAAGTCCCAGGTAGATGAGTGAGCAGGAGGAACTGGAAAGTACACAGAGTTTATTCACTCCCCACCCCACCCCCTTTTTTTTTTCCAGCACATCTGTGCCATGCTATTAAGAGGGGTTTTTCAGTATCTGAAAATCTTCAAATACTATCAAAATGAGCTAAGTAGACTTCGCTACTTACTTCTCCCAAACTCCCCTTCCTCTCTCTCCCATACTGAAAGGGTTAAAGCACTGGCATGCCGAGCCACTAGCATTCACCCCCAAATCTGCCCTTGTGAGGGTCTCTGCTTAGCAACAGGAAAATCCAATAGTTCACTGTTCCTAAAGATCTCCTCCTATATCATCCCTGCCCCTTGCAGGTGGAAAAGTGTCGAACCCTCCAGAGCTGTACTGATATCTAAAAGCAGTAACAGCCTCAGGTGACCAGACTTTTCAAACTCCAAACTTATCTTTGAAAATCAGTATTTTGTGACCCAATTTGAGCCTTTTGCTTACCTCCAGAGAGGAGGCTGACATCTCAGTTATCTCCTAATATTGTTTTTCTTTTTACCTTTTAGAAGAGGAACTGCAGCTACAGGTTGCAAAGCCTGCGCAGTTTTTCTTAAAAGGTTTCTTGGCATTTAACAAAGCTGTCATTTTCAAAACCCCTAAGAAGACTTTTTTTTTTTTTTAGCTTTTTGCATGTGATTTGCAAGGAGACTCAGCAATTCCACACACCCTAGCTGCATCGCCAATATCAATATTTAAAAACTAAATACAAAAGAGACAGATGACCTCCTGACCCCAGGAAATAGGCCTGCAAAACTGCTAGTATCCACTCCACCATGCCCAGAGACCTAACCTTATTCCAAATGAGCCACAAAAATCATACATGTGTAGCCTGGAAAACACAAATTTATATCCACAAGGAGGAATACCAAAAATCCACTCAAAAATGCATATATAAACAACCAACAAGTACCGAAATTGCCTGCACTTGATGGGAATTGCAAAATCATGCCCAACTCTCTGGGCCCTTAAACTACTACTGTCAAATTAGGGTAGCAATTTTTCCCCACTGGGGAATTCACAAGCAGTGAAGTTTCCCCACCCCTCCCGCCAGCCCTTTTCCTTTCACTGAAATGAATAAATAATCTGAGACTTTTTTCCCCTCCTCTGGGAGCTGTTTGGTGTCCCCTGAGGACAAAACTAAACGAGAAAAATGACACTATTAATAATGCCACTGCTGAAATGCTTGTACTCAACTGTTGTTTAAAAAAAAAAAAAAAAAGCCCCACTACGTATGTGTACATTTAAGGCACATTTACAAGTTACAGCTCCAAACCCAAGCACAGACTGGGCTATATTCCTCCATCCAGGATAGCCGGTTTCTGCCCCTGCAGAAATGAGTGAGGCCAGTTCATTACAGAAATTCCCAACTGCAGAAGACAGTTGCTCTCTGGATTACAAAGCTAACAGAAGTTTTGCACCATCATTTATTTGAAACTTTAACAATCCTAATAGTTGCCTCCTTTCATTCATAATACTCCGAAGGAAACAGGCACCCTCACACGCAGCCTCTTCTCTGCTGATGAGAGTAGGTACAATATTGCCCTTTTTCTAAATAGCTAACCTTTAAAATTACACTGTCATTTTATTTCTACACTCAGACTGATTTTTGTTGCCCATCCACACATGTCTGTGTGACATATGAAATCAGACAGGTACAAAGGTCTATCCAAAATGGCCCAGGAGTCTTTGCACCCTGTACTCAGCGTAAGAAGTGCACTGTAGAACAACTCAAACTTTCTGCACCTTGCCCTAATTCTTCCTTTAAAAACCGCTACTCTGTTTGAAAGTCAGAAAACAATGCATAACAACAGAACTGTGCATTTTAACTTTCAAATTAGAATTTAGGAAGCAATTATATAATTACAAGGAGAAAACACAAATCACTGGGCCTGTACAGAATATGTGTTCAGTAAACTTTATCTCTGAATGTATCTGAAACATTTTAACAGCGCGACAAGCTAATAAATTTCAAAGCAATAATATCGTCAAATTGTGTGATGTCACAAACTCTGAAAACAAAGTTACAGATGTCTGTGATATCACAATCACTCAAAATTATGCTGCTGCTCAGTCTGACCCTATTAAAATTAAATGGATGCCTATGTCTGCTAAAGAATAAAAGCAATTTATTTTGGACATCAAACAATGAATCTGTCACCATTTATTGTATGAAACAGTCAGCTAATCAATTTCCTATTAAAATAGCTTTCAACAATACTCGGCTTTAAAATTCATCAGGGCCAGTAAAAACCTTTTCCCAGTGCCCAAGAATGCAGTCCCAACCACGGAGGGTAATTACCGTTCTGATACTTTTATTGCCCAAGCACTTTTTCCTGTGCTCCCCATCACTTAGGCAGGAATCTGCAGTATATTGTATCAGTGAGTTGGAGCGCTTGACCTTTGCCCACGTATGATTTAATAGGGACTTTTCAGCGCTGCAGCTTTCCCCATCTCTCATACCATTAAATGAAAACATCAAACCTCAAATGTAAAAGTGGAAACCACAACGTTTTGTGTTTCACAACTCTTTGCAGTTTTTACTTAGGCTGGTTAAAGGTCAGCTCCTTAGCTCCCCCGGTGCTCTTCCCGGTGTGGAGAAAGAACGCACTTGAAAGTCACAGTCATTCTGATTTTGATTAAATCTTGAACTCCTTAGTCGCATACACACATGCAGCCTGCTTATTTACACGTGCATTCTTTCCTAACCACAGAAGCATGTGTGTATGACTTTCTGGACTTATTCCATGGTAGGGCCGATTTAAATGTCTGTTCAAGTATGGGTTCAAAAGTTAACTTTTTCCTGCCTGTTGAAGTTAAAGTTACCAAGGATGGTGCTCTAAGAGCCGCTCAAAGAGAGTCAGAGTTAATCTTGTGTATTTTGGCGCCTTTTCCCTGCCAGCTACTGTACTTGGGGGCGGGGGGAGGGGGGTGAACAGACTTGGAGATCTCCTCTGTCCTGTCTCAAGTTCAATGGCAGTTCTTCCAACCAGAGGAGAAGATGGCCATGTTCACAGCCCTAATAATAATTCCAATCACGCCACTTCGGCATCTTGTGTCAAAGTCGAAACTGGCTTCCCCGCCCCCTTCAACCTGAAAGCTGCCCAGTCCTCTCACACTCGGCATTCAAGCACAACTTAATGGATGGGATATTATGCATTAAAATGTGTCCCAGACACACTGGCAAAGAGGACAAGGGGAAGGCAGATGGACGGACAGACACACAGAAACACACACAAATCGGGCAGGGGGTGGTAGGGGAGGGATAAGGTAGAGCAAAAACCAGCAGGGTGGGAATAAAAAGTAATCACAGGAGTGGGAAGAAATCTATCATAATCTTTTTTTCTAAGAGGCTGGGGCAGCAGGAGGACTGATCACTCGATGCAGTAACTTCGGGGTACATGGCAGGGGACTAAACTTCAAAACGATTACCAATTTTAAAAACTCCCAACACACCAATCAGACCTAAATAGTACTTACATTATTTTTCTTTGTTTTTTTTAAAGACATTTTTACATGAGAGCAACAGAGCTATACCTTAAAATGAAGAAAACAATGCTTCAAGAAGAAAGAAAGGGCCACAAGCTACAACTAAAGTATACTTTGTACAATAACTTTCTCCAACATTGAGGGGAAGCAGGGAGAAAGGAACTGAAGCAGGAAAAATGCCAAATTGCACACTGTTTGGTCTCACGATGTTATCCACCGATTCCCGCCATAAAAGTGTGCATATGTACTCAAGTTGCCAACGCTAAAAATATACATATAATAATATATATTTGCATTAGCTCTGGAACTCCAGCACTACACACAGACCTGTAAAGCACAAATGACATTTAGGAAAGTGATGATTTAAAAAAAAAAAAGTTTTGCAACGCACAAATGGAGAAAAAAAAAATCTGTGCTGGGGTGGGAATGCAAAGGATGAATAAGACAAGCAAATAAAACCCATCGTTGCAAAATCACATACCATTGCACTGTATTGCATTAAATTAAAGAGATCTTGACTCTAGGACAGAACCCTGGGCCGCTGACTTCACGGGTCTCAGGTACAGAGTTGTGGCTTTTCTCTGGGGTTGTTTTGGTGTCGCTTTTTGTGCTTAGTTTTTTTTTTGTTTTGTTTTGTTTAAAAAAAAAAAAAAGCGATCCGGGAGGGAGTAGTCTCACACTTTTATGATTTCTGCACTGCCTCAATTCTCGGCCCGCGAAGAAAAGGCGGTCAAAGTCAAGTGCAAAAGCATCCAGCCCCTCGGTGCGGAGATCCGGTTTTCCTTGCCCTCACTTGCAGAAGACTGTCGTGGCTGACTTGAACGCCGTCCAGAGTGCGTGCGTGCGTGCGTGCGTGTGTGTGTTTGGGGGCTTTTATTGTTGTTTCAGCGGGGCTGCTCCGGCGGTGGGGGTTGCGCCGGGCAGAGTTAGCCGGCGCGGCCGCGGGGTCCCGCGCTCGCCCCTTCCCCGCCTTCGGATTGGCCTGGCCGGCGGCGGGGCTGCCCCGGAACCGCCACCCGGCCGCTCACCCTTCCGCGCCCGGCTCGCCTTCCTCCCGCTCGCCGCGCGCCCTGCCCCGCCCCGCCCCGGCCGGCCCGGGCGCGCTGGAAGCGCGGCTCTTCGCTTCCGCCTGGCGGCGGGAAGCAAACCGAAAGGAGGAGCCGAGGGCGGGCGCGCCGCGATGCATATTCATCAGGGCGCCCGCGCGCCCGGGGAGGCGGGAGCCGGCCCGGGTGGGTGTGGCGGCGGCCCTCGCGAGCGCGGGGCCGGGTGGCAGTGGGCCGGCTGGCGCGGCTGCGGGCCGGCTCCGGTGTTTGTGCCGCGGCTGGGGGGGGCCAAGGGGTTGGCGAGGGCGAGCCTGCGCTGGGGTGCCCTGGCTCGCGCGCCTTTGTGCTCCCCGACTGTGCGTGGGCCGCGTATCGCTGCTGAGGGGCCCCCTCCGCAGGTGTGCGGGAGAGGGAACGCGGCAGGACGGCCGTGCGGAGACCTCAAAATAAGCCCAACGCTGCAGCATAGGGACTTGTGGTGACTTCCAGCCTTCCCGGCACGGTGCGGGCCTCAACAACAGCAGGCCACGTTTGCTTGCGTGTGAAGGGAGTCCTGAAACGTGGCACGCCTCAGAGCCTTATCAAAACGACCAGAGAGAGGAGAGCGCGCCCGCACTTTGACTTCTGTTTATATGCACCCATGGGAATGTCACAAAATGCGATGGTAGCTTAGGGATAGGTGACACAGCCACCACCAAGGAAATCCTCCACCCCGGGATCCACACACGCAAACACTCTAGAACTAGAGTTCTGCTTGACGTTCGTAAAACAGTTTGGAGCAGCACTGCTGAAACTTGGATATATGTAGGAGGCTTGGGGGGGTGCACTTAGTTTTTAATCCGATTGTTTTCACTATAAGTATCTGTAGTTGGGTGCTAAAGTAATGCTTACTGCTTCAAATAAGTTGACATAATTTTGATTTTAAAGTATTAAAAGTAAAAATACAACAGCAGCCCTAAATTTGCTTAGTACTAACCCACGTGTGTTTAGAGAAGATTTTATTACAGAGATCCTGACTAATTATGTAATTGCATAACAGATAACAGTAGCTTCCAATATCCTCTTAAAAACCCTGTTCAATTATGTGATTACCACTGAGAGCAGAATGGCTCCAGATGCATTGTTCTTATCTTTCTAGTAAATGTGAGCATGGCAGTATTTTAATCCCAATTATGTTTACCCTCAAAGACCCAGAGAACTTAAACAACATTGGTCAGGTGCATAGTTCCTACCACATACTCTGTAAAACAAGACTTTTGGCCTCATTACCCCCCACCTCACTCCTGCCCCTGCATGCAGACATACATGCATATTATATAGATGTTCGTATGTAAATAACAGGTCTACGCATCTTCAGTGTACTCACAAGTGGATTGACCCAATTAGACTTCAGAAATGCCCAACTTAAAAATGGGTTGTTGTCCTGCAAATCTAACAGTTCCCAATTTCTGGCCTGAGAAAAGTAACACAGCACTGAATCTATCTAAAATAAGGATAGCCATGTAACTTTGGGAAGGGAGATTAATGATAGGAGGAGGTGGGGTGGACACAAAATGTCTCTCCACACTCAGCCATAACTTCCCACGGAAAATTAATTTTCAACATCTATCTTGCTCTGAGTTAGGTATTTTTAACTACTCAGGCTAGTATAGCTATAATTCAGTCAATTCAAGTGGGTAACAAACAGATCTGTTTCCATTCTAGGATTTCCTAATAGTAGTTTCATGGTCAAGTAAATCACATTTAGTACTAAGGAACCAAATATAAAATATGAAAATCTAATACAGCTGAATAAAAAATGATTTAGGGTGGGGCAGGGAGCATTTTACATGTGCAGTGTTGTCAAATATTAAAACTTGTCCAGTGTGCCACAGAAGCCTTTCTCTTGTCATTGCTGAAGCCTACAGCGGAGTTGCCATCCATCTCAATATCTATTTCACACAAAGGAGAACTGACATGCTAGAATCTGATTCTCTCGAGAAAATGTCTTAAGACATAAAATGGGAAAAGGAATAGAGGAGTGAGAAAAGTATTTCCTCCACTCTTGTGATGACTTGGAGGAATCTAGAGTTTGTGACACCTGTCGGTAGATTGCTTCTTAAGCATATTATTTAGTAATAAAATGTACCATTGCATGTCATGTTCGGGCTTTTGTAGATTATCTTTTTCTATTTGCATGTCATTTGTTTCTTTTGACATGTGAGGCTTACAAGAATACTTATTCCTATACCGATCACTCGTCTGGCTGTCAAATATGTACACATATCATCATTCGATGATACTCAAGGTTTATAAAATGAGATGGATTTTCAAGCATGTCTTACAGAAATCTGTCCTACTAATTTGTAGTCATCTCAATGTATTTATTGCTCCTAAATTTTTTTAAATTGGCAATTGATCGTGGTCTTGTCATCTACAGCATCAGCCGATTTTTCTGGTTTTCATATTTTGCAATGGAAATAAATACATAAAAATTAGGAGACGTTTTAAATTACATGCTTCTTTTTAAATTAAAATTATCTTGGTTCAAGACCTTCCCAAGAATATAATCAAGATCTAATATATTCTTATATTTATCTTTAGTTAGAAATTATAAGTAACTACTCATTTTTAAAAATGAGTACTGTCCAAAACTATATAAGCATTTTGGATTTTTGACTCATCCAACTGAAGTGATTCCAGTTGTTTTTTTTTTTTAAAGGTTGTTGTGGATTTTTTGTTTTTTGTTTTTGGTTTTTCATAAGTTGCAGGCACAGTTCCTTCCATAGAACTTACTGGAAGCTCCATAAGCATACTCACACTTTAGATTTTTCTAGTTCTTCCTAAAGCCAATTAACTGGTCATGGAGTTTCTGCATGTTTTCTTCAAATTAAGAATTTTTTCTTAATGTACTAGCAACATCTGTGTGTGTTTATCTCTGAGAATAATCACTATATAATTATTTCTAAAAGGCATGCATTATTACAATGCTTTATGTCATAATTGAAGTAATTCTTCTACCCCGTCTAAACCAGTAATTTTCAGTCATTACCCCAAAGGTGTTTATTTTGTCTTACTTCTCCATTTTCTCAAAAATATAAGAAGTGTGTTTTATTTATACCTATTATTTTTATATTATTAAAGGTTACATGCTGATTTATTAGATAATTATATTTAGTCCATTATTATACCAGGATTTGTGTAAATCTAATATATATAATAGAGGTAGGGGTATATTTAAGACTCAATACTAAAGAAAACATACACTATCTTTTAAAATAATTGGATAATCATTTAGAATTTATATGGAATTTTTAAAATACCTAGTATACAAACTGGTCCTAACAGTCATGTTTCTTATTGCCTATAGATAATAGTTTCAATTATTTCTGAATTATTAAAAAATGTTTAGAGGCTTAAATTAGGACACTTACAAAGTGCCAAATTGGGGTATTTTGCTGGCGTTCAATAGATGATACTTATCTCTGCTAAGACTTTTACTGAGGAGCAAAGAATGTAAATCTAGGGAATTGTCCTGAAAAACCCAAGCAGCCCTACCCCACCCTGGTCACTATTTTTCCTTTTCATTGGCGATAGCCATCTTCAGCTGTAATCTGTGGGGCCTCTTCTTGAGACACTGACTGTGGAAACAGTGTCTTTCCCACAAGACATCGTTGCTCATCACGCAGAATTAGATCTGTGGCAAAGACTTTCAAGAGATTTCCAGATAGGCTCTTGCCACAGAGTTGAAACCCTACACTGCCCAAGACAGACACACCGGGCCATTTTCTAACCATTGCGAGTAGGGCTACAAAAATAAATATACACATGCAGTGTTCCTCCTTTCCCTAGCTGCATGCTGCACCTGTGCACACAGATCTGACGACATCTGCTAACACAATAAATCTCAAGTGGTTTGTGGTGTCATCAAAAACCTGAGATGGTGGTATGGCTCACAGCCTCACCAACCCCAGGCTAGGGCCTTGTTAAATTTCGCAGGCTAAACAGAGACAGACTCAAACTCCTTCCATGCACCAACCAGAGGTTTCAAAAGCAGGTTAAGGTGGTTTACCAAAAAAAATATATAATAAAAATAGGGCCTGTAGCTGTGACTCAATATGTGAAAAATCTGCTCTCTGATTCAACAGTGGTAAATCAAGGATGTCTCCTAGCTTTAAAAAAATAATTTTTATCACAATTGTTAGGAATTCTCAAGTTGAAGTATCAATCATTTCTTAGCCTCCTTATGTTTTGAAGACTTACTTCAAAAAAAGTATGTGCAATTAAATCTTCATATCTTGCTTACTCACACTTTTATATAACTTTAGAATCTCTACCATCAAAACGCCCAAAAAAAGAAACAATAAATTTGAATCCATTTCAGCTGTAATGATGATTAATTTGAGCAAAGTAAAACCAGTGTTTTCTCAAAAATTTTTCAGGCTATCTTGTGCCATATGTAAGGTTTCTGAAACAACAGAATCACTAAGGTATTTTTTTTTTTTTTAGCCATTTTCAAAAAACAGAGGCATCTGGCAATACAGAAATTAGTGAGGCAACAGGATGCAAGAAAGCGCTAGACAGTCTACTGATCCTTCAGAACGGTCCTGGCAAAGGATCATCCTGCCTTTTGCTCAGCAGGCCACTTCCAACCAGAAAGTCAGTGTCAAGCCCCCTGCATGCAAACCCTGCGGCCTCTGTCCCCAGTGTCCCAGATTCCTGTGGGCAGATTCACAACAGGTCAGCATTATTTCTAATCACCCGGTACTTAAAGATCAATAACCACATTTTGTGCCTGTGTGCCATAACTCAGAAATCCTAGGTGCAGCCTGGAGGGTAGAGGAAGAATTCATTCCTTCTACAAATATGTGTTGCATGCTTTACCTGGGCCCTGGACCCCAGGCTAGGTGCTGCCTTGCAAGGATGAACAACAGTTTTTGAGGATCTCTGCATTTATGGTACAAAGGCCTTTGTGCTAATATTCTCCTCCGAATTTATTTAGAAAAGACTAAACTTCCCACAGGGTATTTTGAAAGCCTTCAAATAAACATACTAAATAAAAACCAATGGTTTTCTGCTCACTTTACTGGCATGTTGATGTGGGTTTCCAGAATAAAAACAGTGTTAATAGAAACCAAAGAAAAATGTAATTAGGGATGTTAAGTCAGCTGCCCTTCCACCTCACCTCACCCACTAAAACCAAACAAAGAAAAACCCTCATAAAATATGTTTAGAAGCCAAACTAAGAAAGTTGGGAAACTTTTGATACCACTATGCTTCGTGTTAAGGGAAATACTTTAATAAGTAAAAGAAAAAGGGGGGGGGGGAGCCATGTTAGGTGAGAAACTTCTGGCACACATGGCTTAGCTGGCATGCAGTTAGTTCTGCATTCTTTTACCAACTTGTTAGATGGTGGACAAGCAAATACAGAGGTCAAGGTAGAAATACAAGTTCAAAAACATACCTAATATTACTACCTTCCTTTTTTCTCCTCATACCTGGCACCATCCCGAGCTGTTCTGAATATTTCTTTTACTATTATCTTTTAAATGTTCTCAAGTTCTACAAACAGTAGAGACACTCTAAATGAACAACTGAGATTTAGAAGACATCCATGCATGATCCCATCATCTAAAAATTGTTTAATCTGCATCTATTTAAATGTGGTATTTGCTTGTGTGCACATCCACCATATTCTTCCTTTTAATCTTAAAGTGGACACAATGCTACTTTGTAACTTTTCCACTTTAGCTTCTGTTTATATCATTGATAGCAGAGCATGGTGGAAACATTGTAAAATTGTAAAAATACAAAAGCTAGAAGAAAGTTTGAGACCTGAAGATAAGAGATTCAGAAACAAAGATGACAATATGCTTCCTCCTCCTCACTTTTGTATTGTGTTGGGATTTGCTGCGATGGCTTAAAAATTGGGATATTTCACCTAAAAAAATCTAGATATCCTGCTCCTCTTGGGAAAGTAAAGAATGAGACCATTTTTGAACAAGTGTTGCGTGGAGCACCAATGGATGACAATGCAGTAGCCACTGCCGCTTTTACATGGGCTTGGTCTCCACAGTCCCCTGCACTCCCTGTTGTATTGCACTGGCCTACTGGTCTCATTTAAGTCACAGACTTCCCCCCTACACCCAGGAGCCTACAATCCTCCATCTAGATCAAACGCCTTCCCCATTGATGAAAAATAAAAACAAGATTCAGAGAGCTATGGTGACTTGCTTACAGCTGCTAAGCTAGTTAGTAGTAATGCCAACATCATAAACGCAGCCTCCTGCGCCTAAACAAGTGCCCTTTGTATTCATGTTTATTTCAGGGCATGTAGGGAAGTAGATTCTGTCTGCCAGTATGAGCAGCCTCACCAGAACTGCTGTGAACACCGGCTCCGTTACAAACTGAAGTATCAGGGAGAACACCCCAAGTCACAATTAGCATTGGGCATCCACAGGTCAGAAGCCTGCCCTTATAAATCCTGGGCTCAGTCAACAGTGACTCCTCTCTGTTCTATTATAAGCCAAATGACACAATGCATCTGAGGAAGGGCGATCACTTAAAGGAATAGCTTCAAACTTGCTTAATTTGTAAAGAAAGTAGCTGATTGAAACGTTAAATAGCTTATCATATTACTATCAGGCATACTTCAGAGAGGTGTGATGATGGGCCCACGCCACAGTTGACCAGCACTACCCTAGAAAATCTGAAACTTCCATCTCTCCGCAGAGACCATGATTGCTGGCCACTAAATCAGGACCCACGGTACAAGTGTAATTTTATAATGAGATTCAGATTTGAAGTTGTATGAAAAGGTCTTAAGGATCACTGTTAGCCACGGTTTAATAAATGGGTAAAAATAGCAAGCGTGTACCACTCAGAATGCCTTATCTACATATCCAGGTGGTACCATCCTGAGAAAGTTGCCTACTCAGTGGGATTTGTTACCATCACCATTTGGCATCCTGCACAATCGCACTTGCTCCATGTGCTCCGTCCTTCAGTGGGGACGCCCATCTTTTGCTCTCTAGGCTTTGCTCCCAAATGGAAGTGGACCTGAGGACACACTCACAGTGTCATGGAGTCCACGTGGTGAATAATTGAGAAGCTCGTGCATTATGTACACATGGAGGCTACAGTTTCTCTCTTGGCGGGGGTAGAAGAGGACCATATTCATCCAGGCTGGGGCTCATTCACAGGTGTGTTTCTCAGTGACCCTTATTATAACCGAACCACCATCTCGGTTGGGCAGCCCACGCACTCCATTCTGGGCTCCCAAGTTTCCCTGAGGCCCAAATACACAGGTTCCTTCAGGAGCACTGTAAGAGATTAATCTGGAAGTGGGATCTTCGCCTTTGCTGTGACCAGTGAGGATGACGGCAGCCCCTTAATTAAGCAGGGCATCCCTGGGGTAATGGTTTTTCCCAACCTTAGGTTAAAAGGAGTGTCATGATAAATGATCATAATTACCATTTACTGAGGTCTAACTAGACCTCTGCTCCCTGCTCAGCATGTCACATATATTATCTCAGCTCTTTTGAAGAAGAGCCTGAGGCTCAGAAAGGTTAAGTAACCAATTGCAGAGCCTGGCACCCGCGATCCAGGACTTTCTAATTCCAAAGCCCATGGCCATGGCTCAAGTGTGCAGGCAGCAAGGCTGCAGGACCAGGCTGTACCGGATGGGGGTGGCCCCTTCACAGGACTTGCCTTGGGAGGCTTCACGTGGATGCCTCAGAGCACTGTTATCACTGTTCTTTTGAAACTGCATGTTTAGAACCCCAGGCACATTCTTTTAAATATTATCAATGGGGTAGATCTCCTCCCTTTGAATGTGGATTTGAGTTTTGGATATAGCCATGATTCATTCAATACCCCGTGGTGATTAAAGAACTTATCTAGCTGGGTAAACCAGTTTGGGTTGGAAAAAAATGAGGCATGACGGACTGTAACGAGATTATTTTCATTCTCCAGTATGGTCTGAAAGTTAACTTGGACTTCGAGGCACTGGCGTTTGGGGTTCAGTCCTGACTCAACCATGCGAAAGCACGTGACTCAGGGCAAGGCATGTAATGATTCTTAGCCATGATTCCCTTCCCTTCCAAAAGAACATGAGAAAGCAGTATCTGCTGCCATGTGGCTGTCTGGGGGATCAAAACGCTTCATTGGTCAAAGTAAGTAGGACTGCTTCTGAAACATCGTCCTTTATCCATGCATACTTCCTGAAGCAATCTGATTATTATTTCTGTGTGTCCTCATCCTTCCAATGTGGTGAGAGATGATAAACAAGGCTCTGTATGGTCTGTGGCAATGGCCAGACCTCAAGGCCCACCGGGGCTTGCCACTGGACCTCACAGATAGCATTTATTTGCAGTTGTAGTTTAAAAACCAGGAGGGCTCTCCCCAGTTCCCTGATGCTGAGGGAGATGGATGTAAAAGAGGTTGTGCTTCAGTTGGAAGTTTCTGAGGCAGTTCCTATCTCAGGGTCACACCTATGTTCTCTCTAGAAATATAGGAAATGCCAAGGCATTTTCAGCAAGTGTCCCTTCATAAACATTTATGGAGTCCCTGCCCTATGCCAAGTTCTGTGCTCAGTGTGGGGCAGGAGCAGTGAGGACGAGAGCAGTGTCCTGAGACAGGGGTGATGTTTTGTGACAGGCATAGAATGATGCTACCCAAATGATAGGAAATGAGAACATCTCAAACCATCGACGTGAACCATGTTAGTCATCCATTAAAGAAGACAGTGTCACTTCTCAGGCAACAAATGAGCACCTGCTCTGTCCAGGACATACAGTGTGAATAAAATAAGTGCTATTGTAGCAGAGAGGAAGGAGACTGGGATAAGCAGGGGAGCTGGCGGTGGGGTTGCGGTAAGAAGAGGGTAAGAGGATTATAACAGAAACCTAGAGCCTGTGTACCATTGTCATGAGTCCACATGTTTGCCTGGCCTGTTTCGTGAGCTCAGAAGGGTGATCTAGGGGCTGACACTGCGGTGCAGCAGTTAAGCTGCTACCTGCAATGCCAGAATCCCATACGGGGCGCCAGTTTGAGTTCTGGCTGTTCTATTTCCAATCCACCTCCCTGCTAATGCACCTGGAAAAGCAGCAGAGGATGGTCTAAATGCTTGGGCTCCTGCATCCATGTGGGAGGCTTGGAAGAAGCTCCCGGCTCCTGGCTTCAATCTGGCCCAGCCTGGCTGCTGCAGCCATTTGGGGAGTGAACCAGAGGGTGGAAGATCAATCTCTCTTTCTCTCTCTCTCTGTAATTGTGCACTTAAAATAAATAAATAAATAAATCTTTTTTTAAAAAAAAAAAAAAAGGTGGTCTGAGCACTCTGGAAACTTTTTAGGAAAGTATTTATCAAAAGAAGGAAGAGTGGAAGTGGCTGTTGGGCACAGCACTTAGGACAGGGTGCCTCCATTTGAGTCCCAGCTCTGCTTCTGATTTCAGATTCCTGCTAATATGCAGGAGTTCCTGGGTAGCAGTGGATGCTGGCTTAAGTGCTCGAGTCACTGCCATGCATGTAAGAGATCTGGATGGAGTTCCCAGCTCCTGGCTTCAACTTGGCCCACAGCCAGCTATTATGGGCATTTCGGAGTGAACCAGTGGATGCAAAACACCTCTCTAGCTGTCTCTGTCTCCCTGCCTTTCAAATAAACATAAATAAGTAATAAATAAATCACTTTTTAAAAAGAAGGAAAATAGGAGAGTGTAAAGCTATTTTTACGGCACAGGGCCAGTTGAGGTGTTACAAACAGTAGCTTAACCCACTACACCACAATGCCCATCCCAATATTTACTCTTTTAAGTCTGAATTACTGGCCGGCGCCTTGGCTCAATAGGCTAATCCTCCACCTTGCGGCGCTGGCACACCAGGTTCTAGTCCTGGTTGGGGCGCCGGATTCTGTCCCGGTTGCCCCTCTTCCAGGCCAGCTCTCTGCTGTGGCCCAGGAGTGCAGTGGAGGATGGCCCAAGTCCTTGGGCCCTGCACCCGCATGGGAGACCAGAAGAAGCACCTGGCTCCGCAGCAACCACTTGGGGGGTGAACCAACGGCAAAAGGAAGACCTTTCTCTCTGTCTCTCTCTCTCACTGTCCACTCTGCCTGTCAAAAAAAAAAAGTCTGAATTACTGTGTTCAGCATTTCATGTGAGACTACTTTCTGCTATTGCAAGTGTTTTTCCACATGGAGCCCATATAAAGAACTGATATGAAGATTCTTCAGCATATTTTCTGGTGTACTTTTCTATGCAGTCTTTTGAGGCACAAACCTATGAGTAGAATTTCTGATTAATACAGTATACTCATAGTACATTTTAGTACAGAGTGAGAAATAAGTTCCAAAGTGGTTGGACTAATTTACACTTCCACAAGCAGTATATGAGTTCTGTTTCACATTTTCACCAAGACTTGGTATCATAGTTTTTTTTTTCCCCCATATATAATAGTATCTCAATGTGATTTCAATGTGCATTTTCCAAATGACTTAGGGGGTTGAGCTCCTTTTCGTTGTTTGTTGGCCACTTGGATATCCTCTCTTGTGAAATATCTGTTCAAATATTTTGCCCATTTTTAGTTGGGCTCTTCTTTTTGTTGTTTGCAGTGTTCTTTGTGTGAGGGGTCTTCAAATAATTTGTAGAAACTGTGTATTATTAAAACACAAGGCATGGATTTCAATGTTTTTTTGTACCAGAGCTCACATCACTGAGTCAGTCCCCATATGCCTACAATGGCAGGGGTTGGGAGTAGAGTAGGAAGCAAAGCTGGAAATCAGGAGCTCAATCCAGGTCTCTCAGGTGGCAGGAACCTAGTTACTGATTCTCAGGACCTGCAGCAACAGGAAGCTGGAGGCAGGAGCTAAAGCCAGGTATGAAACCAAAGCACTCCAATGCAGGATATCTTTACCTAGCCTCTTAACCACCAGTCCAAGTGCCTGCCCCAAACTGCTCACTTCTTTCTATCTTTTTCACGAATTCTTTGAAGCCTCCTTGTATACAAGTATTCTTCTTTCCCAGTTACACTGTTGCAGACTTCTCTTTGAGGGGACTTGAAATTTTACTGTTCTAATAATATTTGTGGGTTCTTTTTAACTGTCATACAATTTACTGCACATGTTTGAAGTGTGCAATATAACTTTTGACACACACACACACACACACATACACATGTGAAGCTGTTACCACAATCAAGAGATGCAACATTTCTATTAGCTCCTAAATTTCTTATTTATTTATTTGAAAGGCAGAGTTACAGAGAGGTAAAGGCAGAGATAGAGAGAGGTAGAGAGAGAGGTAGAGGTAGAGAGAGGTAGAGAAAGAAAGGTCTTCCATCTGCTGGTTCACTCCCAAAATGGCCACAATGGCCAGAGCTGAGCTGATCCAAAGCCAGAAACCAAGAGCTTCTTCTGGGTCTCCCACTTGGGTGTAGGGGCCCAAGGACTTGGGCCATCTTCTACTGCTTTCCCAGGCTATGGCAGAGAGCTACATCAGAAGTGGAGCAGCTGGGACTTCAACCAGCACCCATAAGAGATGGCGGCACTTTACCAGCTATGCCAGAGCACTGGCCCTCCTCCTAAGGTTTTAATGTGCCTCTGGGAACCCCTCTATTCCACTCTGAATGGCATTCTTTTTGTTCCTGAATGGTATTCCATTGTATTATATAACACAATTTATCTGTTACCTGTTGATGAGCAATTGGATTGTTTCCAGTTTAAGGATACTACAAATAAGGCTGCATGCAATGAACATTCATGTGCAAGTCTTTGGGTGGACATATGCTTTCAGTTCTCCTGGGTAAATACTTAGGAATGGAATTAGGAATGGGCATATGACAGGTGTCTATTTAACTTTTAAAGAAAATGTCAAACTGTTTTCCAAAAGGGATTGTATTATTTTACAGTTTCACAGTAATGTATGAGTTCCAGTTCCTGTATATCCTCACCAACACTTAGTATGGTCAAGCCTTTTCATTTTTAGCCATTCTAATACGTATATCATGTGTCCCATTAACATATTAACTTTTGTTTCACAAATGACTAATAGTGTCAAACATCATTTTACATGCTTATTTTATGTCCCTATATCCTCTTTGGTAAAGTGCCTATTCAAATCTTAATGCCCATTTTAAAAATTCTGGATTTTCCTTCTTTACTGTTGAATTCTTATTTTGTATACTATGGTTATACAACCTTAATCAAATATCTTATTTACAATATTTTCTCCCAGCCTATGGCTTTTCTTTTCAATCTCTTAATATATCATAAAGCTCTCTCTCACTGTTTTTAGAATTTTCATAATTTTATGTTTTACATTGAGATTTACTCAATCTAATTTGAGTCAAATGTTGCAAAGTAGGTATTGAAATTAATTATTTTTATATGTATATCCAATTGTTCCAACACTTATTGAAAAAACTCTTTTTCCCACCACTGAATCGCTTTTCTTTCAGTGAAAGTTGTCCATATACTTGTGGTTCTACTTCTGTGCTCTCTGTTCTCCATTAATCTATTTGTCTAGAGTGATCCCAACACCACATTACCCTAGTTACCATAGTGCTATCATGAGAAGACTTTGAAAGGGCAAGCTTTGGGCATGACAGTTAGGACACCACTTGGGATCCCGTTTTGGAATGCTTGAGTTTGAGTATCACCTCTACTTCTGATCCAGGTTCCTTCTAATACATACACGGACGGGGAGGCAGCAAATGATGGCTCAAGAACTTAGGTCCCCTGCTACTCACATGGGAGACCTGGATTGTGCTCCAGGCTCAGTGTGACCCAACACCAGCTATTGGAGGCATTTGGCGAGTGAACCAGTAGATAGATCTTTCTTTGTCTCTGTCTCTGTCTTCATTTCTCTGCCTTTCAAATAATGAAAATAAAGTTTTTTTTAAAGTCTTGAAATCAGGCATTATTAATTCTCCAAATTGGTTCTACTTAATATTATCTTCTGATGGATTCTTCTGGTGTTCGGTTTTGTCTTTAACAAGTTTTCTCAAAGAAACCTTGAATCTGCTCAGGCAGATACTCTTGCAACTCAGAACTGCAAATGGTACCTGTGGATCTTAATTCCTTTACTCTTTTGAGCCTAAAAGTCATTTTTATTCAAAGATCTTTATTAAAAATGTATGAACTCCAAAGGGAGTGGGATTTTGGTAGTATTAAGCCAAATAATCATCAGCTCTTATGGTGACTGACAGCTTAGAATCTGATCTTTTTGGAAGGAGACTCCACAGACTGCCCCCTTGAGGGTAGATAAACCCAGGTGGAAAATAAATTAAAGGCATTCCTTTATTTATAGTAATACCTACAAAGTCACCAGGCACTGGCAACTTGTAATTGCTGACTGTTTTGCATTTGGCAACTTATTTTATCTAAGATGCTTGGTATTTCACTTCTAGGGATATGACTGAGAGCAGGGATCAGCAAATGTTTTCTGAGATGCACCAGCCAGTTTTATAGAGCCCACACATACAGAGCTCCTGTGCTTGTTTTTTAGTGCTCTGATGTCACTGTATTAAAGCTCTTCAGATTTTTTACTTTTTTTTTATTTGATAGGTAGAGTTATAGACAGTGAGAGAGAGAGACAGAGAGAAAGGTCTTCCTTCTGTTGGTTCACTCCCCAAATGGCCGCTATGGCCAGCGCTGCGCCAATCCGAAGCCAGGAGCCAGGTGCTTCTTCCTGGTCTCCTACATGGGTGGCAGGGGCCCAAGCTCTTGGGCCATCCTCCACTGCCCTTCTGGGCCACAGCAGAGAGCTGGACTGGAAGAGGAGCAACTGGGACTAGAACCTGGTGCCCATACGGAATGCTGGCACCACAAGGCGGAGGATTAACCAAGTGAGCCATGGCATAGGCCCCAGATTTTTTACTTTTTCTTCATAAGAGACCTGAATTTTCATTTTAAACTGAGCATTAAGTACCCAATACAGAATTTAGGCTTTGCAGTCTGTACAGTCTCTGTCGCAACTGCTCAACTCTGCCAGTGCTACACAAAAGGAACCATAGAAAGTGTGAAAAATGAGCCTGGCTATGCTTCAATAAAACTTCACTGGTGAGTATTGAAATCTGCATTCCATATAATTTTTACATATCAGAGATATCATTCTTCTTTGGTTTTTGTTTTTCATAACCTTCTACAAAGGTAAAAACCATTCTTAGCTCATATAGAAATAGTCAGTGGGTTCTATTTGGCCTGGGCGTGATGATTTTCTAGTCCTTACCCTAGGGAGACTCTTGCATATGTCCAGCAGGTGACATTTGCAAGAAGGTAGGTCACAGAATTGTTCATAAATGCTCCAAAAGACAAACAACGTAAAGTCCCCTCAACAGAGTGGACAAGTACATTGTAATTTATTTATATCCAACATATGGTTGAAAGAAAGAAGCAAGTCATAATAGAAACATAAAGTATGACTTTATTTACATGAAGTTAAAAAACAGGCATACAGAAGTTCTGGGACCAAAATAAAATTAATAAAAGCAAAGAAGTAGTCGTAAGAGAAGTCATGGCAGCGGTGGCTTCTCCAGGGAGAGGGTGTTGATGGAGAGAAGCCTTCTGGGTTCCTGCACATGTTATATTTCTTGACCTGGGTCATGATTACACTGGTGCTTGATCTATATTTATTCTTTGAATGATACATCTTATAGATATGGTCAGAAATGCACATCACAACATTGCAACATTTTCAGTTCTCCCTTTTTAAACCTGAGTTGGCATTTTGTGCCCCACTGGGGCTGGGGAGACACATCCAGGCTGTGTGTTCGGCACTTCCTAAAGCTCCTCTAGTGTCATTTTGAAGAACTTTTATGTCCATCTGGCCGCAGGCCTCACATTTCTCAAGAACACTCTCTGTGGTTTTTATGCATTCCATTATTTTTCTTTTCAGTTTACTTTTGTTTCAGACATTGATGCTCCCTGCCAAATTCCCTCAAGGTCAAATCCATATTATGATGGGTTCTATTGTCTTGAGCCTTTCTTGTTTGCAAATTCCATTTTTCCCCATTCTAAATATAATTATAAATAATTCAATCAGTTTGAACTGGGCAGTGGATGTGTGTACTGGCCACTTTCCCTTTATTCCTCAGCTCCTCAATGTTTAGTCTCTTCTTACTGTTTCCACCTTTGGCTCTCCGTGTGTGACTGTAGGTTGCCATTAATCCAGGCACAGCTGTTATGATTTGAATATGACTTTTGTCCTGATCTTATGCAGGACTTTACAGCTCAAAGTCGTAAGTTAATGGTACTAGCAAGGGGGCATTGGGAGATGAATCTTATTGTAGTGTCAGGAGGTAGACCAACGGTAGTTCCTTAAGTCCCTGGGAGCCTGCCCCCTGAAGGTAGTTCTAGAGAGGCTTGACTGTAAACACAGAGCTGGGCCCAGTCATTCTCTCTGCTTCCCGGCTTGCCATGCGCTCCTTGCTCCACCAGTGCCCCACTATTGCCCCTCCACACTCATCAAATGCCAAGCCAGTGGGGTCTGCCCGATTTTGGACTTGAATCTCTGGAACTGTAAACCAAATAAAAGTTTTCTTTTTATAAAGGTATTTGCCTTGGGTATTTCATTGTAGTAATAAAAACTGACTAAAACAAGGGCTTGAGTAACTGAAAAGAAAATATGTATTCATCGTTGGAAAGGACAGAGTTTATAAGTAAAACAACAGGAGTGTGCACCTCTATTCCACCTATGAACTCTGTATTCATAACCAGTGGCCTAACTGCTCTGAGATTTCTAATAATTATTACTAGAGAAAGTCATTGTGGGAATGAGATATCCCAAGGTTAAACAAGAATACTTGTGAAGCTTATCTAGCTCAATATCTTGTGCTAATGTGTGATGTATGGTATGCAGACAGCTGGCGCTTGCTTAATTCCTTCTTTCCTTCCTTCCTTCCTTCCTTCCTTCCTTCCTTCCTTCCTTCCTTCCTTCCTTCCTTCCCTCTCTCCCTCCCTTCCCCCCTTTCTTCCCCTGCTCCCTCCCTCCTACTCTCTCCCTTCCTTTCTCTTTCCCTCTTTCCTTCTGAGCATTTGCAAGATTTTTCTGTCTACTCATACCAACCATGTTAATACAGCAATTGCCTAAAGAGAGAACAAAGGTAGGCAAGTTGGGTACAGGAAAAATCAAAGGTAGAAAGATTCTGCTCACAAGCCTGGGAAGAGAGGATACCCCATGTTCTCTACTTCTCTCAGCCATCCCTCATTATACCTCTCATTTCCCTTTGAATTTGGATCAGCTCATGCCTAGACATTCAGGATCTGCAGCAAGGCTACACCAGAATCTGCAGAGAGCCCAGAAGAACTACATCATGATTTTAATAAAAACCACTTCCGTGTAAATCACAGTGTTGTATGTTATCCCTCTTACTGTTGTTGCTTTGATTACTGTTGCTTAGAACACCTCTGTACGTGCAGCAGAGGTTGTAAAGGCTATTGGCTGCCTCATTTGAATTCACACCTGAGTTAAAAGGATAGCAATAGTTGTTTCTTTCAGCATTTCCCAGCTCCCCACCCCAAATATTTCATTCTGCCTTTTCCAGAACAAACATCATTATAATCGCTTCTTGTTCACATCCCTGATATCCCCATGGCTCTTGCCACTCTCGCTGGTAGAAGCAACACCTCTGAATTTACCACCATCTGCAAATATCATTAGCTATTGTTTATTCCCTCTCCCACACTATTAATGAAGATGTTAATTAAGACCAGAACGAACACTGACCCCAGCAGCAATCCACTAGACATTTATCCAACTGGATAAACTTCTGTTAGTCATTACCCACTCCTCACAGACATTACCACGACTCCATGCTCTTCATGTGCTAGTTTACAAGAGACAGGGGGAGAGAATTAAGGGAACCCAAGATTACTTAAAAATCAACACTCTGATACTGAGGGCTTTTGGAAAGGGATTTGGTGGAATATCAGAAGGACAATTGTCAGTAGTACGCATGAGTGAGTGAGTCAGCCTCCAAAAGTGTTTGGTAATTGCCTGGCTAAGCATATGGGTTTCTGAGAATTTAGCAAAGTACAGGAAGACTGGAGGACACCAGTGCGAATTACAGAGCTTCCAGCCCAGCCTCTTCTTTTGACAAATGATCAGACTGAGTACCAAAGAGGCCAGGTGACTTATCCAAGGCCACCATCCTAGTGATAAAACTGGAATCAGATCTTAGGGCCCTAACTTTCATTCCCATGTCCTTCATAGCCCTTTAGAAGTAAAGTCAATCTTGCTACCCAGAGGTTCTGTTCTGACATCTGCACATGGACGTTTGCCTACTAAATCCTAAACTCAAGGAACAGGGTCAACTAACTTCATCTTTTGGTTTCCAGCAAAGTGCCCTCCATAGTAGGAATTCATTACCTACTCAGCAAAGGAATGAGCATTATTCACCATGATGCACTGTTCTCTTGACCTATAAATTAGTGGTTCTAAAGCCTAGCTAAACATTAGAAACACACAGGGGAGCTTTTAAAAAAAATACCGATGCCCACACCACACCCCTAGAGATCCTGATTTAATTGGATTGAAGAGAGGCCCAGGCACTGCTAATTTTTTAAAGCTCCCCAGGTGATTCTAATGTGTTAGCCAGGGTTGAGAGCCACCTCAGAGGATAAAGTGTTTTTCCAAATACTCCCAAATTGAGAGGTTTCTTGTTTTCTGAAAGGGTCAGTACAGAACCCCTGTGACTTAGCGATTAGAAGCAAGTCTTTCTCTTGAGCCTGAAACTAACTGATCTTCAACCCTTTTCTTTAACGTGAACTGAATTGTCATCTCAGAGAAACGTGGTCTGGGATCTATTGATCTGGTGCTGGTGTTTATACCTGGCATTATTTTTCCCAAAACTTAACTTTAGCTCTGTAGGTAGAAGTGCCTCCCCTCCGGTGGGCCAGAAGTGAGTTGCTGGCTTAGTATAAAAAGTGATCTTCCAGAAGCAAAGGAGAGAGAACTTCCCAGTGTTTAGGGGGGCTTTGTGATTCTGACATTAATGCTCAGTGTCCACAGCATTAACAAATGCCTTCCTGCCACTGGTATGGCAATGAAGGCTTAGTAGATGAAGAACGTGGGTCAAAGACAAAATAAGGTAATATTAGGCTTCTTCCTGGGCAATAGCCTCAAAAAGGGTAAAATAAAATATAAGGCCCTGGAAGGCTTCAGAAGCTACTAGTCTTCTAAATCAAACTTCATGAGCTCTTTCCTCCCAGAGGAACTTCCCTAAATGACTGAGTGCCCACCAGCACTCACACCTGTCAGAACTGGGGGACTCAAGAGCTTGTGTTTGGCTGTGCAGGTTGTTCACTGCCCAAGGGCGCCTGGCAGCTGGCAGCTGAAATCAGTGCTAAGAAGAGATGCTTCCAGGAAGTGCACACAGCTCTATGTGTGGTGTACAGAAAGGTGCCCCATGGAAACTGGAATGTCTAAAGAGGAAGGAAGATGAAGCAGGTTTCACAGAAGTAAAAGGAGACTTTGATGAGAACAGAGAAGCAGAGAGAAGACCAAGACTATATGTTCGGCAGTGCTGGGGAGGGGAGCCCACCTTGGCAGCCTTTGCTGCACTATCAGTGCCTCTCAGTGGCTGTGGAGGCTATGATGAAACAGGAAAATAGCACAGGAAGCTGGGGAAACATGGAAATGGAGTATCTGCAGAGCAGACAATAAGAGCCATGGAAAAAGGAAGTCTGAGGTGGGAACATTTTTTTATGTGTTCATTCTCCCAACGACTGAAGCTGGGGGCCTAGCCACGGTTCATAGGCTTGCCAGTTCTGTTACAACCTGGTTTGGTTTCTGGGGAAGACAAAGAAGGAGAAGGAATCCCAGTGCTCCGGCAGGGGGATTGGGACAGGAGCCTCCAGCCGTGAGTGCTTCCAGATGCACTGATGGGTCGTCCCCTAACGCTGCTCAGGAAACTCTGCCTAGCTAGAGAGCGACTCCTCAGGAAGAAGAAAAAAAATCAGTCATTTTGACAAGGTCAGAATACCAAGAAAACAGCATTCCCAATTGGGAAGTTATGGGTCAGGACCAAGTTCATCAGAACATAGTCTTTTCTGCTTCTCTCTTCTTTGTGGTCATCAGGTAATGTTTATTATGTCCTGAAGAAGAGAAGCTCTCCGGGAACACAGAAAACAGATAAAAGCGTGGATATTAAATAATAACCTTCTTAATTTTTGCAATGCAAGAACCTTGGAGAGGGTGATAATGGAGTAGAATAATCCCTTCCCAAACCAAATTATCCCAGGTAATTTGGGGGCATAGAACAAGTGGGCTATTGTGTGAGCCGCAGTGTACCTCTACTGGGACTCGGAGCACCACAGATTCCCCTTAGGATCTGAAAACTGGGACAGTTTGGGAGATCTCCTCTTTGCTTGCGTCTGTGGGAAGCTCGGGGAGACACCATGAACGTGAGAAGGAAGCAAGGAAGGATGGCAGGGATGAAAAGAGTGGGGAAGGGAGGAAGAAGCGTTCCTTCCTTGAACACAGGCTGCCTGCTGCCTGGCTCTTGGATTTTTCATCTATGCAAAGCCACTTAATCTTTAGAACACTACTGTCAGGTAGGACTTGTGGCCTGCCCATGCTGGCCTGGCTAGTAAGTGGCCAGGTATACTCAAAACCTGTTTGATTTCAAAACTCCTCCTCTTCCTCTTGACAAGTCGTCACCACCAACCCAACATACATACAATACACAAGTGTATATGCATGTGCAGGTGTGGGTTGTATAGCACTAAACTTTCTTAACACTGCCCTAAACACCAAGCGACCAAACTATGAGAGTGAGTTTCCTCTCTGCTTTTTAAACTCTTCTCCGGCTCAATGGGTTTTCTCCCTTCCAGGTTGGGCCTTATGCTGTTTTCATCTGGCTTTGTCTGTGTATTATTGAAGGAAAAAGGAAAAGGAGGAGGAGTAAGGCCAAGGGCAAAGTTCTACCCTGGGTCTGCGGCATCTGGAGCGTGGTCAGGGACATGCCTGATGGAGCGAATTCTCTGATGGGCTTTAGATAACCAGTGTAGTCCTGTTCCCCCTGACAGTCTTCTGCCCGTCGACAGCTTCCCCCTTTACTGCAAGACAGCGATCCCTGAAAAAGCTTCTTTTCAAGAAATCATGCCACACTTCCTTTAAAAAGGAATTGAAGAGCCCTCCCCCATGCCAGGGAAGCCCCAACCTTCTCATTTTTCTAGGAGAGGAAGTGGAAAGGGGCCCGGGGCGGGGTGGGAATGCTGGAGACTGCCGCCTCCCTCCCATGGGCCGCCCAGCATCACTGGTGTGGCCCAGGAGAGGAGAGCGAGCTGTGGCCAAGTTTCCCCTGGAGCAAAGGCAGATGCTTCAGGGGGAGATGCTCCTACAAAAGGGCTTCTTAGAAGAGTGTGAAAGGGAAGAGGCCATGGGCAGGGATGCTGGCTCCGTGCTACAGCCTCTGCTTTCCCTTCTTCCCTTCCCACTTTCCAAGGGTTTACATTCACTTTCTAAAGAAAAGCTGTCCCTGGGGGCAAAGAGGTTTACAGTATTTTATTCAGGTTCTGTGGCAAGGAGGGGGAGGAGAAAAGGGCTGGATGGGGGGGGGGGGCAGGGGGAGGAGGCCTGGCTGCTGGGGGGAGAGGGAGAGAGAAAGAGAAGGCAGGCATGCATGAGAGTCCCTAGCAGTGCCAAGAAGCGGAGAAAGAGCTGCTTGGGGCTGGGGGGGCGGGGGTAGTAACGAGAGAAAAAAAAAAAAAAAGTGTTCCAGAAGCCTTATAGAAAAGGAGCAAAGACCCGAACATGAGGAATGGGGTAAAAACTGGAGTGCAAAGGGACTTCTGCATCCTCTTGCCAAGGAGTGCTGCAAACAAAATACAAAATAGGCCACCGTGACCATTCGGAGAAACAGAAGTTCTGAGGAGGCAGTTAGGAGACGCCGCAGACATGGCCTAGCAAATAAATGAAAATAAATGCCAGACTATGCTAATATGCTGAGGGCCTTTAAAGACAGGGAGAGAAGGAGTGAGAGGGGGAGAGAAAATGAAGGTGCCTGAGACAGAGAGCAACAGCAGGGGAAAGCTAAACCAGCAGACACACATACACACACACACACACACACACTCAGCCAGACCCCAAGAGAGGCACACAGGGAGAGTCACACGGATAGAAGGACAGAGAGGGCTGAGAGAGGGGGGCAGGGGGCGGGAGTAGGCTGAGAGCGAAAGTCTCCAGCCAAATGCGGGAGACTTGGCAGGTGGACAGGAGCCGCTGGGCCAGGCAGTGACTGTACTTGCTGTGTCTCCTCTATTGTTGTCTCCAAGGGGGGCAGGGGGAGTTGTTTGTTTGTTTTGTTGTTTGGCCTCTTTGTCTCTTTTGTTCCAAGCAGTTAGTTTGCTTCTTTCCCAGACCCTGGGCTGAAGGAAGAGCTTAATGGATTTTTCTTAAAGGGACAGGCTTAGCTTGTTCCCCAGTGTCACCGATTTCTTAGTCCTAACCAGTTTCTACCTAAATGACTGTTTTATGTTATTTGAAAACTCTTATTAAGAACGGAGAGAGTCCCTGTTTATTTATTTTATTTTATTTTATTTTTTTGTGCCTGATTAGCGAGAATAAACTGGTCAATTTCACCCGCCCCACTAAACCTCCTCCTCCAGGGCTGCCAAGACTGCAGGGGAAAGAAAGACAAAAAGAAGAAAACCCTACAAACAAAAGCAAAGGCAGAACACACAGCCATAAACAACTCCAAACACACATTGCTACTTTTTTTCTCCTTTAAAAAAAAAAAAAAAACCTGGGCATCAAAATTAGAACGACAAACTTGCGGCTTTAAATAACCAGCAGGAGAGGGGCTGTGAAGGAAGAGGCAGGGTTGGATCATTCTTCCTGCAGCCTCCCATAGCCCAGGGACTGCACCCTGGGCCCTACACTCTATATCCCTGCCAGGTGCACTGCCCACATGCCCCAGCCTAGAGGTTAAAGGGCCCAGCTCTGGGGATTCTGGAAGCCTGCTTGGGGTCACTCTGGGCTGCTGGGCCTCCCTGGAGGAACTGGCCGTGCACCCTGTAGCATCCAGGTGATGGTGTTAGAGATGAGAGCTGCTTTTCATTGACGTGAGGAGAGGCAGGGGACAGGGGGCATCCACAAGCCTTGGCATTTTTGTTCCCACGGAGATTCTCTGTTTCCTATCACTGCAGCAATTTCAATAGGTCCTGGTACAAAGGAGGCCGCTTCTGAAGGAAATGAAATTTTAAATACCGCCTCAGTTTATCTACCCTCTATGTTCAGTTCCTCTCCAGTCCTTCTCAGAAAAGCGCGGCAGCTCTTTTCTTAATCCCCTCTGTCCTCCACTCCGGCCTTTGTATCTCCCAGGGAAATGTAGGGTGAGCGAGATTAAAAATAGATCAATATGGTCAGAGGGCCCAGGGCTACGCGCCGGGCACAGAAGGGTTGTGCACGGGAAAGGGAAGGGGGGTGTTCCTTTGTGAACGAGATCTTTTATAGTAGAAGCAAATGAGAATCCGAGCCTATGTTTCTGCTCTCCAAAGGGCGATTGGCACGGTTGAAGGGTGTGGGCTTGTGGCTGGCTCTGGGGACCGTTAGGGTGCTTTTGCTCTGAACCCCCACTCCCCCACCCCCTGCCTCCCGCAGCAAACGCCCCTCCCAAAGCCGGCTGGGGAGTGTGCGGCCGCTGGCGTGTTTTGCTGCTGCCTGGGTACCGTTTGGAGAGGCCTGGAAGCCACCTGAATTTTCAGGTGACCCTCTGTGGAGTTTTCTCAGACACTACAGCGGCACAACGTGGGCCAAGTAGTGAAGGGACCAGCCGGGGTGTGTGGGGCTGAGGGGTGCAGATTCGGTTCCCCGAAGGCCCATTTGGAGCTGGGCCTGTTCGAAACGCGGCAGTAGGGACACGTGTTGCCTGAAGCAGTGGGAAACAAGTGGGGGCGGGGGTGGGGTGAGGGAGCAGGGTCTGGAATAAAGGTTCCGTGGGGCGGGACAGACAGCAATTGTGCCATCTATGTTTTGGGTAAACGTTTCCCATCCGCGGGCACACGCGGTAACAGACATGCCACCAACCTTGCACTAAAGACAAAATTGATTCTGATTCCGGGAACACGGGCTCAGCCAGGCTGAACTCGCTTGACCCGCCCTCCCCTCGGCCCCGGACGTCGTCTGTGGCTGACTGTGGGAACGCAGAGGCGCGCACCACGTGTAAGAATCAAGGCTCGGTGGGGCCGCGGCCCTGGTTAGGTCAAGTCCAGTTTCAAACCCAGACCACTGAGATTCAGAAAAGCCAGCCAGGCGTCCCCAGGCTCAGGAATCCCCGCGGCGCCAGGTACAGCGGATTTCGTTGCTGGTCCCCGCACATGTCCCAGCAGCGCAGGAGTCGGTTTCGCCAGGACATTCCGGTCGGCTTGTTGGTTTGAAAGTTGAAGCCTCGGGGTAGTAAAATTTGGCCACAAAATCTCAAACCTCACTAACCCTAGACAAAATAAAAACAGAATAGGCCACAAAATAAACCAACTTAGGGCACTTTCTTTGGTGATCGCGGGGCCCATGGAGCTGCGAAACCTGGAAGGAGCGAGTTTTTC
This sequence comes from Lepus europaeus, assembly GCF_033115175.1. Lineage (NCBI taxonomy): Eukaryota > Metazoa > Chordata > Mammalia > Lagomorpha > Leporidae > Lepus > Lepus europaeus. The sequence continues at coordinate 60,778,300 of NC_084838.1, read as the reverse complement.
CTCCTCTAATTCTCTGCGCACGGCAAGACCCCAACGAGGATGTTAGAACAGAGTCTCCTCTCCCACTGCCCGCTATTTTCTCCCAAACATCCCCAAACCCGCTGCACCCACTGTTCCGGGTGAGGGTGGGGGGCAACCGGCATGGCAGGTTTGCCTTGAGGCCGAGGTCCCGGCATGAATCAGCTTCCCCCAGAACATTGGATTCCTAGTGCAGACAAAATCAAGGAAAGCGCGGCTGGGAGCCCCGGGCCCCCTCTCGGGAGTCAACCCGCCCGGCACGAATGGGACATCCCCTGAGCCCCACGCCAGGGGACTGCAAGGCAGAAGAATGCTCGAGGTTCGCGTGGGGTGGAACCTTTTCTTTCTTTCTTTTAAATCTAAATAAAAAATAAAATTGAACAAAACTAAACTCCAAGTCCGCAGGTCCCCGCTGAAAGCGAGGTGGGGGAGAAGGGGGCGGGAACGGCCCAGGCACAGAGAGTGGAGGATGCGAAAGGAACTCCGTCCCCTGCACAGTCAGCGCCTTTGGGGGCTCCAGCGCCGCGCGCTTCCACGGCAAGGTTTGGACTCGGAGGCAGGGCAGGGGGTGGGGAGGAAGAGGAGAGGTGGATCGGTGGCCGGGAAGGGCTCTTTTCCTCCTTCAGCCCGCTCCAGTCATGGCGAACTTGAGGGGACAGCGCGTGATAAAACTTTTCTTGGTGAAGTTTAGGTAGCGCGGTTAGTGGTAGGGGCGCGGGGCAAGCGGGCTGCGCTGAGCTGGGCGCCAGTGGAGCGAGAGTCATGCGATGGGGAGAAGGGGGTGGGTTGAAGAGCCAAGGCTCCCGGATCGGGTCTGCCCACGCCTCAGAGGCTTCGAGGGGTTGGTGACTGCGGGGAGTCTGAAAGACATTTCGTTAGGAGACGCACGGGTAGGACTAGGAGTTGGGTGGTTTTGGTCGTTGAGGAAAGCACTACCAGACTACGGCTCAGCATGGTAGCGGGAAAGGCTGGTCTGCCAAGGCGGGATTAGATCCGCCCGCCAAGGGGCCGAGTCCCCCCGCTCTCCCCCGCCCAGCGAGGGCTGCGCGCGCCAGGGATCTTCGGGGCGATGCGCGCGGTTTCGCTTAGCCCGCTGGGTCTCTGCGCACCACGTGCGCCCGCGGCCCCAGGCGGGGAAGTTCCAGCGAGCGCCCCCATAGGGGAGGGGGCCACACAGCCAGGAGAAGGTTTCCGCGATTCCCCACCTGGCGCATCCACGCTGGGGGCCAGAACAAAGTGGCCCAACCCAGCGTCTCCCTGCGCCCTGAAAAGGAAACGTGGCGCGCCCGCTGGAGCGCGAGGCCGCCACGGCCCGTTCTGCACACGGCTGGGCGTTCCGCGCTTCACCTCTGCGCTAGGGGAAAGGCATAATTCAACTAAATCACTTGAGTGCTGCGCACCCTTTTCCTCCCTGGCTTTAAAAACCTAGGGCATTCCGAAGGGCATTTTGTCGATTCCTAAAGAAATGCCCAGCGCTCTGAAGCCGAGCTGAGCTCCGTAGTAACTACTGGGGCAGGAGGTGGGGGAGGAAGGGGGGGGGGAGCAAAGAATCCAAATTGCCTGTGAGTTTATAGCCTGAAGCGGCTTATTTAGGCTCGCTGAGCGCCGTTCCAAACGCAGCGCCTTGCGCTATTTCGGGAGAAGTTGGAGAGTGGAGAACAATGTTATTTAAAGTGACTCCCAGAACGCGACTTTGGTTCCACGACTCCCTAAGCGTTAGCGTGGCCCAAGCTGCTCGGCCTTTGATATCTGAAGTCAGGCCGATTCCTAGGTGAAACTACCTGTTGGGGGATCCCGCAGCCTAGACATTCGCCCTCCTTTTCCCTGCGCAATCGCTGCAGTGGTAAAGGGGCTGGTGGAGTGGCACGACCAGGGAGCGGGCAGAAGAACAGTGAGCTGAGCCCGCACCCCCTGCTCGCTCCTTGGGCACTAGAAACCGCTGCCCGTACGGTATAGCAGGACCCTGGCTGCTGGGATGGGCCCAGACTCGGCACGATTCTCTAAGTTCGGAAACCACGAAGCAGTGCCATTGACGCTGGCGCCTCGCTGTGTGCCTAACTTTAAAAAACAAAAAGCCTGCTGGCGGCTGCCACGGCTCCCGCCCCCACCTTGCACTGCAACACCCAGCGCTTTCCTCCGCACCGAGATTCACTTTAACTACTTCTTGAAATTCGGGCAAGTTTGCAGACGCTTGGACGCGCTGCAACCCAAGGGTTGCCTAAAGCTTTTTGCGCCAAGTTGCTTAAGCGCAATCACAGAGTTATTGCGAGCAAACAGATCTCGGTCTTTTTCAACAACTCGACTGGATGAGGCTCCTGCGCTAGCCATGTCGCTTTGTGCAGCTTTTGTAGCCTGTTGGGAGAAGTTTTGGTGGCTAGCGGGCAGGGGGCTTGGTCTCTGTGGCGAGGACAGTTCGGGCACGGCCTAGGAGCTGCTGGTAAAGAAGCGCACAGCCCGGGTCTGGCGCGCACTGAACCTTCTTACCCGCAAGCTCTCCAGCGGAGCTCGCCGACATTGAATGACGGGGTGTGCAGGCGCAGGCTGAGCTAACCCCGGAATCTTCCCCGAGGCGCCGCTGGCACTCCCGTTGTGTCTCCGATGCGGGTTTCTGCTTTTTGGTAGCGAAGTCTACTCCATTTGGAGAGCTGCAAAATTTGGGAAAGACCTCACGGGGCGAGGGATAAGGAGGTTCGTTTGGGGTCCGAGGGGACGAAAAGACACTCTCTGTGTGCGGCTGGGGAACCGCGGCACCCAGTTTCTTAGGGCACGCGCTCACGTCCCCTACGGTCACAAAGCACCTGGCTGAAAACGAAATGGGGACAAAGATGAGGAAACTCCAGGGAAGGAGGGGAGGGAGCCTCATCTTATTTAGGAATTCGTTTTGACAGCGAGGATTGCAGGGCTACACGGAAGAACGAGAATTTATTATTGAGAGTTTATTGCACAGGGCTGAAGATGGAGACTTCGCCCTGAAAGACGGCTCAGAACACTTGCCGCGCGGCAGTTCCTGTTTCATCTTCCTGGCTATCTTATTAGTCTGTTCAGCCCTTAAGTCGCATCCTTATTCCCCGTCCTTAATGGCATTTCCTTTCCCCGCGTGCCTCCTTCCTCACCCACTCCTCCACACTTTGGGTTCCCCAGGACCTCTACACGCCTTGAAAGACTCTCGCAAACTTGCCCTTCGCCAGGCGCACACGCATGGGTGGGCTCTCCCCAGGACAGTCGCTCGGCGGCCCCGGGGACCCTCCGGGGCCTCGGAAACCGGGTGTATCTTCCAGCGCTCAGCCTCAGCGCTCCTGTTTTATTTCAGTTCAGTCCCAGGGGCACCGACCCAAGGATAATAAACAACGCTGCTTATTAGAGATACAAACGGGCGCAGAAAAGCACCACGCAGAAAAAGCAAGCACACAGGCGTTTTTAACAAGTGGCCAGGCATCCAGGACCGCCTTTGGAAGTGACTTGTAATGTACAACGGAGGACATTTCTCTAAAAACTCCAATGTCCACAGAGAATATAGTTTTTTTCAAATTATGATGGTTGGAGCTATTTTTATTTGTTTGGTTTTTGTCTCTGGAAATCAGAGCTCTTGCTAGCAGTCCATGCCTCGTTGCAAAACGTCCTTCTCCCCACTACCTAGACTGCAAGATCTCATTTTAAAATGAGAGCTCTTCCAGGTGTGGGCATGCTCCGATACCGTTATTCCATATGCCTCCAGAAAACACTACCTTTAGGGAGTGGCAATGGGGTTTTTGGAGGAGATAGAATTGTAACAGGCACAGAAACATAATCCAGAGATACTAGAAGTCCCTCCCCCTTTAAATGTAAATGCAGATACCTTCTGGGTGGGGGCTCAGGAGTCCCCCCTGGGGTGCGAATGTAACCGGTTTAGGCTCAGCCGGTGGCCCAGCGAAAGGGCCTTCCTTCGGCTCTGAACAACCCCCTTCCAATGTCAGAAAACCTTCCTGCCTGCAAATGTTGGCACAAAGCTGCTACAAAGGGCGGTACTGCTTTAAATAGAAAGGAGACTGCTGGGCAAAAAGAAAGTCACAACCTCCCTATCCACCAGACTACCTGCCTTCCAGTCCCCAAAAGGCTGCGCTGGCAAGGGCAACGCCGAGGAAAATTTCCCATTCTGAGCAGGGCAGGAAATGAATCATCTGTGTGTTCCAGGAACAAACTTTTATGTGATTTTCAGTGGCTGGGTGCACCAAAAGGGGTCTCCCCAAACTAGCAACCAACACAGGGCAGAAGAAGGGTCTGACTGCGGCTGCCGCCAACGACACAGTCTTGTTGTTCAGATAAAGTTAATGCTGAAAGAAATTTCAGAGATGTTGGAGTCTGATTTTGTGCCTCTGGACTTTGTCCAAAGCTCATGTATCCAAAGGGTAGCCCTGTTGCTAAAGGAGGGCTTGGTGTCGCTGGTGCCAGCCCCACACCCCCCATAGAACTCTTAGGAAGCTGGACTAGGGTTGGCTCAGGTGGGCCTGGGATTCCTGGACCTTGGATTACACCCTCCCCCCTTTTGCCCACCAAGGGTACCTCTCTTGTCAGGGAGAGATCAGAGTTCTGGCCATAGCCAGGGAACAGCCCCACCTCCCCACCTAAGCTGATAACCTTACATAGTGTTCATGCATTACTTCTCATTTAATTTCTGTACTTGGTGTTGAATTTGTTCAGACAGCCCCAGCCTTCCTGTGACTTCTATGAAGACTTTTCTGCCCAGGGGACTCAAGCTCAGGTTGCCTCCTCTTGCAGAGACTGGGGGTGAATCTGAGATGGTGCCTCAGGTATTTTTGGTGGTGATGGCCCGGTCCTGATCTTGCCACCATTTCCCAGATCAACTGGCCTGTGTCTTGCCAGATTTGCAAATGAAGGAAAGGACTTTACTTCTTTGGGGAGCTGAGAGCAGAGACTGGAGCACAACCCCTCTACCACCAGCACCACCATGTGAAGTCCCTTTGCTCACAGTTGTGAGAGAGGTATAATAGCTCACAATACATTACTGGTTAGCAAGCAGTCTGTGTGCCAGACCACGTGCCGGGCCAGACATGTTACATAAGTCATCCTCCCAGCAGCTCTAAAGAGCGTCATTAGACCCCAATAAAATTTTAATAAATAAAATTATAAAATGAATACATGCATAAATCAATTCACTTGAGGAAATACAAAAGAGCCCCAAAATGAAAGCAAAATCCTCCCACTCTGCTTCCTCTCTCAGAATAATATTTCTATTTTTTCATTCCTTTGGTGGCTCGCTCTGCATCTGATGGATGTTATTGTTATTTAATGAGTCGGGAGAGGGAGACCCACGATGAAGCCGGCCAGCCGTGGCTACCTGTCTCCAGGCTCAGCTGTATTCTATGGAAGCCAAGGTGAAGGGGAGAGAAAAGAAGTGAGACCATGGAATAGAAGGAGGGCCTGGGTGGAGTAGACATCACCCTGTCTTTTTCCGATCCTCCTGCCCCTCCCAGGCTCCCACTAAGGTAGCCTGTGTTCAGGAGCTGAGACCATAGCTCTCCAGATACATCATCTGTGATGGCTTTATTCCTCCCCTGTGTCCTGTCACCCAGGACTCCACTGCAGCTTCGACTGTGTAGTAATTCTGGTCCTGGTGCAAGCCTCTTCAGCTTTCCGTTATCCCGCCTACCTCTTAGGGTTGTTGGAACGTGCAAATGAGAGACAGGGAAAGGGCTGTGTAAACTTGAACTCTCTCAATGTAAACATAGCAGCTGCTTTTCAAAGGTCTGTATAGGATTCGGTGGCCTTTCAGTTCAGAGCAGGGGAGATTTAGGGTTCTTTGTAAAAGGGTGTGTTTCTGGCATGTGAGGTGGGGCGTGTGTATGTCTATAAGGGCAGGGTTAGGAGTGAGGCTTGTTTGCAAAAGATGGGAGTACTGGGTCTTTGGAACTGGAAGTCTTTGGCAAGCATAGGATGGGTTTCTTTTGGCCAAGGGGGTGAGGATGGAAGGAAGCAGTTTTCCTGCTAGGGATGCAAGGTGGGGCTGAAAGAGTAGCTGATGATGGGTGAAAGGATGCAAAGCCTACCCCTTCGGGGCACCACCAAAGGCTGTTCTTACACTGCCCAAGCAGCAGACAGAGGGGTGAGGGATGGGTGCTGAGCGACCTGAGCATCCCAGAACCAGTTACTTAATTTGCTGTTATTTTTTTGTGACTGGAAAAGGTAAGGCTACTAAAGAATGGATGTGACAATTCTTCCACGAAGCTTGTCTGGGCTTTGAGGATTTTGCATTCTGGAAGAATTGCTGGAAATTTCTCAAATTTGGGGGCCACTCTGGGAGTACAAATATTAGGCCCTGGCTACGGTGTCGCAGGCTTTGTAGGGGAGCAGCAGCTGGGAAGGGGCCCCCACCTCTCAAACGCCATTCCAGCTGCAAGCCTTGGCCCATGCACAGATCTGAGGTTGTGTCGAGGAAGAAGAAAATGGGGTTAAAAACGATGAAAGGCGCTGGAGAGTAAGCTGGCTGCAGCGAGAAACTGTGAAAGGAGGGCAAGTCGGATTTTCTGGAAGGCTGGGCCAGGCTTCCGAGCCGGCCTTCAATGCCTGTCAGGACAAAGGATGCTGCGCCCCCTGGTGTCAGACTGGCAGCCGGTGCCAGCTAGCTGCCGCGGAGACCCGCGCGCCAGACCCGGGGACCAGCTGGAAGAGCAAGCGGGTCAGATGCCTTTTCTTCTGTTTGCTAAAGGAGCTGAAGTTGAAATAGCCCTTGCTTTCTCAACTCTGGAGTCTAAATAGAGAAAGCAGGGTTTGGTTTTTTTTTTTTTTTCATGCAATTTAGGCCAACAGGACAATGGCTATTTAGAATTAGCTTGGTGGGATGGGACAGAGTTTGGCCTGCAAGAAAAGACCTGCACTTTAAGCCGTGTGCTGGTCTGGGGGCAAATCATTTAAAATTTTAGAACCTCGCTTCCTTGTCATCAAACCACAGAGGTTAGACTAAGATTAATTGAAGGTCTTTTCTAAGCTTTGATATTGGTATTTATTAGATAATCACTACACTGTATCCTCTTTTCTCAGGGCCTTGCAAATTTGCCACTATTTTTTTTTCTATTTGTTATATGCAGGCACAAATGGGACATGTTTCAGCATCACGAGTTCCCTGATTCTGAGCAAAGAGTTTAGTGTCTCCTTTCCAAAAACGCAAAATATACTTCTTTTCAGCTCAGAAGCCTCCCGCTTCTCCAACCTTTTGTGGAACCTCCTGCAAGAGAGCTGCAGAGTGAGCAGGACTCCAGTCTCCGCTGTTTCTTTTAAAAATAAAGTACTAAAGTGTTGCGCTGGAAATTCTGCTACTAAGTGCTGCATGTGGTAGGTGTGAGTATATGCTTCAATAGTTCCAGGCATACGACCAAAACTTCCCCAGAATTAGCAGACTTTGCAGCTATAATTTAGCTAACATTTTTCTACAAATAGGTACTAAGACCAATTTGAGAGTATGGTCTCTCTAAGGAGCTACCTGGTTGGGTTTCCATTGAAATTTAAAGTTGTTGCTTGTACTCTCAGGTGGGTTTTAAGTAGCGTCACCCCTGGGGAAGAATTATGCCGTCGCTGGCAGTTTTCCTCTCTTAAACCTGCAAGTCTAGTCTCCTAGGTGAGCAGTCAGTTATAGCTCATGGCAGTTCCTTCCTCCTGCATTACACTTGAACTGTTATCTTTATACAACGGGTGCAGCTGGTTTTGTTGTTGTCTTGGGAAGGATTATTTGAGCAGGTGATGCTAGTTGGTTTTCAAAATTATTTATTTTCATTTAATTTGACAGGCAGAGAGAGAAAGAGAGATATGAAGAGAGATCTTCCATCTGCTGACTCACTATGGCCCGAATGTCCCCCAATAGCCAGGGCTGAGCCAGGCCTGAGCCAGGCCTGGTGGGAGCCTGGAACTCAACTCAGGTTTCCCACATGAGTGGCAGGGATCCAAGTCCTTGGGCCATCATGCACAGCCTCCCAGGGTGCACATTCACAGGAAGCTGGATTGGAAGTGGAGCTGGGACCGAAACGTAGGCACCCCAGTCTGGGATGCAGGTGTCCCACGCAGCACCTTAACCCCTGCACCAGACGCCCACCCTGTAACCTTAGTTCTGCACTTGTGGATGGTTTTGCGCAGTCATTGTCCTCTAGTAGACAATGCTGTTCTCGCATATGCTGCGGGGGAGGAGCAGGACCTTCTCAATGAGACCTGTGAGTCAGGAGAAAGAAGAGCAGCAGCTCAAAATAGGTGACTGATGGCAACTAGCCCCACCAGAGGGAGGGGAGAATCTGTGCGCGCGCGCGTGTGTGTGTGTGTGCACATGTGCATAGGCGTGCTGGGAGCAGGATGAGTGCATGGACCTGGAGCTCTTTGCCCCTGTCTAAATGGCATAGCTGTGTCCTGCACCGAATGGTGTCTCTCCAAACTTCACGTGTTGAAACCCTAACCCCTCATACCTCTGAATGGGACTGTATCTGGAGACAGGTCCTTTAAAGGGTATATAAATTATAACGAGGTGGGCCCTACTCCAATCTTGACTGGATACAGACGCACACAGAGTGAAGACTGCATGAAGACGCAGAGAGAAAGTGGCCATCCACAAGCTGGAGAACCAGGCCCCAGAAGAAGCCAGCCCTGCTGAACCTCAACCTTACATAGGATCCTCCAGAATGAGGGAAAATATGTTTCTGTTGCTGAAGCCCCCCAGCCTGTGGTATTTGTGACAGCAGCCCTAGCTCACAAATACAAGCCGCTACTCAGCACCGGTCAGGGATCTGCTGCCTTTTGGACATGTGGATTCAGGGCTACCAGGTTTTCCAGTTTAGGGATCTGTTGCTTTTTAAAATTGGGCAGCAGGGCTGGCTGCCCGGATGTGAGACCTGTACATTCATAAAGATCTGGTCCTTACGAGTATTATGTTTGGTTAAGGTTATGCTATTATCATCTTGAAATTCTTAAATTTTCAGAAGTTTCCATGTTGCACTGGCCACCACAAACTATATAACCAGTCTGGGATGACATTAAACACAATTTTTTATTGATGCACATTGAAAGATCATGGGGGCCCAAACAAAACGTGTCCGAGGCTGGGGGCACTGGCATAGTTTTTTGTCACTCACGGGATTAAGACTTCCCATTTCCTCATTACCACTGCAGAGAGGGCAGTGATGGAGCCCAGAGGATTTTCTGGGGATGGAAGGGAAGGCAAAGCTATTCCCTAGATGTGATTCCCTGTGAGCTTGTGTGGCGCTAGGCATGGCTTTTTCCTTTAGGGTTGGGCATCTCGACCTTTGCGGTTAAAATATCTTTAAAAGCCCAACACAAGAAATGGTGTTTGGGGTTGATGGCTGGGTCCAGTCCTGCATGTGGCTGCTGCTAGAAGCTCTTCCAGGCTTGTCTACCCAGACCCCGAGTCGGGCTTTGGGAAACCAGAGCTGGGTATGCCACCCAGTATGACCAGCAAGACCCTGAGGGGCAGTGCAGCTCCTGTAAACGCAGCACAGAGACATAGGCAAGAAGCAACCCTAAGAGGGGGGAGCTTTCTGTCTGGAGATTTTTAAGCAAGAGTCCTTCTCGTTGCAACGAGCCAGTCCTTCAGGGGTTCTCAGCTGGGGTGAGTTAGGAGTGCTAAGCTGGAGGGTAAAACCTGGCCTGTCTCTCTAAGGCTCTGCACAGTCCTGAGCATTTAACTGTGAATAAATGATACACTTCAATTCATGGTGCATGCCATCCCAGTTGACTGGAATTTGGAAAGCAAAGCTTTGCTTCTGGTAAAAGGAACGTCGGTCATCGGTGACTAGTCATGGGGATGTTATGGAGAGATCCTGTTTTTAGGGATATGCATTGATTTATAGAAGCTCACTGAAAATATTATAGCGGAATGTTTGGTCAGGAGGTCTGCTTTTCGAGTTCTATTTTTGCCCAGGACTAACTGGAGAGTGTAAATTTTAAAAGAAGTAATTTCTTATGCACATTATGCAAGCTCCCTTAGGGGAATAAGTGAAAGACTGTTTGAGACACTGTGCATTTCTTGGAAGAAGGTTGCTATATAAATTAATATAGAGCTCTCTTTTTCATTGCAGGTCTGCAGGGCGCGCCAGAGAACTCGCCCCAAGTCATGCAAGGGAGAAAATGAAACTCTCCAGTGACCTCTATCAGACAAGCTGAAAACTGAACTCCCCTTTCCTGCAAGCTTCCCAATCCTGTGACTCTGATTTCCAGTTCAGACAATAAAGCTTTATTTTGTAATTATTCCTTTTGCTTGGCATATGGAGGGTTCCTGAAGGAACATCATGATGGGCTTATTGTGAGCTGCTGTGGGTAAAGCCCAGACTTGAGGGCTGCAGAGGGAATTCGTCACACCTGCACAGTGATCTGCGAGCCCCACGTCAGTACCCCTTTTCTCTGCCAAGAAATAACAGAGTTGGGGCTGGTAACCTGATATTTAAGAGGTTTGAGATACTGTATGTGGCAGTCCAGAGTCCTAAGTGACAGTTCCCTTAATCATATGGAAAATAAGGGACATTGCTAAGATGTTTAACTTAAAGACCACTGGTTTAAAAGAAATGGAAACTTCTGTTTACATAAAAACTTGTAACAAGAATGTTAGCAGCATTTTCATCAAAGCCCAAAAGGGAAACGATCTAAATGCCTGTCAGCTACTGAGTGGGTAAACATGGTGTGGTATGTCCATGTAGTGGAAGACCAGTTGGCCCGGAAAGGAAATCAAACACTGAAACACAACAACATGGATGAACTCAAAACCTCACACTTATAAAAGAAGCCAGGCACAGAAACACACATGTTACATGAAGCCTTTTATGTGAAATCCCGCAAATAGGCATATCTATAGAGACAGAAAGACTACTGCTTGGTTGGGATCTGAGGGAAGGGTGGGGCTTGGAGGATGACAGCCAAATGGTGCAGTTTCTTTTGAGGGGGTGGGTGACAAAAATGCTCTAAAATTAATTACGGAAATGGCTGCACCACTTGGTGAATGCATTAAAGACCATTGACTTTTCCCCTTTAAATGGGTGAAGTGCATTGAATTATATTTCAAGAAAGCTGTTACAGTTCAAAAAAAAAACTTTAAAAAAGGCCATGGGTTTAATCTCTTTTTCTGAAACTGTTTACCTTAGGATAAGTGTGTCCAAGGTTAAAAACAGATTCTATGAGCTCACTAGATTGAGAAGCTGAAAGAGAGTGATTGACAGGTCCATGCTTACCTACAGTACTCAGAAATGTTAATCTTTCAAACTTTGCTGAATTTTTTTTTAACCTAAGCCTGAAGTCATTAATATATGTTTAAACAATGATACTGAAGTGGTTTGTTATTTTTGTCTTCCCAATAATACTTCATACTTCCTTTTCCTTCTTTAGGTAATAGCATCTCAAATTTTCTCTTAAGGAGTCTCCTCCCCACCCCATTTTCAGGCCACGTGATTCAGATATTGCTGACCTTTCACCCTGGCTCTGTGACACAAGCCCCATAAGTAGCATGTTCTACCTGCTGGTGTGTTGGAGCCAGTTCATCCCAGTGCTCATCCCAAATAACTGGTAAATGTCAGAAATTCTGTCAACTAGTATTAAACACAGACACTAGTAAAATTTAAAGCATATAAATATAATTAAACAAGTGGCATTAATAAAGCCAATAGTACTCAAACCCTATGATTTCCTCATCATTTAACTACATTTTATGATTTTCTGCACTCCTGAGGTTACTGGCATCTCGGGTTTGTGTAGTGCAAGCACTGCATAGTGGAAACAACGTGGAGCAGCTTGTTACTCTGCATCTCATTCAAGTCCACCTTCAATGACTTCTCCTTGATAGTATGAATTGGCCATACATATAAGTGGCAGCATATATTTATTTTTTTAAAAAGATTTATTTATTTATTTGAAAGGCAGAGAAACAGAGAGTGAGGGAGAGAAATCTTCCATCCTCTGGTTCACTCCCCAAATAGCTACAGAAGTAGGAAAATGCTATCAGAGCTTCCCCTTTCCACCAAGGAAATTGTTAAACACTTACCAGCTGTATTGGGTTGAATAGTGTCCCTCTGCCCTCCTTCCATCTTCCCCCCCGCAAAAAAAAAAAAAAAAAAAAAAAAAGATATGTTGCTATCCTAATCCCTGGAATTTGTGAATGTGATCTTATGGGGGGAAAAGGTCTTTGTAGCTGTAATTAAGTTAAGGAGTCAGAGATGAGATCATCCTGGATTATCCCAGTGGGCCCTAAATACAATCACTAGTGCTCTCACAGGATGGAGGCAGAAAGCGATTTGACACAGACACACAGAGATAGAGGCAGGGGGGGTCACAGAGCCAGAGACTGGAGGGATGCGGCCACCAACCAAGGAATGCCTGGACCACCAGAAGCTGGAAGAGACAAGAAACAAATGCTCCCACAGAGCCTCTGGAGGCAGCAGGCCCTGCTAATACCTTGATTTCGGGCTGATGGCCTCCAGAAATACGGGAAAGAAAATTCCTTATGCTTTAAACCACCTAGTTTTTGTTAATTTGTGATGACGGCCATAGGAAACCAATATACCAGCATACCCTTACAGTGCTATTGTGTGGTTCCGGATGGGCACGAGACCCAGACTATAACTGCAGGAGGTCAGCTTCTGTTATAAAGGAAACACTCTCCTAACATCAAGGGGCTCATAAGGGTTCCATCTTTGCCACTATATTTGCCTAAAAATGAAAATAGCAGAGACATTGATAAGTCTGAAGTCTAGAGAAAGATTCTTGTCAGGGTTGCTTAAGAAACTGGATCTATTTCTCCACTGGAATTTCATATTACATGAGCAAATTAATTTCTTTTTTAATCAAGTTCTTAACCAATAGAGATGTGTTAATTTTCGGAGAACATTTGAAAGTGATCATTTGCACAGCAAATCGAAAATGCAATGGCTATTATTCGATCAGCTACTTTTTTTTTTTAACATCATATGCTTTTTAAAAAGTTTATTACTTTTATTTGAAAGACAGGGAAACAAAGCTTCCATCCACTGATTCATTCCCCAAGTGCCACCCTCTGCCCCAGGTTGAAGCAGAAAGGTAGAGCCAGGAGCTGGGAGTTCAATCCAAGTTTGACCATGGGTGACAGGAGCCCAATTACTTGAGCTATCACTACCGCACCCAGGGTCTGCACTGACAGAGTTAGGAGCTGGAACCTGGTACTTTGTAACCACTAGGCTAAACACCTGCTCCCTGATCAATTACTATAAGGCATAACCAATAAGGACAATGTGGAAAACACTTATCAATCTGAGATTTACCTGACTTACATCATGTTCATTTGTTCCACAAAAAAATCACTGGGCCCAATTCTACCTCAAATGTTCTATTCCACTTAAGACCTTACAGTTTATTTGCTAGTAAAGAGTTTAGTACAGTCCAAATTGTTGAAGTCACTAGTTATATAAACTTTTCATTACATAGTTCACAACTTCCTGGACAGTTCCAAATTCATATAATTTCATGGTTTTTCCTAAAAAGAAATTTGTTTAATGCACAATTAAAAAGTTAAAATTCTTTGTCAGATTACATTTAAGTGTATTCCACAAATCATACAAAAAATCTTTTGGCAATTCAGATGTTGGGGTTGGAAAAATATTGTGACTGTGATTTCCAGTGCATTATACCTTTGGTCCTTTTAGAAATTTTTATTTCTTAGTGTGGCCCAGCACATTTCTGAAAGCAGAATGTTGCAGTAGTTCCCAGAGATGGGTATGCTGTCTTGATCTCTTTAAAAAAATGAAAATCTTTTGCCTTTGGTATTTCCATTTTTAACTATTTTGGAAATTTAAGAAGTTTCAAATTATTTCTGGCCCCCATCATCCTATTTATTTCCTCTACTTTCAAATTCCTTTGATTTTTTGACTAACATATTTTGGATAGAGTCCCAACTTTTTGGTCTAATTCAATTCAGGTAAGTTTAACTCAGATAACATTTACAGTCTGCTTCTTGATTGTTGATTAACTGGGTACCCATATCCTAGAATTATTTTTAAAAGTCTCTTGAAGATTGCTTGTTGCTAAAAAGGCCCATTATTAATAATGAAGCCAGCAGCACTGATGAACTCACACCCCCTTGTCTTGATCTAAAATGGAGTAGACTTTCAACTGCAAATATTCAAGGTATATTCCTCAGCATTTTTGTATTCTATTTTCAAGAACAAGCAAGCAAACTACACACACACACACACACACAATCAGACACATAAATGACTTGACCTAAGAACATACTGGCGTGCTTCAGAAAATTTGTAGAAAAATGAAGTTAAAAGAAAAATTTATTGTGATGCAAAAACATTCAAAATCCACACAGAGTTTTTTTCATACTATGCATGTTTGCAAACTTTTTGAAAACCTCTCATATGAATGGATTTCAAAATTTTTTGCATCAAAATAAACTTACATTTTTTTGTTAAAGATTTATCTGTGTATTTGAAAGGCAGAGTTAGGGAGAGAGAGAAGGAGAGAGGAGAGAGAGAGAAGAGGGGAGGGGGAGGGAGAGAGAGAGAGAATGAGAATGAATCTTCCATCTGCTGGTTCGCTCTCCAAATGGCTACTACGGCTGGAGCTGGGCCCAGCCGAAGCCAGGAGCCAAGAGCTTCTTGCAAGTCTCCCACTTGGGTGCAGGGTCTCAAGTACTTGGACCATCCTTCACTGCCTTCCAGGCCATTATCAGGGAGCTGAATTGCAAGTGGAGCATCCAGAACACGAACCAGCACCAGTAAGGGATGCCTGTATTGCAGGTGGCAGCTTAACCCACTAAACCACAGTGCTGGCCCCAAATTTGTCTTTTTAATGGCATTTTCCTGAATCCTTTTGAAGCATCCTGATATAGTATATATTAGTTAAGCAATATTATTAATTGCAGTCTACTTTGCATGAAGTCCAGTGAAATCTCCATCGCTTTGCAACACAGTGGTAGCCACCAACATCTCTTATATTAAAATCATTCAATGTGATGTTAAAGGAAAAGATGCTAAAATGAAAGCTTAGTTGTAAGGGTCCCCATTTTTTATAGCTCCACCATAGCTTAAAACAAAAATAGAGAATATACCAGCTTTGTCACAGACCAAGGTTCACAAACCCAAAGGGTTTATAGAAAAGGCAAGGAAAGTGCTTGCTTTCCATCAACAAAAAGCAGCTTTTAAATATTACTACTCACTGTTGCTCATGCTGGTTATGGAGAACCCCAGCAAGTTTACTTTTGTTCCCTAAAGCTAAAAAGAAATTCCCCACCAAAGTTGAAATATAAGGAACTGGAAAAAATCAGTGATTTGTTCCTTGATGGCAACTTCATGCCAAAGATACAAGTTTCTTTACACTAAATTCTTTTCTTCATGTGGAAACCACTGATAGAAATCTAAGTGAATGGATATAATTAAGTAGTTGTGTGGCTCCAACTCCAAAATGCCTTTTTTTTTTTTTTTAACCAAACACCTCCACATTTGCCCAGGAACCAGAGGAAAGGAATAGCCTTCTAAGAGTTAGGCCCCTGCGACATTTCAAAGCCATGTGGACAAAGACTTGGAATGATTACAATAGTGAACCATCCTGCCTTGGCCCCGAATCTAGATTGATGACCTAATATATCTTCCCCACACTGACTGCCATAGTTTTATGAGCATCAAGAACTGGGTGTCTGCCACTGTCAACAAAGAGAGCTTCTCCAGAGCACTTCTCTCCACAGAAACTCAAGGATTCCCCCAGAGAGATGGAGCCCAGTCTCCCAGGGCTCAGGACGCTGCTGCTGGCTGTCACCACATGTCGGACGGAAACTGTGCTTTGGCAGACTGACTTTGAAAGAAAAGCAAGAGCTCTGTTGCTGTCCCATGTCACCTTGCTATAAGAACTCTGCGTCCAGCAGTGAGGACTCGCTGAGAAGCCAGCAAAGCTTCTGGTAAAGGCTGTTCCTATTCAGGGCCCCTCTTTGAAAGCCCTGTAGTCGATTTTGTATACATGATTCTTCTTCTTCTTCTTTATTTAAAAATGATGTATTTGTTTCTCTGAAAGTCAGAGTTATGGGGTTGGGAGGAGGTTCCAGAGAGAGTGGGGAGACACAGAAAGAGAGAGCACTTCTATTCACAGGTTCAGTCCCCAAATGGCTGCAACAGCTGGTACTGGGCCAGGCTGAAGCCAGGAGTTTCATCTGTGTCTCTGAAATGGGTGTAGGACCCCTAAGCACTTGGGCCATCTTCTGCTGCTTTCCCAGGCACATTAGCAGGGGGCTGGATCGGAAGTGGAGCAGCTGGGACTCGAACTGACACTCATATGGATGCCGGCGTTGTGGTAGAGTGTGCCCCAAGTTTCTGTTCTTAAAGAACTCATGATACAACTCTGGCCCCCATGATTTTGCATTTTTTATTGAGTCCTCTTCATTATGTAAGCCAAAAAAAGGAGACTCTTATAGAAACTGTTGCAAATTTTAGCTTGATAAAAATGTAAAAATTAAACACAGGGTGGGTGTTTGGTGCAGTAATTTAGTTGCCACTTGGGATGCCAGTAGCCCATACCAGAGTGCTGGGGGTGGAATCCCAGCTTTGTCTCCGATTGCAGCCTCCTGCTAACGTGCACCATGGGAGACAGCAGGTGATGCCTCAGGTGCTTGGGTCCTTGCCATCCACATGGGCGACCTGGATGGAGTTCCGGGCTTAGCTCGGTCAAGTTTCACTCATTGGGGGAGTATACAGTATACCTACAAATAGAAAATTTCTCTTTCTGCTTTTCAAATAAAAAATGGAAATAAGTAAAGATACATTAAAAAACAAACACAAATACCCCATCAATGTCTACAGATACTCTTCCCCCTCCTCTCAGCCCACCCTACCTCACCCCAAGTCACCATTAGGACTGAGACCACTCAGTTTGAGTCTCTGGTCCTCAGTGGTTCTTTTTTAAACACACCAGTGGTTCAAAATCTGGTGCAACTTAAGGTAATTCACCCTGCGTGGAGCTAATTATGACAATACTTATAAGTTCTTGTCCATGCATGACCATCTTTTGGTTAAGTGATATCCCAGCTAGGTTTTGTTTTAAAGTAAAGTTGATGGGTTTGGACTAAGTTTCCACACTTTCCTACCATGATTTTCAAGAGAGCGAGCCATTAAAATATTTAATTTTTCTGATTCTAAAAGTAATAGCATATATTTATGTATATGTATATGTGTATACAAACACACCGACACACCCCAGTAACTTGAAACATGATCATACACAGCATAGAAAGTGGAAATCTTCCATAATCCCACATAGCTGAGAAAAGCAGTTAACAATTGTTTCAAGGCTTATATTAACATTGCACTATTATTTTTAAATGGGATTATATTCTCAAAAGTATGCTGTTTTCCACCTACCAATATGTCTTAGACATGTTCCCATGTCCATCTGTAAAACATGATTTTCTTTTTAATCTTTTTTTTAATGGCTCGTGGTATTGTAGTATACGTTGGAACCGTACTTCCCTTAACCAATTGCCTGTTAATGCACAGCTGGGTTCTTTCCAGTTTTCCCTTGTAACAAATATTCTCGCAAACATCATTTTACACTTAAACATCTTTAAGCAGCCATAGGACTATTTCTCTATGATGAATTCCCTGAAGGTAAATGATCATTGGGTCAAGGGGTAGGAGAATTTCATTTTTAATAGCTATTGTCAAATTGCCCTCCAATAATTTCGTACCCATTTATACTCTCAGCCACAGTGTAGGCAAGGGTCTGTCTTCCCACCCCTCAGTGACGCTAATATCAGGCAATTTGGGGATGCTTGATGCGAGTTAGGAGTTAAGAGCTTCAGCCTGTGGAGTTTTTTTCCCTTTGTGAAAAGCTAACAAAGAGATCAAAACTCTCCTGTTCCCTTGATGAACTCCCTGCTTGGAGTGAGCCAGCAACCTACACAGACACCCACTTAATGAGGGAGGTGATAATTCAGACCCCTAATGCTTGCATATAGCTGGGTTTATTAGAGACAATTTATCAAAGAAGGTACAAGAAAATATGTTGGTGATAGATTAATAAATCAATTATTATAGAAATAGAAATTGGCCCTGACTAAACATTGTTGTTTTAACATAAATAATAAACTTAATTTTACAGAACTCACATGTTTACATCTGCAAAATTTATCAATTTGTTACTTATGTTTATTGGATCATGATGGTTTAAAAAAATCTGTTTGTTAAATGTGTGTGAAAAGTGACCCTGACCCACCCTTTGAGGCAGAATCAGGTTTGCCAATATCCAGGCTTAAGGAGGCCGTTTTGACAATTATTACAGTTTCTATGTCCAGATGCAGGATCACTGGGGTTATCTAGTCAGGGGATGCTCAAACGCTGCTCCACAAAGCCTTGGAGTTGTTTCAGGGAGAATGGCGATTGAGGAAAGAGCAAGGCAGCAGGTGATTAGGGGCTGCGCCCCAGCGGCCCCACATCCACCTGCATCAAAGATCCAATCTGACTTCTCAGTTTCTTCATCCATAAAACAGATGTAATGACAGTGCCCATTTGGTAGTAACGAAGATTAAATTGAATCATACTGTAAATGTAAAGTGCCTAGCCCAGCACCCGGCACGTGCACAGGCCTCAGTAAATGTTTGCTATTTTATTATTCAAGAGTTTGCTTTGAAAACGGATTATGCTACTAAAAAATAAGTTTTAAAGCCGCCAATTTTGTTCTTGTCATCTCTAAAAGAAGGCAATTATTTCAGATGGAGTGGTTTTAAATTTTATTTCCTGCTTTCCAATCCAGCTGCCCTTCCTCTCCTTCTTAGCCCCCAGTCCAATTTCACTGAAACTGTTGGAGGATAATGAATCCTCCCTTGCATCAGGAGTCTCCACTTGCCACTCAGAGTGGCCAGACCACGGCTGCTCTGTCAGCCCTCCTGTTGATTCATGGAAGAAAAATGGGGGTACAAAGTTTTCTCTTCACGGCTCTGTGGGAAAAGACCCCTGTAGGTTGAACACAAGACTTGGACATGGTCGTTGCAAAATCTCCAAAATATTACCTCGTTGTCTTTTCCCAGATGATGAAGAGCTCTGAAAGGAGTTCGGAAATGGCCGTTTCTGCCTTTTAAGACTGGCTGCATTTTTAAATTTTTGGCCAGACTTTTCTTCTTTTTAAACAAGAAGAATTCTTTCAAAAAACATGCACTCTTATCAATCCTTTCCTTAGGAAAGCTTGTCTGGGTGTAGGGGAAGTTTTCAAGTATTTTTAATGAATCACAGACATGAGGCAGAAGGCAGGCAGAGCATCAAGCATTTTCTTTTCTTCTTTCTTTCTTTCTTTTTTTTTTTTTTTTCCACTGGTCTAACTTGAGGCCAAAGCTGTGGAGTAGGAGCACAACCTCGAAACTATGCATCTTTTCTACCCTGCAATAGCCTCCATGCCCGTTGCTGCTGATACCTGAGAGGCAGACAAGGGTTAAGAGCGGGAGTTCTCTATGTCAGGGCCATTCAGGGTCTGTGGGAGACTCGGGAACAAGCCGACAGGAACACTGGAGAATGAAGGGCTGAAAACAACATTTATCGAAACCCCGCCCTCCAGACGCTCTTGATCAAAGTCTATGCTTGCACTAAGACAATCGATCTACAGTTGCATACATAAAATTCTGGCAACACTCTGTCCTCATTGCTTTCAACAGAGGCTCTAGACCCCTGAATCTGGGCATTGTCCCAGAATTGAGATCCAGTTGCATTACGCACACCAGAAGACAAACCACCACAGCCGAGGCCCGTGCAACCACTTTCTTTTAACCTCGCGTCTGTGAAAAATTACTTTCCAAAAAAATAAGTGAAACCCGATGTCTTCTCCGGGTGGTTATTTTTGCGCCTATGAAGTCAATAAAACTCTCCAGATTTATTAGACAGCCCTGCTGTGGAAGACAAGACCACTTCCTATTCCCTAGCGGAAATGTGTGCCTTTCCTTTCTGTAATCTCCTGACCACAGATTTTAATTTTATTCATTTCTTTTATTTTTCCCAGAAAATTTGTCAGAGTCTTGTAAGATGAGTGGCTTGGCCAGCAGTAAAATGACAATCTTTTGCATCCAAGAGTGATAAAATGAACACATTTAAGGCTCCTCTAGTTTTTCTTCTTTATTATCTCCTTTTTTAAAAAAAATGATTTATTTATTTATTTGAAACACAGAGTGGCAGAGAGATATTTTTCTATCTGCAGGTTCACTTCTCAGATATCCACAATAGCCAGGAAGTTCCAGGCAGAAGCCAGGAGCCAGGAACTTCATCCAGGTCTCCCATGTGGTTATCAGGGATCCCAGAACGTCATATTTTGCCTTCCCAGGCATAGTAGCAGGAAACTGGATCAAAATCAGAGTATCTACAACTCCAATCAGTGTACCAATATGGGATGCTGGTGTCTCAAGCTGCAGCTTAACCAGTTGTTCCACAATGCCCAACCTACTCATCTTCATTTTTATTTTTAATCTAACTCTTAGTTTTAACAGATTCAGTGTGATTTGTAAATACAATTCTAAAAATTTAATGATATTCCCTTCCTTCCTCTCTGCCTCCAACCCTCTTTCCTTCTCCCTTTAGTTTTTGTGATAACATTTTTTTTTTAATTTTTTTTTTTTTGACAGGCAGAGTGGACAGTGAGAGAGACAGAGAGAAAGGTCTTCCTTTTGCCCTTGGTTCACCCTCCAATGGCCGCCGCGGTTGGCGCGCTGCGGCCGGCGCACCGCGCTGATCCGATGGCAGGAGCCAGGCGCTTATCCTGGTCTCCCATGGGGTGCAGGGCCCAAGCACTTGGGCCATCCTCCACTGCACTCCCTGGCCACAGCAGAGAGCTGGCCTGGAAGAGGGGCAACCAGGACAGGTTCTGTGCCCCGACCGGGACTAGAACCCGGTGTGCCGGCGCCGCAAGGAGGAGGATTAGCCTACTGAGCCACGGCGCCGGCCGTGATAACATATTTTTAAAAGGCTTAATATTTCACCAAATAAGTTTAACCAGTATAAAGTAAAAAGTTTAGTGTGCTACCTACTCATCTTTAAACATACAGTTCAAGAGTAATCTCCTTTGAGATGAAAGGCCATGTTCTATTCTGTGTTCCCCACAAGACAGTGTTGCTCATGAAATCCGTCACACTAAGTAACTTGCACTTGTTAACACGGGTTGTTTCCCCTACTAGACTCTGAGCTCCTTGAAGAAGAGCACATTATCCTCCATATCTTTGCATCTCTGTACTGGTAGAAAACTGGCATACAGTAAAGGGCTTAGTAAATGCTGTGACCCTGTGACAGGCATTGTGGTGCAGCTATTAAGATGCCACTTGTGAGGGGCCAGCCTTGTTGTGCAGTGGATTAAGCCACAGCCTGTGATGCCTGATGAGCACTGATTTGTGTCCTGGCTACTCCACTTCCCATCCAGCCCCCTGTAATGTGCCTGGGAAAGCAGCAATGGATGGCCCAAGTAGTTGGCCCCTGTACCCATGTGGGAGATTCGGATGATCTAGGCTACTGGTTTCAGCCTGGCCTGGCACCACCACTATGGCCATTTGGGTAGTGAACCAGCAGATGGAAGATCTCTCTGTCTTTCCTTTTCTCTCTATAACTTTGCCTTTCAAATAAATACATCAATCTTTAGAAGGAAAAAAAAAAGATGCCACTTGGGACACCCACATCCCATAGCAGAATGCCTCAGTTGGAATGCCTGCTCTGTTTCCAATCCAGCATTCCTGCTAATACACACCTTGGGAGGCAACAAATACTGGTTCAAGTATGTGGGTTCCTGTCTGTCACTCTGCCTTTCAAATGAACAAATAAATATTTTTTTTTTTTAAAATAAAGATGATCAAGAGTTCATCAGGTGGACTTGGGGATGAGCAATGGCAAGCAGGTGCCTAGCAAATGCAAAAGATCAGAGGTGTGAAACTGCGTGGCACATTTGGGTACAAAGCTGTGAACTGGAACCAAGATCACAAGACTGTAAGCATCCTGCATTCATACACAAATAATGTCTTTAGGTGATGGGAAACTAATGAAGTAATAGGTTAAGCCATGAAACAGTTGTGGAATCATGATGGAAAAGAGAGGGGACAAGAGGTTGAGTGCTCTCCAGGGAGAATGAGCTGGGCTTAGGCCAGTACACTGAGAATGGAGAGGAGAATTGAGAGTGATAGCCAAGACGCAGATATAAACAGGTAATGGAGTGGTAAAGACTCCCACCCCAGAGCGACCTTTAAGTGGTTATGTTTCATTGTTTAAAAGTTACCCCTGAAGTTCTTTAAATTCTAAGTTGTTAACTCATGAAGATGTTTTGCTCCACTTGCTTTCAACAATGATTTTAGGCAAGAAGGAAATTCTGAAGCTAAAGGCAGGACCACAATGCATGGCTCTGCAGATGAGGGGCTGCCATTGCACAACTCCATTCACAGAGCACCTGGGCTGCCCTATGATCTGATGAACAACGTTGCTAGGGCATTATCCTTGCCTCGGCCATGCTGAATATTACTTAGAGAGAATCCTACCAACACTCTCTTGAAGAGCTTGAGTTTGGATTATCCTCATGTTAATACACCATAATATCTCACTTACACCAGCATCTTCCTTGGATGCTTATTTCTATTTAACTCACTCATAGGTTAAGCCTTCAAGAAAAAAGGCACTCTTCTCTGAATCACTCATTTAGTTTTAGCAAAGAGAATGAGAAACAGTGTGCATTTTGCGAATTGGATGACCCTTAGTTTGTTTCCCTTAAAATTGGGCAAGGCATCTAACATCAGTTTATCCGACTGCATAATATCACAACGCTAACACCTATCTCATAGGTGTGGTGTAAGAATTAAATGCAACAACAAATAGAAGATGCTTGGCTTGTAGTAAGTGACAGGTTTTTGGTACTCCTCTGTCACGTACTGTCCTGACTGCCTAATGTCGCCTTGTATCAATCTTTTGATTTTACAGAAAAGGAAATTTAAGCTCTTCGAGGGCAAGTCTTACTTTCCATTTTATTCCTGGCCTCAGAACAGTGTCTGCTCCAAAGTGACTAAAAGGGAATAGCTAATAGCTAAGAAGTAGCACGATCAGCATTCAGACCTGGCTCTGCTTGATTCTAAGCCCAGTGAATTCCCAGTCATATTGCATGAAAAGAAATAATGTAGAAACTGGTTGCCGTGTAGTTTCCTGTCTACTTTTACTATCATTTTCCAAAATACTTAATTATCATCTAATTCTGGTTCTCAGGATAAGGAGTTCCCATTTGTGTCATTCAGTCATTTTCAAAGTATTTCCATATGGGTCATGTCCATGGCTGATGATCCTTACTTCCTGAGCCCCAGCCCCAAGTTTTTAATGCTTTCTAGGCTGGGTCCACCTACAGAGTCTTCCTTGGGCATTGCAGCATTAGCATCTCCAAGCCAGAACCCACCATTCTGCCCTACCTTTCCCTTCATATCTACCCCCTAGAAGCTCTGCTTATGTCTGGCTAGATGGCATGTCCAGCTACCAGCACTCAAGTTAGAGATTTTTGGATCCGAACTGTATTCCACTCTTTACCTCATCTAATTGCTCACCAAGTTTTAATTTTTTAATTAAAATAAAGTTTTCAAAGCCAGCTTCCCCTCTTTATCTTAGCTGTGACTCCTTGTTTCAATATTTTACCATCTTTGGCCAGAAAAGTTGAATAGCTTCCTAACTGACTTTCCTGCCTTCAGTCCCTTCCATCGCCAGGCCATTGTAGGCCACATCAGTTCCCACAAAGAGCAGATGAGACACTTTCCAAATCTAAAGCTTTTGGTGGATCTTCATCAGCTCTAGGTAAGAGGTCATGCTCCTTACTGTGTGCTACCATATTTAAATGTTAGGATACTCCTGCTACTCTCCTCACCTGGCTTTAGCTATATTGAGCCAGTCACCCTTCCCCAACATCCTACACATTTCAGGACTTTGCTCCTGTCTTTGAATTGTTTCCTCTGCCTAGAATGATCTTACCTCCTTAGGGGTCTTGAAAATCCCGGCTCATTTGTTAAGGTCCAACCCAATATCATATCCTGGATGAAGCCCTTTCCATCCTACTCCCATCTGACTCAAGGACATAAACGGTTCCCTCTTCACATTTATCATAGTACCATTAACATTTTTATTAAAGTTACTTACATAATAATGGTCCATGAATTCCTAAGGTCAAGAACTACTTAATTTAGCATAACCCCAATCCCAACACAAGAACAGTTAATTTTTTTTATTTAGAAAAAACTTTTTTTTTTAAATTAAGAACAGTGGAAGTGAAATCAAGTTGAGCTTGGAATAAAAACTGATGCTTGGGAAGGCTGGTCTAGCCCATGTTATAAATGAGTGTTAAATCTATCTAATTTGTAAACATTTGACTTCATTCTAGGCACAACCTTGCTAACTAATTTAGGGATAGTTCTGAAAAAGGTACATTAGGCTCAGAATGACAAGAAACTGGAAATCCATGAAAATCAGTTCACTCTCAATTGTGAAATTTCTTTAGGTGGAGACTTTCCCATCCTGATATGGCTCACTTTCATCACGGTATATTTTTGTCCACTGCCCTCTTGGAGTTTTATCAGTTTCTTTGTTTAAAAAGTAATTTTCAGGGCAGGTGCTGTGGTACAGTAGGTTAATCCTGCACCTGTGGTGCTGGCATCCCATATGGGCACTGATTCTAGTCCCAGCTGCTCCTCTTCTGATCCAGGTCTCTGCTATGGCCTGGGAAAGCAGTGGAAGATGGCCCAAGTGCTTGGGCCCCTGCACCCATATGGGAGACTGGCTCCTGGCTTTGGATCAGCTCAGCTCTGGCCGTTGCGGCCATTCAGGGAGTGAACCAGCAGATGGAAGACTTTCTCTCTCTACCTCTACCTCTACCCCTTTCTCTCTCTCTCTCTCTCTCTCTCTCTCTCTCTCTCTCTCTCTCTGTCAAATCTACTTCTCAAATAAAGAAAATCTTAAAAAAAAAAAAAAGTAATTTTCAACTAGCCAGAGGACCAACCTCTTCTTTTCTTTTCTTTTTTTTTTTTTAAAGATTTATTTATTTGAAAGTCAGAGTTACACACAGAGAGAAGGAGAGGCAGTGAGAGTGAGGTCTTCCGTCCACTGGTTCACTCCCCAATTGGCTGAAGCAGCCGGAACTGCGCTGATCTGCAGCCAGGATCTTCTTCCAGGTCTCCCACATGGGGGCAGGGGCCCAAGTCCTTGGGCCATCTTCTACTGCTTTCCCAGGCCATAGCAGAGATCAGAAGTGGAGCAACCAGGACTTTAACCAGTGCCCATATGGGATGCTGGCACTGCTGGCAGCAGCTTTACCTGATACACTATGGCACCGGCCTCCAACCTTTTCTTACAGTTGTGCAAGATCTCAGTTATCTCTGAGCTGTCATCTCTTCCACCTTTGTATGTCAGATTCAAAAATGAGTTTTACTTTTCTATTGTGAGAGAAAATATTTGTGTAAAGAATTGTAATACTGGCCGGCACCGTGGCTTAACAGGCTAATCCTCCGCCTTGCGGCGCCAGTACACCGGGTTCTAGTCCCGGTTGGGGCGCCGGATTCTATCCCAGTTGCCCCTCTTCCAGGCCAGCTCTCTGCTATGACCCGGGAAGGCAGTGGAGGATGGCCCAGGTGCTTGGGCCCTGCACCCGCATGGGAGACCAGGAGAAGCACCTGGCTCCTGGCTTCGGATCGGCGAGATGCGCTGGCCACAGTGGCTATTGGAGGGTGAACCAAAGGCAAAAAGGAAGACCTTTTTCTCTGTCTGTCTCTCTCTCTCACTATGCACTCTGCCTCTCAAAAAAAAAAAAAAAAGAATTGTAATACTAAAAATGTCTAAGTTCCCATTTCTTAGGGTACATAATTTATAAATCTTTCTCTAGGGCTTTTCCATGGTGCTGCAGGGTCTTTTTGAAGACAGTCTGATCTTACCAGACAGATGAGGAGAGAGGGGCTCTAAGTTCTAGGTTCCAGGTTCGAAGTTCTCATTCCGGCCCTGCCACAAGTCACTCTGGTGATGTCTGGGGAGGCCACTTAGACATTAATCCCTTCTATGTCTCAGGATTGAGAAGGGTTCCAAATTAGGAGCCCCTAGGTCCCATTTGGCCTATGGAAGCACTTAGTTGGCCCCTGGCAGTGTTTAAAGGAGGTAACAGACAACATAGCTGGGAAACTGTGCATCGGAACATAGGATTTTGCTTTTCTTTGAGATCTGCCCACACAAGACCTCATCTTACTCAATTTAAAGTAGCAGATTTCTTTAACAGGATGTGGGCTCTCCAGAGTCCCAGTAATCCCATCAATTCCTATTGCCCTTCTCTCTGCCTTACACAGAGACAAAAATACCTGTTGTTATTTGGTCAGTATATTTGTACTGAGTGATACTGAACATTTAGCTGAACATGGGGACTGACACATCAGAATGAACCGTAACCTCTGTGTTGAGGCACTGTCCTGGAGGTCTCCTGATCTGCTAGTTACTCATAGGGAGGTTCAGAAACTCCTCGAGGGTGAGAAGGAGGAGGGTATCCCTCAGTGGGTTGAGGTTGCCTCTGTACACCAATTGGTAAGGACCATTCTAGCCTCAGGTGCACGTAGTCTGAACATCAGTCCTGCTAGACCTGTTGTTTTCTCAGAGTGGAGAGAGATTCCCACAACCATGTCTCTTTTTAAAACAAGAGAATTAAAGGGAAATAGAAAGGAAAGAATTATTTTTCTTGCCCTTGGTTGCTCTGCTCATTTGCTAACTGTCCTCTGTCAGCATCTGCATTTGATTTCCTGATGCTAACCAATTTATGTATCAACTCTTTTCTTGTCTAAGCATGAAGAGCCTTAATTTTATCCATTTCATAAATGGAGTGAAAATTTTGCAAATTATGTTGCAGAGAGTACCATACAGAATTTATAGAAGGCCTAAAACACTGATAATAAATTATTTCAGTTTTCTTAAGCTTTTACATTTTAAAAAGCACTCTGGCATTCTTTTTTTTTTTTTTTTCATTTTTAATGTAGCCATGGCTATTTTTCAAGTGGAATTAATGACCACAAGCTAGCCTCATTCTCTAATTACAGTAAGAGACACTAGACAGCAGTTGTTCCAGACTCTGACCCATCTTGGCTCAAAGAAAGGCTCTGGGTGGTGTGACTGTGCTGGCTTAGTACCTGGGGCCAGGAAACATCTGTTATAACATGCGGTCCAGCGGGTGCTCTACTTAATTCTAAAATGGCATTGTGGTGTCCCTGTGAGTTGGCCAGCTACAGCTTCTAACACTATGCTATCAAGCAAAACACAGTTCTTGATGTTTTGGGAATTACATTTATGATCCAAAGTGTTGAATAGCTCTGAGAAGAGTGAAAAAGTTGAACCTTTTACCCTCAAGAAAAAGTTATGGGGAAAGACAAAACAAAGACGTGCTTTCTAACAGTACTTGAGAAGCTTAGGTAGGAACCGGCGTCCCTTATATAGGGAGTAGGGGAGCTGATTCAAGAATGACTCATGCTTCTAGAATGAGCTGTTTATATAGCGCTTCCTCCTGTTCATTCCAGGGATCCTGTTTGGAAGGTCAGGGACAATGACAATTGAGAAGCAAAGGAAAACTGGAGAAGGGTGGAGAGGCTGCTTGGAACACCAAAAGACTCCAGCACCTTGAATAAGGAGACACGTTTCTGTAATGAGTGCGTGCAAATAGTTATGGCCCTGGACTTAGAACTGATTCTTGGAACACGAATACGCCTGATTCTTTATGGATTTCTTATTAGCAGTTATGAGCATTACCTTCGCCAATGCTCTTGTACGCGGATGGTAGAACAGAGTTCGTGGTGGCAGTGTCTGCTGAGGCGTAGTTTTTTCCTCGTAGCTGGTTGTAATCACTTCCAGACGAGCGGTCTATTTATGATTTACATCATGTTACAGAGGAAGAAGTCTTACGGATTTTTTTCTCTAAATCTTTTTGAATTATTTTTTTAGACTCATTGCCAGGTTTTTTTTTTTTTCTTAAATGGGGGAATTGATGAACTTTTAAACATGTCATTAAATGCTCTGAAAGGGCAACTCTTCTTCAAAGCTTCTTGTGGAAAGAAATGTAAATGGCAGCACACACACACGTGTGTACATGTGTGTGTGCATGTGTGTGCATGTGTGTGTGTGTGGTATGTTTAGAAACAGGTAAAGAAAGGAAATGGGCAAAAATGAACACTTGAAGTTCATATTTTATGTTTCTGTTTCTGTTTGGGGCAATCTTACCTAACATTTGGGGTGCATTTAGGAAGGGCAATTCCACATTCATTTTTAATCATGTTTCAATAACTAGGGTCAGCAACTCAAGGGTTAAGCCCCAAAGCGATGGAAATATCTCTAAGTCAGAAAACAAAGGGAAACATGCATATTTCTGAAGATGACATCGGATCAGCCTGTGGATTTCAAGCAATTATGCGATATTATGATTCCCACTGAGTATGCATTAGTTGGAATACTGTTCTTTTTATTTCTCCATGTCCTGGGGTTGTACACTGAAAGAGCCCTGTTCAACTTTGCATGTCAGGATTTTGAAGGAAAAATTATAGTTAAATATGTTTAAAACAGTGGGGCCTTATGTGAGTGAACACAACATCTTCCAAGGCTTTCAAAAATCCTTTTGTTTAAAATATGGTTTTTATTTTCTTTTTTTCTTTCTTTCTTTTTGAATTTTTTTCTTTATTCAAGCTTTCCTCTCCCCTTCTTCCGAAAGAAAGAAGAGAGAAGTTTCAAAGGAACTGCACAACACAGTGTAGATTTAGGGCCTGGGGACTCAAAATGGATTTGCTTTAAATGGGACACCCGCATGGAAAATAAACAAGTGAGGGAAGTTCATCTGTGTCTATAACTTCAGATCCAGCAACCGTGGTGACAGTCTCAGTGTCTGAGTAAACGTCCTCTGGAGTCTGGAGTAGAACAATTATGAGCTGAAGTTTCTATGAATCGAAAGATGCTTGTTCAAAAAGAGTAGGAACTTTACTAGAGGACAAAAACTTAAGGATCA
This sequence comes from Lepus europaeus, assembly GCF_033115175.1. Classification (NCBI taxonomy): domain Eukaryota; kingdom Metazoa; phylum Chordata; class Mammalia; order Lagomorpha; family Leporidae; genus Lepus; species Lepus europaeus. Next base: position 60,749,302 of record NC_084838.1, on the reverse strand, counting down.
GCCCACGGGTTGTTCTAATAATGAAGTGTCTTCTAACAATTGTGTTAGTTAAAAACAAGAGGAAACAACAATCAGGCACAGTGAAGGACACCGATTAGGACAGTGATGATGAATGTCACATTCATTTTATTACATGATATTCTTTCTCCCAAAGGAGACAACTAGTTTGACCGGTTACAGATCCTAACTCTGGCTCCCCGGGGCTCAGCCGAAACCTCCTCAAAGTCATCAGGAACCCAGGCCCTTTTTATCTCTTTGCTCTTTCATCTTTAGGTCCCTGTATCCCTCTAGTCCTCATAGTCTCCCCATCTATGAAAGAAAGAAGGGGGAAGAGCTAAGGGGTACCTCTCCTAGCTTTGCCAGCTCTCTTGAAGGAACCCCCTTAGGAGTGTCCCAGCAGAACATTTTTACTTGTAACTCATTGACCAAATCTTTGTCACATGGCCATACCTAGCTGCAAGGGAGCCCGGGAGGAAAAATTATTACCCCAGAAGAAGTCAGGGTTCTTTTAAAAATAATTTTAAAAAGAGTATTAAATAGAAACTGGAAGTTTCTGTCTTGTATATAATTTTCTTAATGCCAATATGTCATTCTAGGCTTACTGCTTGCTTCTACTGGAATTGTATAGAATTTAAGACATTAGCTTGAGAACCCAGTTCTGAATATTTTTGCACATCACTGATCCTTTCTTCACTGGAGTTGTGTAAGCCATGGTAGTTTTGTGTGTGCAACTAAAGTAGAAAATGCCATACACTCTTGGAGAGAAACCTTTAGAGAAAGAAGGGTGGACTGACCTGGAACTAGAATGTACTGAGAAGGGGATGCTCCATGATCCTAATAGCTAGGTTGACTTAAGTTTCCTAGGACACTCCACATTTAGGCCTGTAGTCCTCCATGATTATTTTTGTGTGTGTGATCTTTCTTTAATTCTCAAAATGGCTCCAGTTTGGATGACAAATTTGTCATCACCCTAGTAATAATTAGTCAACAAATTAACTAGCTAAGATCAGCTGTGAAATTTCAAAAGACAGTCTTTACCATCTGACAGTGGGAACTTATCTGGTTTGGACTCTGTAGTTCACCTTCTATGAGCAGCACAATCTGGTCAAGTTATTTAACCACTGTTAGCCTCAGCTTTCTAGAGAAAATACAGCTGCATCACAGTGGCATTACAGATAATGAAATAATTCCTGTGAGGTACTTATTTGGTTTACATTTACATTCAATGTCTAGTTCATATTTAGGGTTCAATAAATGTAGCTCTTTATATGACTTATTATCCCTCCCCCAAGTCCTTTATTCTTATACTACATAAAATCTCATTGATTGAGATTCATGCAGGGGACAAGCATCCCCTTCTGAAAATGTATCCTGGTATATCCAGTTAAGATGAAAAAAGTGACTGCAGGACAGTAATGATTAATTAGAGAGAGCCTCATCCTTATTCATCCCTCAGTCCTACAGAAGAGAGAAGTCTTCTATCTTGTGTTTGATGTTAAAATTTTGTGAAGTTCAGTGATATTTGAAAATGTGCAAGCACCTCACGTTCAGCAGAGGAAAAGGACATTTGAAATGACTGTGATACACCATTGTAACTATTTGGATTACCCAAGGAGGGCTGTATTCATAACCTGTTGACAATGGGCTAGTTCAAAGAGGGCTCCGGAGAACTTGGGATCCAGTCAGCTCTCAGTAGTCTGGCCACAGTGTGTAACTTTCCCTACATTGATGATCTACCTCCTCCCCCATCATCTAGTAATGGATCTCCCCCAGGCAGAAGCTACACACCAAAGGATGAATGGCAATTGTTGAGACAGCCTGGAAACTCCTGAGGCCTTTTAGGGAAGGATAAAGGAACTTTGACTCAGAGGAGGAGTGGGAGTGGGAGGATAGAGCTATTGAAAGAACAGGAACAGGTATTTTCCCTCATATTCATTTTCTTAAAATTGAATTAGGTTTCTGTGAAAAGCTGTTTTGTAGAATAACAACCTCTTTATGGTTTCACCAGCTGGGACATAAAAGACTATTTGTGGTGAACTGTAAATTCTGAATGGCAGCAAAAATTCCCTACTTACTGGTTATTTTAATGATAATAAGTATAGTGTTTTGTAAATAACCTGACCCTTTTCACCAAAGATCTTAAAGTCCTTTTGTCACGGTGGTATTCTATCATCATTTTGGCTCTAAGTGAGAAGGTTACCAGAAAGCTTGGTTTCTTTTCACATTGCAGAATTCCCTTCTCTTCCTTCTTAGGTTGTTAGGTGCTTCTTTAATTAACGGAGGGGGGAAAGTATCATTTGATCCTTTGAGAACAAGATATGGGAATACTTCTGCCTTCCACCATTACTTCTTATCCTAACAATGTGCCATTTTCTAAGCATATCTAAAGTAATAGACTCACTCCTATAAATAGAATTACCTCTGTATTACAAGTTAACAGGGAATTGGAAATGGCACACACTATATATATATATATATATATATATATATATATACATATATATATATACATATACATATACATATACATATACATATACATATACATATATAAAACAAACCAACCAAAAACCCTCCCTTTTATCCAGGTCTGTGAAGTTTCTGAGTTTTCCACCATGGAAGCAAAAGAAAGCCAGTTCAACCACAGTTATCAAGATGATGACCTGGGTTACCTAAGGTGGATTGAGAGCCTTAGAGCTAAAGGCGAAATGGGAGAACAAACCAGATCTGTTATTGCCAAATGCTACCATAAGATTTTGACTTAATAAGTTGATGATGTCAATACCCGTAGAAGAATATTAGAACTGAAAGGTAATGTCTTTCTTCACTCTGAATTGATGCTAAATTCATTTATATAATGGGGAAAAAGGAAGCAAACTTATCCTTTAGGGGTGTGGGAAAGACAACTGAGGCATAAATCGGAAATCATTTCGCTGAACCTTCATTTATGATTGCAAATTACAGGAAGTGCCTGCCTAATAAATATCCCAAAATGCTGCTGGTATCTTGCCTTGGCACTCCTGCCTCTATCCTGACTCTAGAGCCTTGAGTCACGTGGGAGAGTATCAACGCTCTTTGTCCATGAGTTCTGCCTCTTCATATGCAAACAAACACAGATTAAAAATACTGAAAAAATGCACCTGTACTAAACATATAGAGTTTTTTCTTGTCCTTATTCACAACTATTTCCATAGCATTTACACTGTATTAAGTATTTTTTTAAAGATTTATTTATTTTACTTGAAAGTCAGAGTTACACAGAGAGAGGAGAGGCGGAGAGGCAGAGAGGCAGAGAGGCAGAGAGAGAGAGAGAGAGAGAGAGAGAGAGAGGTCTTCTATTTGATGGTTCACTCCCCAATTGGCAGTGATGGCCAGAGCTGCACCGATCTAAAGCCAGGAGCCAGGAGCTTCTTCCTGGTCTCCCATGCGGGTGCAGGGGCCGAAGAATTTGGGCCATCTTCTACTGCTTTTCCAGGCCATAGCAGAGAGCTGGATTGGAAGATAAGCAGCCAGGACTAGAACAGGCGCCCATATAGGATGCAGGCACTTCAGGCCACAGTGTTAACCCGCTGTGTCACAGCGCCGGCCCCAACACTGTATTAAGTATTATAAGCAGTCCAGAGATGGTGTAAAGTATATGGAAGGATACATGTAGGTTCTATGCAAATACTATGCCATTTTCTATTAAGGAACTTGAGCACTCACAGATCTGTGGAAGGTCTTGGACCCAATCCCCTATGGGGCGTGAGGGTAGGCCGTGTTCAGTCTGTGTTGCCCATGGTGCTTCTTATTCCTTAGCTCTTGTCCCCACAATCACAGGAGGCACTAACATCCCTGTTTCGTACAGGAGGAATCTGAATGACTGCACACGGCTATACAGCCAAGAATGGGCGGTGATTTGAACCTAAGTTGGTGGAAACTAGATGCTGGCACTAGTACACCTCATCTATTTTCTTCACCTCCCAGATCTCTTCTGCACTAGGGGCCCTTGTTGCCTGCTCCTGGATTTTCCTCCTGGGTCCTGATTTCCTGTGCTCCAGATTATCAGAGCCTCTGCAGAACGAAACTTCTCAATGGCTTCAGCACACACCACAGTGGTGTTTTAACATCACTTCCTTTGTGGTTACCTCCAACTAGCCCACAAAATCCAGTTTATATCAACTTGTGTTCCTGTTCCTTTTTTTTCTAGAGTCACCTGTTTTTGCTCTTGTCCTAGTCCATTCAGGCTACTATACTAGATTATTAAGTAGTTTAATTCTTACAGATCTAGACTTCGGGAAATGCAAGATTAAATGCTAATGAGGGCCATTGTTGTGGCATTGTAGGTAAAGCCTGTAACACCTGCATCCCATATGGATGCCAGTTTGTGTCTGTCTGTGTCCTGGTTGCTCCACTTCTGATCCAGTGGCCTGGGAAAACCAGCAGAGGATGGCTCAAGTGTTTGCACCCCTGCCAACCAAGAGAGATCTGGATGAAGCTCCTGGCTCTTGTTTTTGGCATGGCTCAGCCCTGGCCATTATGGCCATGTCGGGGGTAAACCAGAGGATGGAAGATCTCTCTCTCTCTCCCTCTCCCTCTTTCTCTGTGACTCTGACTTTCAAATAAGTAAATAAATAATTTTTTTAAAAAGATGCCACTGTGCTTGAGTCCATGGTGAGACCCCTCTTTCTGGTTCACAGATGATCATCTTCTCATTTTATCTTCTCATATCTCTTCTTAAAAGGATGCTAATCTCATTCATGAACACTTCATCTTATCACCTAATTATCTACCAAAAGCTTCACCTCTTATATCCATCACATTGTGGGGTCATGATGTCGAAATATGAATGGGAGGAGGCATAAATATCCAGGTTATAACAGTTTTCTTCTCCCCCCTTTTTTTAAAGCTTTATTTTATTTATTTGAAAGACAGAGTTAGAGAAAGAGGTTGAAAGAGAGAGAGAGAGATCTTCCACCCACTGGTTCACTCCTCAAATGGCCACACCAGCTGGAGCTGAGCTGATCCAAAGCCAGGAGACAGGAGCTTCTCCTGGGTCTCCCATGTGGGTGCAGGGTCCCAAGGGCTTGGGACATCTCCTACTGCTTTCCTAGGTGATAGCAGAGAGCTGGATCGAAAGTGGAGCAGCTGGGACTTGAACTGGCCTACGTGGGATGCCGGTGTTTCAGGCTGGGGCTTTAACCCACTACGCCACAGTGCCATCCCCCTCCCTCTCTTTGATTTCAGGCCTGTGGCTTCTTCTCCCTATTTTGTTTTCTTTTCTTTTCTTTTTAAAACCCATGAGCCTCAACCCATATCCTCTGATTCCAACATCAATTTATGACTAAAACATATTTGTAGCAGGTGACTGCCACATTACTATTGAGGAGAGTGGAGATTGCTGTAACTAGCACAGTTGATAGAAAATTCTGCAATGATGGAGAAGTTCTATAATCCGTAATGGTCTCATAGAGTAGCCACTTGAAATATTGCTAGTGTGACTGAGTGACTGAAATTTAAACATAACCAAATTTTCACTGAAAAAGACACATATGGGGGCTGGAGTTGTGGCACAATAAGTTAATCCTCTGCCTGTGGCATGGCATCTCACACAGTTGCTGGTTCTAGTCCCGGCTGCTCATCTTCCAATCCAGCTCTCTGCTATGGCCTATGAAAGCAGTAGAAGATGGCCCAAGTCCTTGGTCCCCTGCATCCATGTGGGGGACCGGAAGAAGCTCCTGGCTCCTGACTTCGGATCAGCCCAGTTCCAGCTGTTGTGGCCATTTGGGGAGTGAACCAGTGGACGGAAGACCTTTCTCTCTGTCTCTTCCTCTCTCCCTCTCACTGTCTGTAATGCTACCTCTTAAGTAAATAAATAAAATCTTTTTTAAAAAAAGACACATATTTAATCACATTGAACAATGCAAAGGTGGGCATGCAAAAAACATTGAAAGATAGCTACAATTCTGGATGCTCAGAGTCTTAGAAAAACCTATGTATATTGGGCCATACGTGGGGCTCACACCTTTTTGCTGGGAAGCACAAGAAAAGGCTACTTCAGCCATAGAAGGTCTCTAAGAATCCCGAGGCATGTTTAAGAATCAAGATGGCCTGGCCTAGTGCTGGTGGGGGTATGAGAGTAGGAACAAGCCTGGTTGGGAATAGAACAGGATATGTGCTGAAAGATGGAGTCACATTATAGAGAGAAGTATGTAGGACAAAACCTTCTCCTTATAACTCATTAGTTGCATGGTCTTTGGAAAGATCTGAGTGTTGGATTCCTCATTTAAGAAATGATTAATTATACAATAATGTCAAGGATAGTAATTATTCTTATGTATCTTCTGAATTTGGTGTGCATATGTACACCATCATGGATGTGATAACCATTTTCCAAATTGTTACCAATCTTTAAATAGTACTTTATTTTGCACCAATGTCTGGCATAACTCTGTGACTGATAGCAAGTGAACACCATGATAAAGGAGTTGTTACATAAATGCAGCAGGGGGATTTTTTTTTTTAACCAGGGCCATGACAGGTTGGTAATATACTTTGAATGATGAGCAACTATGGTGACATCAGGCAAGAAGAATATCTGAAGAGGCAGTGAGATATTCCAGTGGAAATGGGAGTCCGCTACAATACAACCTCCAAAAGGACAGGGAAAGAGAATTACGCCACTCAAGGTGTAGCTGATGAATGAATGGACATAGGAGTGAAACATTTTGAGTGTTCCCAATTCAATTCACTTTCAGAGGGCAGCAAAGTTGGAGAACCAAGATTTTTTTTGCATAAAGCACCATCTTTTTTGTGTCTGCTTGAACAGGAGAAACAGTTAAAAACCTGGACATTGGGGCCGTTATTGTAGTACAGCAGGTTAAGCTGCCATCTGTGAAACTGTCAGTCCATCCCACCAAATATCAGCAGCTTTGCTTCTGATCCAGTTTTGAAGGAAATGGAAGATGGTCCAGGTACTTGGAACCTTACCACCCACATGGGAGAACAGGATGGAGTTCCTGGCTCCTGGCTTCAGCCTGGCTTGCTGTTTCGGCCATTTGGGGGAATGAACCAGTGGAAGTTCACTCTTTCTCTCACTCTCTCTCTACCTACATGCCCACCCTTGCCCCCATCTCCCTATATTACTCTTTCAAATAAATAAATAAATAAATCTTAAAAAAATATAATCTGAACATTTGCTTTTTTTTTTAAGGGAAGTTAAAATAGGCCTTGTAGTTTGTTTTATATCCGTTTGCCCACTTCTCCCCAACCCCACCCCACCCCAATCTAAGTTCCCTGAAAGCAGAAAGTCACCTGGCCCTTGGTAGGTTAACTAGTTACTGCTAGTTATGACTACATTATCTTGCTGACAAAGTTAGTGTCTTGGAGAACCTTCTAGAAGGCAATCCTTCCAAAGTAGAGGCTCCTGAGAACTGGATGAATAACCACACCATGGGTTGAGAACACAAGAGGGTATCTGCAGCGTTTGTGCAATTACTGACAGCGCCAAGGGAACAGAAACTGATGAGAGAAGGGTAGAGAGAGAGGTCCCTTCATCTGTGGTTTCTATTTATTTGGGATATGATTTAACCATTACTTTCTTCCTACTATAATATAAGCTAGCACTAAAAGGGAGGGATGTGACTGTATTTTCCTGACCAGAAGGCCAGCTCAGAGCCTGGCACACAACCTGGCTCAATGAGGAATTGTTTGGGACAATGCTTTTGGAAAAGTTTGACATTATCTTGTAGGACATGCAAACTCCTATGGCACAGAAATTCTACTCCAAAGTAAATTCCCCACAAAACTCTGACATGAATATATTAGGCTACATGTATAAGAACATTTGTAGCAGCACTGTTTGTAAGAGCCTCCAAACACAAGCAATCTACATGTCTACCAATAGGATATCAGAACATAATGATATATTCTCCCAAGGGAACACTGTCCAGCAACAAAGACGATTAGAATAAATGAACTGCAGCTGTCATACTAGAGAAATGTCATAAACAGAAGACAAAAGTCCAGAAAAAAAAGACAGCATGAAAAATAAGGGATGTTAGAAGGCTTTCCATAAAAGGCCCCCTTGGTGATGCTACATGTCTGGAATACTGAGTTCCTTGGGATGGACACTTGGAAGCCTCCCAGCAGAGTACAGCACAACTTGGAGAGAAATAAGGAGCAGCATCAGCTTACTCTAAGGCTTGGCAAAAACAGTGTGGAACTCTTAAGAAGAGGATAATTATGGGGCCAGTGTTGTGGCGTAGTTGGTCAAGCTGCCACCTGCCATGCCAGCATTCTTTATGAGTTCCAGTTCAAGTCCTGGCTGCTCCACTTCCCATCCAACTCCCTGCTAATGTGCCTGTGAAAGCAGCAGAAGATGGCACAAGTCCTTGGGCCCCTGTAACCAACATGGGAGACCTGGAAGAAGCTCCTGGCTCCTGGCTTTGGTCTGGCCCAGTCCTGGGCATTGCGGCTATTTAGAGGGTAAACCAATGGATGGTAGATATTTCTCTCTGTCTCTGTCTCTCTCTCTCTCTCTCTGAAACTGTGCCTTTCAAATAAACAAATAAACCTTTAACAAAAGAGTGAAGAGGATAATTAGGTAGGAGGAAGATGACAAAACATTGAAAACAAAAGGTAACAGGCCCACTCTCAATGAAACTCGTACCGAAAACATAACAAAGAAAGCCAAAATTGGTGGCATATTTACTTAGAAATATATGTAGCTTATCATATATGTGAAGATAAACTGTTCAGTAAATATGTTTACAGTTTTATTCTTAGGATCGATATTGAGTAAATCTCAAACAAACCGCCTTTCATGGAGGGCTCCAATGCTGAAATTGAGGTGGGCCTTAATATGTTCTGGATTATTTTTCTGGTGCCCAGAAAGGGTGGATCCGTTTGTCTCCTCAGTTAAGAGGAAGGGAGTGTTCTAGAATTAATAATCTAAACAGGGGTCAGTCATTCAGTGTAGCAGTTAAGATGCCACTTGGAATTTTATATTTTTATTTCATTTTCCTGAAATTCTATCAAGAACATCCATATTGGAGTGCTTGAGTTCAAGTCTTTGTTGTTTTCCAACCCCAGCTTCCTTCTACCCTGATCCTGGGTTGCAGCAGGTGATGGCTCAAGTAGCTGGATCCCTGCCACCCACACAGGAGACTAGGATTGAGTTTCAGGCCCATGGGCATTCGGAGAATGAACCAGCAGATGAGAGCTGTCTGTCTGTCTCTCCAATGAAATGATAACATTTGTAGCAATAAGGCTGTTAGACCAGGAGGGAAGAACAGAGTATCAAAGCAGTGTTAAGAACTTGGGAGAGCTGCCAGCGTGGACAGCATGATAAGGCTTCATAAAAACATTAAGAGAAATATGGCCCAGGGGGTGATCTGTTTGCTTTTCATTTCTAATGAGGGCTTACTTTTTTAAAAAATTGTGCAATTTTTCAAGTTCCTTTCAGGACATGGCTGATAAGAGATCTCTTTTAAAGCCAGAGTTTCTACAAGCCGCATGCCTATCCATAAGAAAATCTGATCACTCTGTTTTTCTCAGCACCATTCATGATGGCAGAGAGTGTACCCTGCCGATGTACGTGGGGTCAGCTCATCTCTGGCCACTTCGTGGAGTATAACCTATATTGCCATGTCTAAAGGGGAGCCCATTACAACTTACAAATTAAAAGGCAGTGGGGAAGAACATAATCTTGGCAACCACCTCCTGGGAAATCTTGCGACTGCAAGAGTGCCATGGAAGAGTGCTTTAAATACCATGGTGGTTCATCCAATCTCCTTACAATTGTACAGGAGGGCACGTGGCCAAGGCCTTGCGGGGAAGAGGCCCGGGTGTCCAGGCTGGTGATTGGCTAGGGGGGCACGATGCTAAGCGAACCACTTAGCCCTCTCTTGCTGCATGAGGAGCACACCACATGCTTCTTTGCACATTCTTTTAAATCCTTGTGTGGCTGGCATTTGAAAAAATATCGACTGCAAGCAGCCGTTGCCATCCTGATGACAGCTCCTGCAATCCCATCTTTCTCACAGCAACATCCACTGTCAGCTCCCCACCCCTGTTACCAGAGAGCCTTCCCCACCCAAGTTGTGCTCCAAATAGAAAGAATTTCTGATGTACATGTTTGGCTGCCTCCTCTAGAGGCCCTGACAAATAGTCAGGTAGTAAACAGCCTGGTGAAATGCTGCTGGTAAAATTAGTTCAAATATTTCCCAGAAAGCAAACCTGACACCACCACGACACCTGATAGCTCAGCCTACACGCTTCCCAACCTTCCCAAACCCCCTGCCATCAAAGCCTACATGTCTTGTTTTAAACTGTCTTTGTTTTTTCCCTTTTCCCAAGTTGATCCTTGCCACTTCCTCCTTTATAGAGACATAAAATAAAAATAAAGAGAGAGAGAGAACCATATGGTTACAGGCTAGATTGTCCAAGCAGAAACTTTACATTACAAATGACTATGCTGAAGGTTGGCATTCAAGGTCAGGTGTTATTAATATCTATTTGAATTTTGTTCTTCTGATTTATGATATCATCTGTGTCATCTCATTGATTTATTATGTGGTAACTCCAGAACATTTTCATTTTCCTGAAATTCAATTCAAAGCTTGGTATCAAACCTCCTATGCCCTTTTTGGTTTTGTCTGATAGTAGCTACCCCATCCTGGCTTTTATCTTCTTCCTACAGGTTACATTAGAAGTGGGGTCCAAGACAGTTGGAATGGTTTTAAGCTGCCATTTTCTCCTTTTCCTAAATCTTATTCTAGACAGAAAAAGTCTTAACTCTTCTCTGACAAGTACTTTCCAACACTTCTCTATCCAAAACAAGCTCTGCCTCTTGGTATTTGGGCAGAAAGCTTCTGCGTGTACCTGGCCCACAGCACATATGTGGCACTCTCTGAAACTGAGCTGGAAGTGTTGGACTTCAAACTCCCAGAGGAACCAATAACCCTGAGGAGCCAAGAAACCTCGGACCTATTGCGTGCTAACCTCTATGCTAAAGGTTCCCATGGATTTGCATATCATCCTTACCTGCAGAGGGAGGTGCCATGATTTTACCCACTCAGCAGATGAAAGGAATCTGAGGTTCAGAGATGTTAATGACCTTACTCAAGGTCAGAAATAATTATTATTAAACTTGGGGACTATGTTTACAGATTTCCAAAGTTTGTGGCCATCACTACATTCAAATGGCCCTCCTCTAATTATTACAATTATAGCTAGCCACCAGTTATTATACATGATGCAGTCATTATATAAAAGAGGGCTGGGAAGCCTTTGCAAAACACATGCCCAGGGTCTGGTGTTGTGGTGCGGCAGGGTAAGCTGCTACCTGCAATGCCAGCATCCTATATTAGCGTGCTAGTTTGAGTCTCAACTGCTCTGCTTCCAATCTAGCTCTTAGTTAATGCTCCAGAGAAAGCAGCAAATGATGGTCCAGGTGCTTGGGATCCTGCCACCCATTCAGGAGACCCAGATGAAGCTCCTGGCTTCAGCCTGTGTGGCATTTGGGGAATGAATCAGCAGATGGAAGATCTCTCTTTCGATCTCTCTCTCTCTCTCTCTCCCTCCCTCCCTCCCTCCCTGTCACTCTGCCTTTCAAATAAATAAATAAATCTAAATTTTTTTTTAAAAAAAAGTATATCCAAGGCCAGCGCCATGGCTTAACAGGCTAATCCTCCACCTTGCGGCACCGGCACACCAGGTTCTAGTCCCAGTTGGGGCGCCGGATTCTATCCCGGTTGCCCCTCTTCCAGGCCAGCTCTCTGCTATGGCCCAGGAAGGCAGTGGAGGATGGCCCAAGTCCTTGGGTCCTGCACCCCATGGGAGACCAGGAGAAGCACCTGGCTCCTGGCTTCGGATCAGCGCGATGTGGCGGCCGCAGCGGCCATTGGAGGGTGAACCAACGGCAAAGGAAGACCTTTCTCTCTGTGTCTCTCTCTCACTATCCACTCTGCCTGTCAAAAAAATTAAAATAAATTAATAAATAAATAAAATAAAAAAGTATATCCATTGTGGCTGGCGCCATAGCTCAATAGGCTAATCCTCCACTTGCGGCGCCGGCACACCGGGTTCTAGTCCCAGTTGGGGCGCCGGATTCTATCCCGGTTGCCCCTCTTCCAGGCCAGCTCTCTGCTATGGCCAGGGAGTGCAGTGGAGGATGGCCCAAGTCCTTGGGCCCTGCACCCCATGGGAGACCAGGATAAGCGCCTGGCTCCTGCCTTCGGATCAGCGCGGTGCGCCGGCCACGGCGGCCATTGGAGGGTGAACCAACGGCAAAGGAAGACCTTTCTCTCTGTCTCTCTCTCTCACTGTCCACTCTGCCTGTCAAAAAAAAAAAAAAAAAGTATACCCATTGTAAAATTATCTCTGTATCTGGGATATTTATATGGAAATATTTTCCCTGTACAATTTAAACTGAAAATAACTTTTAAAAATAATTTGAAAAGTAGCATGTGTTAGTATGAGTACTATAGAAATTTCTTAATTAGAAGGAAGGAAAAACCCCACCAATTTTCCTCGCAACTCAAAGACCCTTGCTGTTAATATTTTGTAATATATACTTTCTACCATTTTCTTTTTTATATAATTTTTAAAGATTTATTTATTTATTTGAAAGTCAGAGTTACAGAGGCAGAGGGCGAGACAGAAAGAGAGCGATCTTCTATGCTGTTGATTCACTCCCCAGATGGTCACAACACCCAGTGCTGAGCCAGGAGCCCGGAGCTTCCTCCGGGTCTCCCACGTGGGTTAGCAGGGGCCCAAGCACTTGGGCCATCCTCTGCTGCTTTCCCAGGCCATTAGCAGGGAGTTAGATCAGAAGGGGAGGAGCTGGGACTCCAATCAGCACCCACATGGGGTACTTCACTCACTATGCCACAACACGGGCCCCTGCCGTGTTTCTAAGCACACTTTATATTTAGTTGAAAATCCTAAGCTGAAAATAAAAACGTTCCAAGACCCCATATTTTTTGAATATAAATTTGATGGCACATGTGGAAAATTCCATATTTGACCTCAAATGACAAAACACAGGAGTCAAAACACACAGCAGTCAAAACACAGGAGTGCTAACCAAATTCTATGAAGTTACCTTCAGTGTGTGTGCATATATATAATAATATATTATACAGATAATATAGTATATATATAAAACAAATAAATTTTGTGTTTAGGCTTGGGTCTTATCTCCATGATATCTCATTATGTACATATATGCAAGTATTCTAATATTAAAAAAAATTCAAAATCCAAAACACTTCTGATGCCCAGCATTTCAGGTAAGGGGTTTGTAATCTTCTGAATACATAAATTTGAATCCTGCTTTGTCTTCTCAGAATAATAATCACTTCCCTACAGGTATTTCTACTTGTTTCTAAAGTGAGGTCAGAGACACAGTGGGAGTTTTATAAACATGTGCAGAACTATAAAATGAAGTCTAGTCATTTGCTATTAATTTCATTAAGTTTTTGAATAGATGATAGATAAATACTTGATAAAAATGTAAATGTAGGGAACAATACAGCGTAAAAACATGCCCCTAGCTCCCAATTCATAAGGAGTCCTCACCCTCCAGAGTTTGAAGCCTCAAGCTCCCAACTGGCTTAATCCTGCTTTTTTTTTTTTTTTTTTTTGACAGGCAGAGTGGACAGTGAGAGAGAGAGACAGAGAGAAAGGTCTTCCTTTTGCCCTTGGTTCACCCTCCAATGGCCGCCGCGGTAGGAGCGCTGCGGCCGGCGCACCGCGCTGATCCGATGGCAGGAGCCAGGTGCTTCTCCTGGTCTCCCATGGGGTGCAGGGCCCAAGTGCTTGGGCCATCCTCCACTGCACTCCCTGGCCACAGCAGAGAGCTGGCCTGGAAGAGGGGCAACCGGGACAGGATCGGTGCCCCGACCGGGACTAGAACCCGGTGTGCCGGCGCCGCAAGGCGGAGGATTAGCCTAGTGAGCCGCGGCGCTTTTTAGGAACACTGCTTCGGTAAACAAGCATCTTAAATTCTGAACTCCAGAGAAACTTCCGGAGAGAAACTTGGTCTTGAGCAAAGCTGCAGCTTCTGGACTCCTCCCGTCTTCCGCTCCAGGACTGTGGTCTTCAGGCGAGTGAGATTCATTCTAACTGTCACATCTGATCCTGTAGGACTCGACAATCAATCACAACCCCAGGGACATCATAATCTCCATGTTCCTTAAGAGAAGGAAGGCAGCGGAGGATGAGTTTTGTCATACATTCCCCCAAAGTAACTCATAAGACCCCATGAGGAGCTGGTGCTGTGGCATAGTAGATAAAGCCACTGCCTGCAGTGCTGGTATCCCAAATGGGCACCAGTTCAAGTCCTGGCAGCTCCGCTTCCACTTCCGCTCTCTTCTGTGGCCTGGGAAAGCAGTGGAAGACGGTCCAAGTCCTGAGGCCCCTGGACCTGCATAGAAGACCTGGAAGAAGCTCCTGGCTCCTGGCTACGGATCGGCAGAGATCCGGCCATTGTGGTCATCTGGGGAATAAACCAGCAGGTGGAAGACCTGTCTCTCTCCCTCTGCCTCTAACTTTGTCTTTCAAATAAATAAATTTAAAACACACACACACACACACACACACACCCCATGGACACAATTAGCTGTATTGTTTCTGCTGTAAGCCAGATGGGTCTCTTCACCACATACTAGTGCCTCAAGTTCAAAATAAGAGATGTTGGTGCTTCTATTTTCATATCTTTACTCGATTCTGGAGACAAAGCACCACCACAGGGGAAGACAGTCTTGGAGAGCTGAGAGGAATGTTTTCAAACGTAGAGATTCTTAAAGTCTTTGCTATAGAATATCAGTTCCTTAAGATGTTAGTAGGCACTCCACAGAATAGGGAGTTCTGCAAACAGGTAAGTTTGGAAAATGCCATTTTCACTGGTTAGCCTAACAATACTGAATATCACACTGTAAATCCTGACATTTTAAGAGAAGAAAAAATTGAAAAATGAAACTGATCACGGAATACTTTTTAGAGTAAGATTCCAAAAGCACATGTGTGGAAGTGGTGTGGAATTCTAGTAGTTTGGGCATGAAATAGGTGCACAACTTGGGGTTAGGCAACCAATTTTTCATCACTTTGTACTAGCTAGTCATGTAATTAACATGAGAAAACAATTTTAATTTTAAAAAAGATTTACTTATTTAGAAGGCAGAGAGAAAGAGACATAGAGATAGAGAGACAGAGATCTTCCATCCACTGGTTCATTCCCCTTTGGTTGTAACAGCCAGGGGCTGGTCTGGGCTGAAGCTTGGAGTTTGAAACTCCATCAGGTCTCCCACATGGGTGGCTGAGGCCCAAGTACTTGGCCATCATCCACTGCTTTCCCGGGTGCATTAGCAGGGAGCTGGATCAAAGTGGGGAAGGTGAGACCCAAACTGACACTCTGATATAGGATGTTGCAGGCAACAGTTTAACAAGCTGTGCCATAACACCAGCCCTTAATTCTAATTTTTACAATTTATTTGAAAGGGAGAGAGGTAGGGGGAGAGAGGAGAGAGAGAGGCAAGAGAAAGGGAAGAAGGAGAGGGAAAGGGAAAGGCAAAGTAAAACAAAATGGGAATAACAACTTAAATGCCCCTCAGTTAGAGAATCAAAAATAAATTCAGGTACACTTATACAATGAAATACCATACTGCAGTTAAAATTGACAAACTTAAAAAAAATCTCCTTGCTTTTTAAAAATATACACTATATTACTGTTAGCTTTAGTTACCCTACTATGTGATAGAATACCAGAACTACTTCTTCTAACTGTAACACTATGATTTCAACATAAAGACATGATGGATGTGATGGATATGCAAACTCTTCTGGAATTGATCATTATCCAATGTATGAGACTATTTCAAAAGGTTTGTGGGAAAATGGAATTAAAAGCTAAATTTATTGGGTGCAAAAAAATTGAAATCAATGCAGTTTTCTTGAAGCATGCATTGTCTATGAAATTTTTGAGGCTCTCTTGTTTGCATATATTTATATATATCATATTGTACTCCATAAATAAGAAGTTATTATATATCAATGAAAAATAAAATAAAAAATAATGACCTTGAGTTACAGGAATGAGTTGCAAAAGTGTTATGTAAGTAAAAGAAAATGCAGAATAATAAACATACTATGATCCTTTGTATGTAAAATTTTAAAACAACCAAAACCACAGCAATTTTCTCTTGAAAAGGAAAAAAAAGAGGGCTGGTGCTCTGGCATAGTGGGTAAAGCTGCAGCCTGTAGTACTAGCATCTCATACGGGTGCTGGTTCAAGTATTGGCTGCTCTGCTTCCAATCCAGCTCTCTGCTGTGGCCTGGGAAAGCAGTGGAGCATGGCCCAATTGCTTGGGGCACTGCACCTGTGTGAGAGAACTGGAAGAAACTCCTGGCTCCTGGGTTTGGATCAGCCCAGCTTCGGCCATTGCAGCCAACTGGGGATTGAACCAGCAGATGGAAGACTTCTCTCTCTCTCCCTCTCTCTCTCTCTCTCTCTCTCTCTCTCTCTCTGCCTCTGCCCCTGCCCCTGCCCCCGCCTCTGCCTCTGCCTCTGCCTCTCTGTAACTCTGCCTTTCAAATAAATAAATCTTTAAAACAAAGAGAAAAAGAAATGGATTTAATGGTGGAAGAGGGACTCTAAGGATCTCTAAGGATATCTGTGAAATTGCATTACTTAAGAAAAACTAAATGGAACAAATATGACAATACACTTATGCATCAAGCCAGGTAGTAAATACAGAGATCTCTAACATACTTTCACTATAGTTCTTGTGTATTTGAAGCATAGCATAATTTGAAGAAAACCAATTAGTCAATGGTCTCAAGTCTGGAGGCAGATTACAATTATAAGGGAGTTTTAAAAAACTTCATGCTGGGGCTCCAGCTCAAACCAATTAAATCAGAAACTTGGGTGGGGGTGGAGCCTTGACTTCAGTATTATGCAAAGCTTCCCCAGTTGCTCCAAGTATAACTTAGAACTGAGAATTAGATGCTGAATAAGATGAATTAGATGATGTCAAAGTTTTCTTTCAAAGAATATTTCCTTATGTATTTTTCTTTAATTTTATTTGAAAGGCAAAGATAATGAAAGAGAGACAGAGAGTGACAGAGACATCTCTCGTTCCATTAGTTCATTCCCCAAATGCTGGCAACAGTTAAGGCTTGGGCAGGCCAGGATTCCAGAACTCAATCCGGGTCTCCTATGCGGGTACCAGAGACTGAAACACTTGAGCCATTAGCTGCCACCTCCCAGAGTGTGCATTAGCAGGGAACTGATCGGAAGCTAGAACCAGACATTGAACGTAGGTACTCTGATATGGGATAGGGTGTCCCAAGAGGCTACTTAACCACTACACTAAACACCCTCCCCCCAAACATTTTAATTATACTGTTTTCTTAAACAATTTCATATGAACACAGATGTGTAGAAAACAAGTAGAAGCCAGACTTTGTTCATATTGGCTAAGAACTTTCTTTCTATCAAAACCAGTTATCGTTTCCTGGTGCACATGATTCTTTTGCTTTGCAGAATCACATGTTTCCACTCTCCCATTTAAGTTGTTCATCCCTCCTCCTTTCTCCTCCCACCTTTCTGAGTCCATCCCAACAGGCAATTCATCCAAGCACTGCACACTTAAGCTCTGAGTCATTCATATGCATTGCTTTTGAACATATTAAATAGATCCATATGCTTATCTACACTAAGATATAGGTTTTTCCTTCAGAAAATAGAATACAAAAAAAATCATTCCAATGTGTACACTTTAAATAT
This sequence comes from Lepus europaeus, assembly GCF_033115175.1. Taxonomy (NCBI): domain Eukaryota; kingdom Metazoa; phylum Chordata; class Mammalia; order Lagomorpha; family Leporidae; genus Lepus; species Lepus europaeus. Next base: position 60,731,532 of record NC_084838.1, on the reverse strand, counting down.
TTTAAGCAGGCATCTAAAATGAAGCAGAAATTAAAAGTAACTTGGACCCGAATTTTGAACATTAAAACATTATAGTAAATTGGTAAAACATAAACCAAATATATGGATGTCTACTTTATATCCAAAAAAGTTACTCTTTCCCTGCCATATACACATAGACAGCTCTCATAATGGCTCCACTTCAATCAGAATTGGATCACAAGCAGAACAGTAATGAACGTGGCCTTTCCCAACATTTCTCCTTCCAGAGACTCTTTATTATCCTTCCCAACTTCAGAAATTCCTATGAAGTCATCATCAACCAATCAAAGCTTTTAATGGGTTGAAATAACTAAGATAGCCAGCCACATTGAGTTGATACAGAATCAAAGAAATGTGACATTCTCTTTAGCCAGGACAGTTGTATCATGGGTAAACATATGATTCCTATTAGATTTCTCAAAATATGGAAAAATCACTTTCAGACACTCACCACCACCTCTGGGGATGCTTATTTTAGATTAGAATGACTAGCCAAAGTGCCATTGTCTTGAATAAACCCCACTGAATTTGATCTCAGGACGGTAAAACAAGGAAAAGTACATTGCAATATGTGTCAACAGACCAGGAAAATGTCCAACGACAGTGAAGCTTCATTGGAAGGCAGACAATGTCCCAAAAAGACAAGAAATCATGCCATGGTTATAAGAAAAGACAAATCTGAATTTTCATCTGGAGTCTACGGTTTTCTAAGGCATATTCTTGGGCACAATAATCATTCTAAGGTTAATTTTTTTCATGTGTAAGATGGAGAAAACAAAAAGAGTTACTTCTATTTCCAACACCCAGATCATGGCTTCTAATAACAATCTCCAATAAAAGAACAGGGACTCCCTGGAGAAGGAGCTAATTTAAAGGGGAAGGGAGAGGCTGGCACTGTAACATAGCAGGTAAGGCTGCCTCCTGCAGTGCAGGCATTCCATATGGGTCCAAGTGGCTGCTCCACTTCTGATCCAGCTCTCTGCTATGGCCTGGGAGGGCAGTAGAGGATGGCCCAAGTCCTTGGGCCTCTGCATCCTTGTGGGAGACCTGGAGGAAACTCCTGGCTCCTGGCTTCAGATCGCCCCAGCTCTGGCTGTTGCAGCCATTTGGGGAGTGAACCAGTGGATGGTTCACTCTGCCTCTCTGTAACTGCCTTTCAAATAAATAAATGAATCTTTAAAAAAATATAAAGGTGAGATGGAGAGAATACATAAAATAAGCCAAGAGCTTCTTGAAGTACCAGAAAGTAAGGGTTTATTAAAAAAAATAACAAAAGATGATAGGGGTATATCAGAGACATAGAACAACTTGAGAGAGCTCCAGTGGACAAAGTTAGCATAGTTGGATAAAAAAAAATAAGTAATGTGATGTTGGCAGCAATAGACTGAGTTCTTGTAACTCCTTAAAAATCCTGTTGAAACTTAATCTCCAGCATAATGGTTTTTGGAGGAGTTGTCTTTGGAAGGTGACTTGGTCATGATGGTAGAGCTCTCACGAATGGGATTCGTGCCCTTATGAAAAAGACCCCTGAGAAAAACACTACCTCAGCCATGTGTCTAAGCATAACGTTCTCAGCAATAAATCACGGTGAGAGCAGGCACCCTTGATGAACCTGAGAGAAACCATCACCGAGTAGAATCATGGAAAATGCATAATTGAGGGACTTTCTACAAAATTCCTGACATGTGTATGTCTAAACTTTCAAGGTCACAAAACAAGAACAGCCTAAGAAACTGCTACAGTCAAGAGAAGCCCAAGGAGTTAAGAAGGGGACATTAGGTAAAAATTGAGAAACTACGAATCAATTGTGCACTTAGTTACTGATAACATGTTTGTATTGTCTCACTAATTGTTAAGAACTATATCAGCCAGTGCTGCGGCTCAATAGGCTAATCCTTTGCCTGTGGTGCCAGCACCTCGGGTTCTAGTCCTGGTTGGGGCGCCGGATTCTGTCCCGGTTGCTCCTCTTCCTGTCCAGCTCTCTGCTGTGGCCTGGGAGTGCAGTGGATGATGGCCCAAGTGCTTGGGCCCTGCACCCACATGGGAGACCAGGAGAAGTACCTGGAACCTGGCTTCGGATCAGCGCAGTACGCCAGCTGCAGCGCACCACCGGAGCGGCCATTGTGGGGTGAACCAACAGAAAAAAGGAAGACCTTTCTCTCTGTCTCTCTCTCTCTATCCACTCTGCCTGTCAAAAAAAAAAAAAAAAAAAAAAAAAAAAAAAAAAAAAGAGAGAGAGAGAGAACTATATCATACTAATATAAAATGTTAATAATAGGGAAAACTGGGTGGAGTTTATGCAGGAAACCTCTATACTTTCTTTACGATTTGTTAAATCTCAAATTATTCTAAAATAAAGATTGTTAAGAAGAATAGTTACCACTTAAAGTAGTTGTAAAGGATACAAATAGAGATCCAATTTAAAAACACTTAGTGTAGGCCGGTACCATGGCTTAACAGGCTAATCCTCTGCCTTGCGGCACCGGCACACTGGGTTCTAGTCCCGGTTGGGGCACAGGATTCTGTCCCGGTTGCCCCTCTTCCAGGCCAGTTCTCTGCTATGGCCCGGAAAGGCAGTGGAGGATGGCCCAAGTCCTTGGGCCCTGCACCCGCATGGGAGACCAGGAGAAGCACCTGGCTCCTAGCTTCAGATCAGCACAATATGCCGGCCGCAGCGGCCATTGGAGGGTGAACCAACGGCAAAAAGGAAGACCTTTCTCTCTGTCTCTCTCTCTCTCACTATCCACTCTGCCTGTCAAAAAATACAAAAACAAAACAAAAAAAAAAAAAACAAAAACCACTTAGTGTAGTGGCTGGTACATAGTACATACTCATATCTGGTAACTATTATTAGCCTGGTTAAGCAAAGTGAATCCATAAGCTGCCTAGTAACTCATTCAAGAAGAAGATAACTGATATGACTTGGGCAGCATTAGGAAAGACCTGGCAAGTTCTTCCACTGTAAGGATTTACTCATGTTTTTAAAAATCAACGATGTTGTGGGACCGGCGCCGTGGCACACTAGGTTAATCCTCTGCCTATGCCGCCGGCATCCCATATGGGCGCTGGGTTCTAGTCCTGGTTGCTCCTCTTCCAGTCCAGCTCTCTGTTGTGGCCTGGGAAGGCAGTGGAGGATGGCCCAAGTGCTTGGGCCCTACACCCTCATGGGAAACCAGGAGGAAGAACCTGGCTCCTGGCTTTGGATCAGCACAGCGCTGGCCGTAGCGGCCATTTGGGGAGTGAACCAACGGAAGGAAGACCTTTAGCTCTGTCTCTCTCTCTCTCACTGTCTGTAACTCTACCTGTTAAATAAATAAATAAAAATCTTTAATAAAAAAAATTTAAAAATCAATGATGTTGTGAATACCATCATTGTTGTCTTTACCAAGCAAGTCTATGTCCAACCTTTTGATTTTTCCAGCATTATTCTGTACTCAGAATAGAACTTTGAGTAATGAGTTGGACAATGGGTCAGCTTTAATAAACTTCCTCATACTTTGCACAGAGCTGGGTAACTCTTCTTACAGTAATGTTCTGCCAAACTTACCTCCTTATCTAGGGCATTTAACTTGTGGTCATTCTGTGGGGAATGTGCTGAGTACATCTCCCACGCCCTGGAGCATCTCTTAGTGCTACAGTACTGGGTATGGCCTAATGAGAGGCATTTCACCATCTGGTGTTTACACCCCAAAGTATCTCCATGTCTGCTTCCTATTTATACATCTATCCCTTCTGCTTCATTCATTAAGCCTCTTGACCTTGTCCCCAGCTCAAATTAGAAGTTCTTCCACCCTCCTCTGAGCACTTGATGTAGATTTGTTTTTGAGCACTGGAGCCACAGTCCTGAACTGGAGGTACCTGCAGGCACTCTGTGCAAGCTCCCGAAGCTTGTCAGCTCCTGCCAGGCAGAAGCCAACGACAGCATCACGTGGTAACCTTCTCCACGTGAAGCACTGACTCATAAATACCTAGTGCTCCAATTGGAGATTTATTGAGATGATACGAATTCGGATGCCAGCCCCAAAAGTAATTCAAGCATTCAGACATGCTTCCCTACAAGGAGGATACATCTCACCTACCAGAGAGAGCCCTGGACAGCCTTCAAAAGCGCTGCCAGAGACAACGCTCAAGAACTGATAGCAAAGTAAAAGTAAAAAGCTGCCTAGCTGCCTTCTTTCCCTGTCAGTCTGCCTTTGTATAGCCATAATTACAATACTCCCTCTACGCTTATCAGCATTAGTCATCTTTTCTCTCTGTTTCTTATTAATACCAGTTCTGATAGTTTTTGGCAAATTAACAAATACAGAAATTGTAAAACTCAACATGTTCCATTTCTTCAAGGTTATCGAAGGGAGTTTTGAGGTCGAGCTGCTGGCTGCTAAATTATATAAACAGCTAGAATAAAACTTCTGTCTTCCTTCCTTCCATCTATCTATTCATCCACCACCCATCCTACTTCAGTAGGCATTTACTAATTGCTGCCACAGGCTCGATGTCATGCTGGATACTGAAGATTCAATGTGAAGGCTCCTACCCTCAAAGAATTCCCAGTCTAGTGGGAGAAATGCAGATAAGCAAGCAAGTACAGATGTAACATGCAAGTGCCCAAGAGTAAGATGGGTCACTCTAGTTGGAGGAAGGTTCACATAGATTAGTGATTCCTGAGCCAAAACAATGAATCAATCATGGATCATTCCATGTATTTCTTTAAATGGCATCCATGTCTTGTGGAGGACTTGGCAGGGTAGGAATGGAGCCTGGCTGCCAGCATTTCCTAACTCTGATTGTGGGTGAGTCACTGAACTTCCCTGAGCTTCAGTCTATCCCTCTGCACAGTAGTATCATGGCAACGGTTGCCTCACAATAGCCTAGATTTATTGGGAAGATCATATATGAGATCTGTGTGAATGCTAAATGGCTGTAAGAATACAAATAAATGTATAAAGATCATTATACCTATAGAAGGCAAAGAAGAATATGTTTCTCCTACAATCTTCTTTCCACTCAACCTTTGCAACAGTTACATATTTTCGGCAGAACTATTCTTTCCATTGAATGATCCATTTAACCAAGCTCTACATTTCTGCCTTTATGATGTTGGCTTCTAGCAGCTTCCTCATACCCTCCAGGTGCTCAGACATCAACGTTTGCTGTGAGAAGAGAGTCCGGCAACTCCAAGGTGAGCATCATTGCATGTGCTGTCCCCATGGCTTCTCAGAACTGGGCTCCTGGACTGCACTTTTCAATAATCTGAGTTTAGAACCCAGTTTTTCAGTCTAATCAGAGATTAATGTATATTCGTAGGTAATAAATAAATAAATAAATAGTGATTACAAATAAGTCAATGGGGCCAGCATTTTGGTGTAATAGGTAAAACTGCCACCTGTAATGCTAGCATCCCATATGGGTGCAGGTTCCTGTCCTGGCTGCTTCACTTCCAAACCAGCTCCCTGCTAATGCACCTAGGAAAGCAGCAGAAGATGGCCCAACTAATTGGGCTCTTGCTACCCACCTGGATGAAGCTCCTGGCTCTGGTCTGGCCCATCCCCAGCTGTTTCAGCTTTTTGGGGAGTGAACCAGTGGATGGAACATCTCTCTCTCTCTATCTCTCCTTCTCCCTCTGTAACTCTGTCTTTCAAATAAAGAAATACATCATTTTTTTTAAAGAATAAAAACTAGCAATGTCCCTTTATCAGGAAGCAAGTTTGGGCCCTGTTTGACAAAGGGGCTAGTGATATTGACCAGGAGAAAGGGGAGAACATCTACTACCATCCCCAAGAGATTGGCACATGCCATGCATGGCATCCCAGATGAATCCAAAGCAAACAGACCTATAGGACGTGAAACCACAGGTTCCCCTTGTGAGTCCAGCAAATGTAAAGCTCCCTTAATCCACATAAAAATAAAACAGAAATGTAAGCCAGCCCAGATCCCTGTGCAGCACGACCTCTTCCGCCACCCCATGCACAATCGCTGCTCTGACTGGGTTGCCTTGCCACATGAATTTCATCTCCTAAAACATTCTCCCTCCCTTGCCCTCCTTCCCTCGCGCCCTCCCCGGAATTCTTTTGGCACTTTTTTTTTTTTTTGCCACCCAAACAACATCCCAGAATGCCTCATTTGGTGACATCACAGATAGCCATGGGTTGCTTCTGCTATCCCATCTGTTCCTGCAGGCCTTGCCTCAGTGCAGGGGAGATATGAAGGGAGTGTTCGGTTGGGGCTGGGGTGGGGGTGGGGCTGGGGGTGGGGATCGGGCCTTTGAAGCTGTTTTCTATCAGGGCCCTGCAGCTGTCAGTGTTGGCTGCGGAAGCCAGCGATTGTCCTTGTAGCTCCCTGTTGCCGGCACTGCACTGTGCTTGCGGATATTAATTGGGCTTTCATTATGTGAATGTACCCAGAGGCTTTTGCAGTCGATTTCTATATCTATATTGATTCATAAAAAATGCCAATAAATAACAGCTCTCTCCAAGCAGCTTTTACCATTTTTGATAATTAGTTGGTTTATATTTTCCCTCCTTTTTTTCTTTTTTTTTTTTCCTTTTCTTTTTTCACATTACAGCATAATAGATCACAGAATCTTTGGGACAATGAACAGGCACATTGGCTAAATCACCTTATTACAGTTCCATATAGTTGAAAAGAGGCTTAATGCTAAATTATCAGATTCCAGTTATTGTGGAAACCAGGGCAGAATAATGCCCCAAAATAACCACCATGGTGCCTGTATGCTACTCATTGTCCAGACGCTCTTGGCATGCCTTCTACTGGAGTTCTCCATTGAGTGAGCAGCCCCCTGACATGAACAGAGGGGCCCGTATTCAGCTTGGGACTGAGTCTCTTTGCTCCTTGGTGTATTAAGTGTTATAAGACGTTTTAGGGCCTGGGCTTTCAAAAACAAAAATAAAGAAAGAACAAAATCTTATAATAATTGTTAGGCAAAATTATGATATTAGCTTCAGGATGTCCCAAATTAGGCATATCACAATTACTTTATCACCCAGAATTACTAGAAAGAATCCCACATGAACTGGAGATGCAAGCAAAAAGTGCATTTACTGAATTTGAATTCCATTGAATCTACTGAAGCTTTTTCAAAGAAAGAAATGATGTTATTGAAAGTTAACATTGACAAGGAGATTGTAGGAGTCTCAGAGAAAATATCATTGTCCTAAGAGCCTCACTACGCCTGGGGTCATTCTCCACAGCAGAGGCCGAGAGCCCTGTGGTCAGCTGAATGGTCAAGAGAAGAGCACTGCTCCAAGAATGTGGGAAGCGGATAGGGATTGCAAAGCCATAGTGCTGGTCTGCATGCCATAACTTTAAGAAGAATTCACCATAAATTTGCTTCCAAACACCTGGGAGGGGTTTTTGGATATAATTATGTCCAATTCTGTGGATATAATTTCTTTATAATAAATGATCTATTTCCAACTTCTCTAACTTCTCCAACCCCAACTGTCTTTCTCCTTGTCTTTGTAAATTAAAGGCCCTCTGTTATGATTTGGGCAATAGTGGAAATGTAAAATAGATACGACAAACAAAACTACAAGTGTCCACTAAAACAGAAACTTAACTAAATTGCTATGTTCACCTATAGGTTTTTTTTCTTTTATACGTGATTATTTCTGTATAATGTGTGGGAAAGAGAAGCAAATCATAGCGGCTTAGATAAACATGGAAAGATAATTGTGTATCCTAGTGAGTTGCTTCTTGCAAATATTATGAGATCGCAATTGCACTTTGGGTAGTAAAGATAATAAGTAGGTACTACTTTAGCATAATAAAATCCATAATTCTCACTTCTAAGAAATTATAAAATATCCAATATGATATTTCTCTTTATAACTTGAAAAATGAGTAGAGATTAAAAATGATATTTTTTCAAAACTTGAGAATTCTTCACGCATTTTTTTACCTGACCCAAGACCAAGGATGAACCAGGACCACTTTAAGAAAACCATTAAATTCCTACTCAAGACCATTTTAGAGGCATGATTATATGTTGGTACCAATATTCTCTTTCAAATTAAATAGCGATATCGTGCAGAACCTTTATCCCACAGAGGTGTCCTGGCATAGTAGCTATACAAACACACTCTCTTAATTAAGGTATGTTAATAGGGAAGAAAATAAGATTCCATTCAGAAGGGTACAAAGGGTCTAATGGGCAGACATTGCCTTTCAGAGCAAACAAGATAAAACAGGAGAGGGACAGAAATTAAAAGGGATGGGGCCATTCTATCATTCTTCTGGTTTTCTCATGTTGCCTGGATGGTTTCTCAGGAATCTAATATTTATAGCCATGACCTCTGCTTATTTAGTGCCCACTGTGCCCCAGGTTCCATACAATGCGCTTATGGTATATGAATATTTCCAATGCCATTAACAGTTACATTATTGGAAATGTCAAAGACCAAGGCCTCCTTATTTACTTCTGAGAAGGACTTGGGAGTGAGGTATAATTCTGGAAGGCTATTACAATGAAAAGGACAAAGTAGGGCAGTTATCTGCATTTTGTGGATTCTTTTCTACTTTTCAGTTTAATTTTTCTCTTGACTCATCTTGCAGTAATTTGAGACCTATGGAAAGGGGATAAACTTTGGAATACCTGTGCTATTTCTTCTCCCTGAAACATTTACAACTTATCCCTTGGCCTCATCTATTCTTTCCATGACCATTTCCAAATAATCCTTACACCAGCTCCGAGAGGTTACCTCAGCGGTCACTCTGGCTAGAAAAACCAGCCCTGCAACTGGAGCCACCCTCTCTAGGGACGCCATACTTTCTGACCCTCCAGTCAAAGAAGAGATCATGAGAAGTTGGGGCCTACTTGAAAGAAAAAAAAGTGGTTAAACTGTGTGCAATTGAGACTCTCCTAAAACATCCCAGCAGAGAGCTGATACTCTTTTTGGAATCCTAGGGTTACAGAGACAACGACCCAAAAGCTGGCAGACACTGGAGTCCTTTCTACGTCCTGGATGGATCTCAGACAAGAATTTTGTGAGCTCTGCCTTGCCCCGTTGGCTGCTTTGGGATACTCACTCCAGACCGCATTCTCCAGAGTGACTCCCTCGGCAAATACAGCCTCATGGGCATACACAGGCAGAGGGGCCACGTTTGAAGGTGACTGATGGATTTTTATATAGCAAAGCGAGCCGTTAAAAGCAAATGGAATGAGAACAAAGGGTCCCTGTGCACTAGAAGAGCTTGCACCACTACCAGTCTTGCACAGACATGTGAATCTTTGAGTTTCGAGTCAGCTCAGCAGTGATTTACTATAAAGTCATACAGTGTAGGGATCGGATCATCCAGACCTGAGCTGCATGACAGGGCAGCCTCCAGCCATGTGCAGCTATGCAGCACGTGAAATGTGGCTGGTGTGAATTAAGATGTGCTGCAAGCACAAGATAGCGAGGGCTTCAAAGACTTCGGAGACAGAAAAAGGAATGTGCAGTACACCTTGTATTCTTGTTGCACTGATTACATGTTAATATAACATTTGGAAATGCAACACTGGAATGAATTCTACCCATTTTATTTTACTTTTGAAAAATGTGGCTTTCAGAAAATTTAAAATGACAAGTGTGGCTCCCCTTTAAGGCGCATTTGACACATTTCCACTGAATTACACTGATCGATGTGGTGGGAGAAACAGGACCTGATTTTATAGGCCGAGACAATAAATCTTCAGAACTTGTCTTTGCTTTGCTTTTAATTTTTCAGTTGACATTAACACCGGAATCCTAACTATAGGATAAGAGGATATTTTATTTTCATGCTTTTTATTTGTAAAAATATATTTTTATTAGCATTAAGTCTCTCTATTAAATGAAAATAGGAAAGTAATTTCAAGCAACTAAAATAACAGTTTGAAATAGAAAACACAAACACCTAAGCTTCAGTTTTTAATGTTTAGCATTGCACAGATTATAATTAATGATTTGTTTGATTTCCCTGCTGTTCAGAAGAATATCAAAATCAACATACTTAGATCAGATTTTTAACTTCTCTAAACTCGGAAGTCATGTTCAAGTGGAAAATAGTCAAAGTTATGCATCTGGTTATTGTCGACATTACTTTGAAAAGAAATAAAATACTACAATATTCCACAGGACTTGTATAAAATTTGCATGTATATTCTATGTTGCATTGTTGTTCTTAATAAATCAAGAAAGTGCTTGTTTCCATTAAACAACCATAAATAAATATTTAACATTTCACTGAAGCCACAGAGTACTGCCAAATGTCCTCTTGTCGCTGGCCATCTCACAGTGTCCAGATTCTCTCATAGCATGTTGAAATCATATGACAATTTTACCTTGGAGCACATAACAGCTAGTCAGCTATAACAAACAATACTAGATCAAAGGCAAAACCACACATTTTTCTTCACTGGCAAGTCCTGGAGTTTAAAACTTCAATAGCAACTTTAAAGCATGCTTTCATAATAAATAATATATTACAAATAACAGAATGCATTATAAACAGTAGCCTTACATTGTGTTTTATTAAAATCATTTCATTTACACTTACGATAAACTCCTTAGTCTTCAGACATAAAATATTTTCACTGAAGGATATGATTCTTGCTCAATAAATACACAAGGATACTATTACTTCTTAATCTGAATGCTAAAAAATATGTGCTCTCAGAAATGATGTTTGCCGAAGACCTTGTCAACCTCAGCTTCTCCATTCTAAAAGGGATATTTCCAGGACAGACACCAAGGAGATGGTTTTGCAGAACAAAAGCTACATGTTTTTCCCCTGCAATTTTCTTTTTGGTATTTTGGCCCAACGTTGGATTATTGGGGCATCAGGTCAGAAGCTGTGAAAACATACATCCTAGCCACACTAGAAATATACAGACCACAGCTGTAACTCAAGTTAAGCCACCAGCTAAGAATAAAAGCACCAGAAAACAAACCAACCAAAACCTAAAGCAAACAACATGCTTATCACATAATAACTATTGAATAATGCAAATATTAACAAAGCAAACCAAGCAGGGGGTCTCCATCTCAGGAAGAAGAAAAGCCGGCAAATAGAAGGCAGTGAGTGGGAAATCAGATTGGCTCTTCCTCCTCGTTCATTACTGAGAAAAAGTGGATCAGGACTGACATCTGCTGGCCTTGTTAATGGGATGTACCCATTGAAACAGGGGTCTTGGAGAACAAAACGTCCTGGTGGGGTGATATTGCATCACTGGGGTAGGAGGAAGCCATGGTTCAGCAAAGGCCTTCCTAGAGGGACACCTGCAAGGTGGCCAATCAGCAGCCACTCTTCAAGCCAAAGAGTAGCCTCACATTCTCCCGGTTTGAGGTTTCATCTTCATAATAGGAATGATTTTCTAATCACCTCCAGAAGAGATAAATATGATTTTGGTAGGTTTCTCAGTAGAATGGCAGAAGTTCCAAGAAGCGCTGGTCAATTGGATGCTCAATAGATATGACAGGTGAAATCAAGCCTTTACCAAAGGGCTTGTTGGAGAAAAGAAATCACTTTAAAAAGCTAAAATGGGGCTGGTGTTGTGGCACAGGTTATGCACCACTGGCCACATCCTGTATTCAAATGCTACTCTGCTTCCACCCTAACTTCCTGCTAATGCCTTCCTGAGAAAGCAGTGGAAGAGGGCCCAAGGACCTGGGCCCCTGCCACCCATGTGGACACCAGGATGGAGTTCCTGTCTCCTGGCTTCAGCCTGGCCCAGCCCTGATGTTGTGGCCATTTGGGGAGTGAACTAGCAGATAGAAGATTCTCTCTCTCTCTCTCTCTCTCTCTCTCTCTCTCTTTCCCTCCCTCACCACCCCCCCGCCCCGCCTTTCAAATAAGTAAATAAATAAATCTTAAAAAAGCTAAATGCATGTCCACACACTGACAACTTCAGTAGTTGTCAACAGTACCCTGCTAAACTTTATCAAGTCAGTATCCCGAATCCCTTTGACTTCTGTCAAGCTCTCTTCCACCCTGCCATTGCCCAACTGGACTCCATCACACTGTGTAGACATAGGGTTTGTGAGATTTTGTTCTTGTGAGGCCTTGCTTCCAAATGCTGAGCTCTTCATTTTCTAAACACCGTGGTATTTACCACTGGGAAAGACAAGTTCCTCAAAGGCTTAGAAGCTACAAGAAGCCTGTGGTGGCTTCTGACTTACTCATGTTGTCTGCTCACACAGACCACAACTCCTATTATATAGTCACTCAACAAATCTGTGTTGACTTACTTTGAAAGTTACATATTCTACTATTCTCTGTTGCTTTTAGAAATGCATCTTTTATGCTAGATCTGAACAGAGCTTAGTAGATTTGTGTTTAATTAGAAATACTAGCTTTAATTAGGGATAAATAAGTTAGGCCTTCCACCAATGCTGACTTCTATATCATTTTAATCTTATCTCTTATGCAAAGTGCAGGACCGAGGTTTGTAATGGTAAAATCATGGGTTATAGAAATTCTTTTTCAGAAAAATCCTTAACATCCTTCATCTCAACAACAAAAGCAAAACTCCTAGGCCAGAAATCGTCCTCTGAGCCACAATTTGCTTATATGATTTCCAAAGCACTGCTGTTATCCCTCTCAGTTAAATATGTGTATGGACACATACAACTTACTTACTTTATTTTAATAAGGCATATGGAAGAAATGAATCCTGGAAAACTTCAAGCAGACAGAATGGGGAGAAATCTTGTACCTTGACTGCCAGAGCATTAAAGAGGCACACTGATCGTGCACTATCTTTAAAACACTTGCAAAACTCATCCAACCTAGATGAAGTTGGATCAAATTGATCCAACAAAGCTGAATCAAATTGCCACTTCAGACTACATTTGGGGAGGCAGAGGTAAACTAATGCATATAAATTACTAGCTTTAAAAATAAAATCATTAGCGTACGTCAGAATGTATACAAATCCCATTTTCTCTGTTCACCTTCTTTGAATGTCTGCATTTTATTACTAGCTTATACAAAAGAAAAATGAAATAATTTCACCATTTTAAAGTATAGTTGGAGTGAGACTTTTTTTTCCAATTATGAGGCGATGGCTGTGGACTTCTTTCCAGAAATCTATATTGTTACGGAATTAATTCTCTCTCTCTCTCTAATCTTCTAAACCCCAAGATTATTCTCATATTAAAAAGATCATAAAAGAAAAAATGATTAAATTATTGGGTAGTACATCTCAATGTTTATAACTAATTTAAACAATTTTGTTGAAAACATGTTCATTTGTGCTGTGAAAAAATCTGAAGGGAGAAACAAAAAAATATCCCGCTCAAAAAACTTTGCAAAGCATTTTGCTTTTTATATACCATGGTAACCTAATAAAGACACTGTCATTTGGCAGATGGCATGGCATATTAGCTTTGAAATGGAACTCTAGATGCCAAAACTATTAACTCCAATGAGCTCAGATGCTCCAATTTTTTTTTTAAAAACAAGTAATGTCCTCCCTCCTCCCTTCTTCTCTTTCCTTCCCTTCTTTTTCTTTTTCCTTTCTCTCTGTTTTTCTTGAGCAGTTTTTTTGCCCCTCATCTCATTTTGCAAAAGTAGTTGACTTAGAAGTCAACTCACAGTGCCTACTCACAGGCCATTTGCAAACACCAGGTGGTATTTCAAAGACTGAATCTAGAAACAGGAGCACCTTGATTAATAGTGTCAGAGTCACTTAAAACCATTTCTGCCAACACAAACAGACAGTCCACTTCTACACTGTTGGAGCAGAATATTTCTTTTATCTTGTTCTTAAACCTTCATCTCAGTACCTCTTCAAACACGGTTCATAAAATCACCTGGTTGTACATGCCTGAAATCGAAGCATCCACGGCCATGAAAGGACACACATAGAAATGTTACGGCTCTCCAATCCAAAATGAACTGTTTAAAAGACAGTCTTGTCTCTTTAAGAGGTGATTTTTTTTTTTTTTTTGGTCAGGCAGCCTCAGCAAGGCAACACAAGTTACCCAATGCACGTGGTAACACTCCCAGATCCCTGTTTTGGGGTGTAATAGAAGATGCAGGGTACTACTTTCCCCCAATTCTCCATTTTTATGATTACCAGCATCCTTGTTTTATAATTTTTAGACTTTTAATTCTACATCTAAGTGGTGCTGAAAAAGAAAGGCAGATAACTTCCTTCATTTCCTCTCTTCTCATTTCTTCTCCTTTCCATCTCTCTCTCTCTTTCTAAAGATTTCATTGAGCACCTAACTTTTTAACCTTGTCTATATCAGCACAAATAAACAGAGAAAAGATAGTATATGTCATCATTTTTCTTACTAAAATAATATAGGAAGAAAGGAGATTGTCTTGTTAGAGAGGAAAAGATTAAATATCTTCACCCTGTATTAGCTGGCTGTCCTTTAAAATATTGTCATGTAATTTCACTGCCACTTAACACCTCTTCCCAAGGCAAATGTTTCCCTGTCAAGAGATGTCATAATTCACATTCCTAGAGAGAATTCCATGATGAAGGAGACCACCACAGATTCCCATGTGGCTTACACAAGCCTGGTATCCTCTTAAAGAAAAAGAAATAGCCCAAGGAAAACGTACCATATATGTAGACCAAAGACACAAATCTCTGTATAAAAAAACACTTTTTTAGTTTTCAGATTTAAATTTCAGAACATCCTTTATGAAAACTGAAATTTACAAAATCTGAAATATAGTCTTCTGCAGTTTTTAAAAAAAGTATTTGAAAGGCAGAGAGATCGAGCCAGAGAGCTCCCACCCACAGGTTTACTTCCCAGGTGCCCACATTGGTCAGGGCTGGACCAGGAATACGATCCAGGTCTCACACATGGCTGCTGCCTCCCAGAGCGTACACTGGCAGGAAACGGGAGTCAGGAGTTAGGAAGCTAACTCAGGTACTCTAATGTGGGATGCAGGCACTGTAACTGCTGGGCTAAATGCCTGTTCCCCTCTATAATGCTCACTGGTCTGTCCTACTCACTCTACAAGGCAGTTACAAGAACACTTCTAGATCCAGAACCCAGGCCAGACACACTTCTGGGGAGTGGTCTAGCTATCTAAAACTGAAGCTCTACTGCCCTTCTTGTTATATTTAGCTTTCAGCAGCCTCCAATAGTCAGCAAAACAGCCCTGAATAGCAGCATAAACAAGCACACTTGCTGACCCAAGGATTCTTCCATTCAACAAATATGTATGAGTTATTGTCAAGTATCAGACTCTATTCTAGTCCCTGGGGCTATAATAGAGACCAGGACAGCTCTCAGAGAAATTCATGGATAAGAACAAGACGCATACATACACTCAGACATCTTCTCATTCAATATTCTTGATCCAACTAGCTTGTCATTTTTGCTGAAACTTGTATTATAAAATTGACTTCTGTGATTTATTTTAATTTTTCATTTTTCCATGGAGAATTTTTCACATTGAGATATGATGGGGGGCAGTTGCTCACTAGATAAGCTGGAAATGCAGACTATGCCAGAGCCTTTTTGCAATAAAAGAGAAGGCACATGATCTAAGCTCAGCTGATGTGCTCTGTGCTCTAACTTGGTAGAGAGTGAAAGAGACTAGGACCATGGAGAACCATTCTGGCTGTGGATGGCGTAACAGCAACACTGATGTTATCTTTTAAGGATGAGCAACTTAATAACAATATCCTGTTTGGATGCTGGATACACTGGTGGCATAAGCTTCAATGTCCCCAGTCAGTGACAATATGGGTTGGTGACCTCACCTATGTGCTGTTTAGCATGGTTTTGGATGTGGAACTAGTTTATGGAAGAGACCCCATGTAGTTTTCATCTATTTTTTTCCCATTTTTCCTGAGTGTAGAACTGTACCATATCTTTCAGTGTCCCTTATGAGTTAGGTGTGATTTTGTTATTAACTTCTGGCTAACAGGTTGGGGTCAAAAGAAATATATACCATTTCCAAGCCTAGTCCATAAAGACCTGCTACTAGATGTTCCACAACCATTATTCATGTATTCATTGGCTGGTGATGCCCACTATAACCTCGAAGTCACATGTTGAATATGGCACAGCTTTCCCCAGCCAGGACCTGGCTCTGAATGGCTACAGGGAGCAGGGCCTACTCAGCAATTAGATTTTAGTGAATGAGAAATAAACGTCTGTTGTATTATGCCATGGAGACCTCAGGGTTTTTTCTTATATCAGTGAAACATTCCCTAATTCTAGCTGGAAGGTCGCCATAACAAAGACCTAAAATGCCTGGCATGGCTAACCAACGAAGATACGAATGGTAAGGAAATTGACTTTGGAGGTTGAAAAGATGAATATCTATGTTATGCAGTGGCAACAACTGATAATGTTGCCTCTTGATATGACTCAGGAGACAGTCCAAGTGCATACTGATTCTTTAGCTCTAGGGGAAAGGGTTGAAAAACAGAATGTTAGCAGCAATTTGCAGAAAAGTGGATGAACTCAGGAAGAATTGGCTTGTTTTCAAGCAAAAATGAAACTGAATGTCAGAAACTAGAGGTGTTGAAGTCAGAGAAATTGACTGCTTCCAAAATTCAAATAGTAAGAAACCAGATGGAGTAAGACTCAGCCTTACGGCTAAGATCAGATCAAAGGCAAGGTCTTCCTATCTGGGCTGGGGCTTTACACGGTAGACAGACAGTAAGACACAAGGACTAGAAAGCAAAGACATGAATCGAGCCCAAGGAGTCTGATAGGAAAATACTTTGAGGATGGTTACTAGTATATGAAGCTAATTGGATGCAAATAGATTAGAAGCCTACTAGGTTTTTGAGAGAATTATACTCCAAAGAAACCATAACCTTGGACTAAAACAACTTTTTTTGTATCAAAGTAAGTTTAGTAAGTTTTATGCCCCAAGTTCATCAGCAAAAGGTGGGTGTGTGTTCCTCCCTCCATATTAGAAGTGGTCAAGGAGGAAAAGGACAAAGAAGAAACTTTCCATGGTAGATCCAGCCAGAGGCCATAATAATACTGGATAAGTGTGTTCCTCCCAGGAAGCAGATCTAGGATTTGTTTCTTCCTCCTGGGGCAGGGTTTTCTCAACGCTTTCCCAGTAGGGTTTGACATCTTTACATATTAGTAATTGTTTTATATCTTCTCTTTTCCACAAGGTCTTTTTACTGCAATTATTTTATTGTTGTTTCACACTCTGTATTGGATGTGTTGGGAGGATGGATTAGGGAACTTGTCCTTTTAGTCATAGGTACTAGACTCTGAGGGGCCATGGACCTGCAGCTGATGGAGAAGACTGAGCCACCCTAGAAAATCAGGACTTAGAGCCAAACCCAATGGCTGGGCAGTACTTTGGGTTCTCTCTCTCTCTCTTTTTTTTTTTTTTTTGCCAGGCAGAGTTAGACCGTGAGAGAGAGAGACAGAGAGAGTTATAGACAGTGAGAGAGAGACAGAGAGAAAGGTCTCCCTTCCGTTGGTTCACTCCCCTAATGGCCGCTATGGCCAGCGCTGCCCTGATCCGAAGCCAGGAGCCAGGTACTTCCCCCCAGTCTCCCATTCAGGTGCAGGGACCCAAGCACTTGGGCCATCACCCGCTGCCCTCCTGGGCTACAGCAGAGAGCTGGACTGGAAGAGGAGCAACCAGGACTAGTACCTGGCACCCCAACTGGGACTAGAACCTGGGGTGCTGGCGCCGCAGGCAGAGGATTAGCCAAGTGAGCCACGGTGCCAGCCAGTACTTTGGGTTCTCATTCTTGGAGAGGGTGTGATTACTCTCCCTTCAGGTAGATAGAAGTATAACTACAAGGAATCTTCAAAAAGTTCATGCAAATACATACATATGTATGTAATACATATGTATACATATGATGAAAAAATCATACAAGGATTTCAAAAATTGTTTTGCATCAAAATAAGTTTATCAATGCCATTTTCTTTTTTTAAATTTATTTGAAAGGCAGAGAGAGAGAGAGAGTCAGTCTTCCACCTGTTGGTTCACTCTCCAAATGGCTGCAATGGCCAGACCTGGGCTGATCCGAAGCTAAGAGCCAGGAGGTTCTTCTGGGTCTCCCACGTGGGTGCACAGGCTGAAGCACTTGGGCCATCTTCTACTGCTTTCCCAGGCCATAGCTGAGAGCTGAAGTGGAAGTGGAGCAGCCAGGACTTAAACTGGTGCCCAAATGGGATGCTGGCACTGCAGACAGAGGCTTTACCCCCTATGCCACAGCACTGGCCCCTATCAATTCCACTTTTACATTCTCAACATTTGGAAGTACCCCTGTAGATGTTTGGTGACTGGAAGGACATACTGAAGCAGAAACTAACTAGATATTTCCTTTCTTATTGGCTCCCAGCTTAATGAGATTTCCTAAAATCTCTTATAGTTAAGTAGAGTTAAGTATGTGATTGAGTTCTGACCAATGTCATGTAAACACAAGGAACAAAAGACACTTCCAGTCTTGACCCATAAAAATAACCCGTACATGTGAAGAGTCTCCTGAACTTGAAAATATCATTAACTTGAAAAATGTACTTAATACACATACCCTATGGAATACCATAGCTTAGTTGCACACTATACTGTAAAGTACCCATTGTTTGCCCTCATGAGATAAGCAGCATCACGAGCGAGGATCATACTGCATATATTTAGCCCAGAGAAAGAGGAAAATCTAAAATTTAAAGTTAAAAGTATGGTTTCTACTGAATATAGTAGTTTCCCACCATTATAAGGTATAAAATTGTAAGTCAAACCACAGCCTAAGTCAGGGACCATCTGTATTTGCACTTGCTCTTTCCTACCATCTGCTGACAATGTTGAGGCTCAAGGTGATCCTGAAAGCCATGTGCTGAAAATGTTAGGACTCTCATCAGCCAGATTTCCTAAGTGTTTGCATGGAGCAATGCTTCACCTCCTTTTTATCAAGCAATAACTGAACTCAGAGTAAGATATATATATATATATATATATATATATATATATATATATATTGTTTAAGACATTGCTTTTTCATGGCTTATGCAGATAGTACATTAGTGTTAACATTAATACTGATGCTGTCTTATCTTAATTCCTGTCCATTGACCAATCTGGTTTTGTAGCCCTCCTGGCAGTCCTGTGAGCTCTCAAAAAAACCTTTCAACTTTTTCTTTCCTGTTTTCCACCCAGAATTTTTTCTTGCTAGCAGTAAAAAAAAATCCTGCTTATTACAGTAATTGTAAAAGTTGAATTAAACAGTATCTTTATCACAATGTCTGACATACATATTAAATTTATAATTTAACTGAAAGGGTCAATCTAAAGTCTCCATATATGAGGGAATAATGGAATCCATAATAGAATCAAATATTTTCTCAACATAAGTGAAGTTGTTGTGCCTGACTAACTGGCAGTTGTTTACCATTAACTTGAAGCAAATAGTAGAAATTATTGATATATGGTGATGAGATGAAAAGAGAAAATCTGAGGTGTTGCTGAGTTGGGAGTATATCTGAGAAGTGGATACTCAGTTAAATGCACCTGCTCAGCTCAGAGGCTGAACTCAGAGAAAGTCAAGATGGTAGAATAGGAAGGATGTACTACTTTAGGCTAGAGGAAAATAGCAGCAAGAAAGTGGAGGTAGTATACTTCCAGGAGAGAGTTGGAGAGAAATCTGCAGTGGAAACTCTACAGAAGGAAGAGGGAAGCTGTGGATCAGCGTAGAAGGTGTGGACATACATCAACAAGCATGGACACAACACACAACCCACACAACCAAGAGATGGAGGAAATGTTAGCTTTGGAGAGTGAGGTAAGAGCAGATTGCAGCAGCTGCCTTTGAGTCTGGCCTGGAGCCCTAAGAGGGACAGGGTACCAGCCTAAGCCAGTGTAAAAGGGCAATGTTTCTCCCCACCCTCCACAATGGCACCTGGCAACTGGGTGGGAGAGGGTGCCATTTTGATATCAATAGCATCTGTGTCAGCTCTTAGGCACATACCCGGCAAAAGGTGGGGAGAAGGCACCATTTTGAAACCAGTACCAGCTGCAGTGGCTCTTATGAATGCATGTGATCCAGGGATTTAACCAGAGGGAAAAATCCATGTCCCCCACTGACCTTCAGTCTGGGTAAGAGGACTGACAGGAGGCTGGGCATCCACGTAGGACTGTGAGGCACCCTTAGCCCTCAACATATCACAGGCTTCAGGGCTCAAACTGCTAAGGCAGAGCACCCACCAGCAGATGGCTCTGGGACCATGCCTGCCTCTAGCATGAATGGGGTAGGCTAGCAGGATGGAGTAGATCTCTGAACCCCGTGACTGTGGGAGCCTTGTGTGCTGAGATGGTGGGAACTCTGACTGCATGATATGGCACAGGGTGTAACTGGGTCTCTGGGCAATCATTGTGTGCAGCACCAAAAGCTCAGAGTGCCCTGATTGCCTGGGGGTGGGTCACTGTAGTGGAATCCATATTCACATAAGGACTGTAGAATTTTTGTACAGTTTGTGTGGTAGTGTGGGTAAGTGTTCCACCCACTGTGGGCTAACTCAGGACAGTGATCACCTTGGAAGAAAGGAGGTAAGGGTGTGATTACACCAACAGAGGTGATCATACCCCCTTCCCTACTGACAACAGAAGAGATCTACCATGCCCAGCTTGGATGTCACCCTGGATACTCACCCTATACTGAAGCAATGACGAGCACTCTCTGGCCACACCCAGCACACATCTCTGGATATTGAAACAGCAGACACTCCACTAAACACAGAGACATAGTTCAAAGATAAAATTCATCAGAGGAGAAAAACCAGTAAGTATTCCAACAAATGCCTAAAGATAAATGCAGAAATTCAAGAAACAAGAATAAAGAAGATAACATGATTCCCCCAAAGGGATGCAACACTTCAATGTTAGAGTGTGAAATGAAGGAATTTAAATACCTGAAAAGGAATTGAAAAGATTAACCATAGAATTACTCAGAAGCAATGAGAAGCGAATTCATAAGTTAAAGAAATCCATACATGACATCGAAGAAAAATTCTCCCATGAGATTGAGATTTTGAAGAGAAATCAAACTGAAATATTAGAAATGAAGATTTCAATGTGTCAAATAAAAAATACAGTGGAAAGCCTTAACAATAGACTTGGTGAGGCAGAAGAAAGAATATCTGAGATAGAAGATAAATCTTTGGCTATTTATCAGAAGGAGGAGGAGGAGAGGGAGGAGGAGGAAAAGAAAAATAAGAGGAGGAGGAAAGAGGAGGAGGAAGGAGGAAATTAAAAAAAATTAAAAACAGTGTTAGAGATTTATGGGATACTATCAAATGACCCAATGAGTCTCAGGAGTTCCTAAAGTTATAGAAAAAGAGAATGGATTAAAAGGCCTATTCAGAGAAATAATTACAGAAAATTTCCCTAATTTGAAGACAGGGATATCCAAGTACAAGGCACATATAATTCCTAATAGACATGACCAGAAAGATCTTCACCATGACACATTATAGTCAAACTTTCACCAGTAAAACATAGAGAAAATGTTCTAAAATCTGGAGAGAAATTCCACATTACTTTCAGAGGATTCCCCTATTAGACTCACAGCTGATTTCTCCTCAGAAACCCTACAAGATAGGACTGAATGGAGAGGCATAGTCCAAGCCTTCAGAGATAAAAAAAGTCAACTCAGAATACTGTAGCCTGCAAAGCTTACATTTATGAATTTAGGTAAAACCTTCCATAACAAAAAGAAATTGAAAGAATTTGTCACAACTCATCCAACCTTACCAATGATGATTAAAGATGTGCTACACACAGAAATACAGAATAATAGTCATACTTATGAAAGAATTTGAAGGCAAAAAATCTCTCAGCAAAACTACAACAAAAACCCAGAGCAAACAAAATATTTATGGAAAAATGGCAGGGTCTAGACCTTACTTATCAATAGTAACCTTGAATGTAAATGGACTAAATTCTCCAATTAAAAGATACAGAGTGTCTGAATGAATTAAAAAAACATAAGACCCATCTATTAGCTGCCTACAAGAAACAAACCTCACCAACAAAAATACATGCAGACTGAAAGCAAAAAGATGAAAAAAGATATTCCATAATAATGGAAAGTAAAAATGAGCAGGTGTAGCCACGCTAACATCAGACAAAATAAACTTTAACACTAAAACTGTTAAAAGAGACAAGGAAGAGCACTATGTAATGATTAAGGGATCAATTCAGCAGGAAGATGTGACTATAATAAATATATATGCACCTAATGTCTGGGTGCCTATTTAAAACAAATGTTAATGGATCTAAAGAAAGACACAGACTCCAATACAATAGTAATGGGGACTGCAACACTTCACTTCCAACAGTAGACAGATCAGCTAGACAAAAAAATCAAAGGAACAACAGAGCTAATCTACACTGTGGACCAAATGGACCAAACTGTTATAGACAGGACCTTTCATCCCACAGTTGCAGAATACATTCTTTTCATCAGTGCTTGGAACTTTCTCTAGGATAGGCGATATGCTAGGCCATAAAGCAAGTCTCAGCAAATTGAAAAACATTTGAAATCATACCATGCATCTTTTCTGACCATAATAGAATAAGGCCAGAAATTAAAAACTCAAGAATCTCTAGAATATATGCAAACACATGCAAACTGACCAACATGCTCCTGAGTGAACAGTGGGTCATAGAAGACTTCAAAAGGGAAATAAAAATTTTCTGGAAATGAATGAAGATGAGAATACAGCATATCAAAACTTATGGGATACATCAAAAGCAGTGTAAAGAGGGAAGTTTTTAGCCATTGGTGCCTATTTCAAGAAATTGGAAGGCATCAAATAAATGAGTTACCAGTGCATCTCAAGGACCTCCAAAAACAACAACAAGCCAAATACAAGATTAGTTGGAGGAAAGAAATAACTAAAATTTGAGAAGAGATAAATAAAATTGAAACAAAAATATAGATCAGTGAAACGAAGATATGAGTTTTTGAAAAAAATAAACAAAAATGGTATAACATTAGCACAACTAACCAAAAAAAGAGGGATAAAACCTAAATTAATAAAATCAGAGATGAAAAAGGAAATGTAACAATGGATACAAAAGAAATCAAAAGAATTATCAGGAATTACTACAAAGAGTTACATGCCAACAAGTTGAAAAATCTAGAAGAAATGGATAGATTCCTGGACACATACAATCTATCAAAATTGAGTCAAGAAGACACAGAAAACCTAAACAGACCAAGAACCAAGATGGAGACTGAATCAGTAATAAAGACCCTCCCAACAAAGAAAAGCCCAGGACTAGATGGCTTCACTGCTGAATTCTACCAGACATTTAAAGAACTAATCCAAATTCTTCCCAGCCTATTCAAAACATTTGAAAGGGAGGGAATCCTCCCAAACTCCTTCTTTGAGATCAACACCACCTTAATTCTTAAACCAGAAAAGGAAACAACAGAGAAAGAGAACTATAGACCAATATCCCTGATGAACATAGATGCAAAAATCTTCAATAAATAGTAGCTAATCAAATTCAACAACACTGCAGAAAGATCACTCACTGGGACCAAGTGGGATTTATCCCTGATATGCTAGGATGGTTCAACATTTGAAAATCAATCAGTGCGATATATCACATTCGCAAATTGAAGTTCAAAAAGCATATGGTTATCTCATTAGATATAGAGAAAGCATTTGATAAAATACAACATCCTTTCATGATAAAAACCTTAAGCAAATTGGGTATAGAAAGAACATTCCTCAATATAATCAGGGCGATTTATGACAAACCCACAACCAGCATTTTATTTAATTGGGGAAAAGTTTGAAGCATTTCCACTAAGATCTGGAATCAGGCAAGGATGTCCACTTTTACCATTGCTATTCAATATAGTCCCAGAAATTTTAGCCAGAGCCATTAAGCAAGAAAAAGAAATCAAAGGGATACAAACAGGAAAGGAGGAAGTTAAACTGTCCCTATTTGCAGATGACATGATTCTATATATAGGGGAACCAAAAGTCTCTACTAAAAGACTATTGGAACTCATAAAAGAGTTTGTTAAAGTGGCAGGATACAAAAATAACACACAAAAATCAATAGCTTTTGTATATACAGACAATGCCATGGCTGAGAAAGAATTTGTATGATCAATCCCATTCGCAATAGCTGCAAAAAAATTAAATACCTTGGAATAAATTTAACCATGCAAAAGTGTTCAGGATCACTAATCACCAGAGGAATGCAAATCAAAACCATAGTGATGTTTCACCTCACCCCAGTTAGAATGGCTATCATCCGAAAATCCAAACACAATAAATGCTGGCAAGAATGTGGGGGAAAAGGTACCCTGATACACAGCCACAATATGGAGTTACTCAGAAATCTGAAAATATATCTACCATATGACCCAGAAATTCCACCCCTGTGAATTTGCCCAAAGGAAATGAAATCAGCACGTGAATGAGTTATCATTACCCCCATGTATATTGCAGCTCAGTTCACAATATGCAAGATATGAAATCAATTCAGATGCCCATCAACTGATGACTGGATGAACAAACTACATATATATACACTATGAATACTACTCAGCCTTAAAAAAGAATGAAATCCTGTCTTTTGCAACAAAATGGATGTGACTGGAAACCATACTTAGTGAAATAGGCCAGTTCCAAAAGGACAAATGCCATATATTTTCCCTCATCTGTGGTAACTAATAGAATACCAAAAATGTGATGTATAGGAGTGAAATTGACATTTTTAGCTTCAATGATTATTTACAGCCCTGAACAGTGTTTTTTTCTTCTTCTTACTATTGTTGAACTCTTTACTTAGTATAGGAGTAATCTTACAAGTATATAGTACACTGAAAGCCGATCATTGTAAAAATTGAGAGGGATTATGAGAGGAGGGAGGAGGAAGGATAGGAGCATGGGTTGGAGGGAGGGTAGGGTGGTAAATACCACTATTATTCCTAAATCTGTATATATAAAATACATGAATTTTATATATCTTAAATAAAAATTAAAAAAAACAAATACACAGGAGAAACAGGAAAAAGGAAATGGAAATCACTTATATCCTACTCCACAGTCTTCATATATTTTAATGCAACTTAAAATCTAAATAAATTTATTAGGTTAGTGTTATTTTTAATTCTTACTTACTTTCTAGCCTCTCTTCTGAATATAGCTCATCTAGTAAAACTGGTTTGTTAAAAAAAAATCTCATAATGGATATCATCAGTGCATCCCTTGTCTTCTTTTGAAATGTTTTTCTATTACTTATTCCGTTTAACCATCGCAATGAAACCATGAGATGAACAATATGAATATTATCATCTTCCTTTCCTGTTTTTCAAGATGGTGAATAAATCTTATTTAACAAAAACAATATGCTGAACTCAGGTGGGAATGAGCAATAAAAGGAGAAGAAAAGCAAATTTTATGTACTTAATTTTTCCCAAGGGTAACATTGATTACTAATAGTATATAAAAATCAAAATAGTGTTGAATAAAAATTTACAGCCTTCTTAAGATAAGAAAGTGACAGGTGATACTGTAGAATGTAATTTCATATCGAGGGTCCACACTAGATGTAGAACATTTCCAAAGGGGAAGGTTTGCGGTATAAGTTTATCTGCACTGGAAAATATTAACGCACAAAAATTTTTATAGGTAGGTAGAATTATATCTTCATGGTCATATTATACCATATGGTTTACTTAGTTTCAGTCTTGGCTGCAATGGTCAATTACATTAGCTCCAGTAATAAAAGTTTATTATGAAGATGCACAGGGCAATAAGAGAGGTGGAATTTTTTAGAAATCCAAGATCATGAACCATATTAGCTAGGTATCATGGATCTGGAGTTGGAAGACAATTCAAGGTCTATGTTTTGATCTACAGACTTCTAAAACCTTGATTGGTATATCTTCATTCTCACTGTAACCCATGAACATATTTTTATATCTGTTTTATATCATTTTTAGTCAACTATAAATGACTCTTTTCACTTTTCTTCAAATTTCTATCATCCCTAGAGTATAGCTTTCTGCCTCATTGTCCAAAATGGTAACTATAGCTCAATCCATCACATTCAAGTTTCAAAGACTACAATGGAAGAAGGAATAAACAAAAAATGGTCAAAGGTAATCTCTTTAAATAGCACTCTGACCTCAGAATCAGATCTTAAGGCATTTTAGTCTGGCTGAAAAGCCCATAAGAGCATTTCAGGCATGGAAAGCCAAGACACGGTGGCAAAAAAAGTTCGACATGAAGGATCTCTGTAAGACCCAAGTGGAAAGAAGTGGCCATCAAAAAAGAATGTACTTTTCTCTAAAGGTAGGAGAGAACTTCCATTTTGCTTATGGGTTTGTTCAAATACTGATGGAGTTTTTGAACTCAAAAAACTGCCATAGCCTAGGCAGCGCATGTCAAGAGCCTCAGGTGGTCACTGATGTCATACATAAGAGTGTTAATTGTTAAATTAACAGCAAGAGTCACTGTGCACTAACTTCCCATGTAGAACCTCTGTCCTCAATGAGTTGTATTATAAGAGTTAACTGTAAAACTAGTTCTCAAGCAGTTTGTGTATGCATGCGTATACAATTGTTGAAACCTTTACTTAATATAGAGTTGGTATTCTGTGTATAAAGTTAATCGAAAATGAATCTTAATTGAGAATTGAACTTGGAATGGGAGAGGGAGGAGGAGATGGTGTGCGAGTCGGGGGGAGTGAGTATAGTGGGGGAAGAACCACTATATTCCTAAAGTTGTACGTATGAAATTTGTACTCATTAAATAAAAGGTTTCTTTGAGAAAAAATAGTTCTACTCTATCACATTGTTTTGGAAAACATATCTATGAATGACTAAGGATATGTATGTGGAGGACTAATGACTGAGCCTTAGTATGGATATGTTTGGTTTCAATAAGTATACTGAAATTATTTTTTTAATTTTTTTTTCAAATTTAACTCTTACTGGATCTCAATAAAATGACTTTTTTCTCTAAAAAAATGGTCAAAGGGGACATGCCAATTATCAATTGAAGATTGATTTCTGTATGCTATTAGCATGCTACTACATAATGCTTCCATTTGTATTGTCTTGTTCACAATTTATTCATGAGAGGTTGAAAAATCTAATCTTTGTCTTGGATGATCACATGTCTAAGAAAAATTAGATGTTTTATTAGAGTGGAAGAAAGAGTAGAATATATTTTGCAAATGAGAAAAATGACATAAAACCAGGAGAAGAGAAGTTTTTAGACTAATATTTAATTTTATTTGATGAATACTTACGTAGTACTTACTAGATTTTAGGCAGTATTCCAAAATGCTTTACACAGACCAATTTTTTAAATACTCATAGAAACCCTATGAAGTTGGTTTATATTTATCCTTATTTTATGGATTATGAAACTGTGGAACAGAAAAGTTAAATAGCATGCTCAATTTACATATCCAGTAAGTACAAAATTTATGTTTAAACCCAGTCATTCTGGCTCAAGTAATGAAACAAAATCTGGGAGTATTAGAAAGATGCTCCTAAATATTTAACAATTAATTCTGTGGGGAGAAGAAGCCCTCATTTGTAGATTTTATTACTTCTATGGTGGAAATATTCCCAACATAGATAAATAATCTAAAAAAAAAAGATAATCAAATTCAAGTTCTGTACCTCTTACATGAAATATCTGTAACAGAAGTACTTCGGATTTAGGATTTTTAAAAAGTTTTGGAATATTTGCATACGTAATAAAATATTTGAGGGAAAGGACCTAAGTCTAAGTAAGAAATTAATTTTAAAAATAATTTAATTATTTGAGAGCCTGAAAGACAGTGAAATTGAGACAGAAAAAAAATGACAGGTAGACATTATGAGAGAGTTCCCTTCTGCTGATTCAATCCCCAAGAGCTGTGACAGGGCTGACGCTGGAGTCAGTAACTCAATCCGTGTCTCTCACATGGGTGGCAATAATGCGATACCTTGGGCCACCATAACTGTCTCTCAGGATCTCCATTAACAGAAAGCTGGAGCCAAGAGCCAGAGCCAAGAGTCACACCCAGGCACTCTGATACGGGCCATGGGCATGCTAACTCCTAGGCTGAACACCTGCACCAGAAATTCATTTCTGCTTCATGTATACTTTATGTGTGTAGGCTGAAGGCCACAATAATTTTAATGTACCTTCATTTTGACTATGATCCATTACACAAGGTCAGGTGTGGAATTTTCCACTTGTGCTGTCATGTCAGGACTCAAAGTTTTAGAATTTTGAGCATGTTTGATTTTTGATTAGGAATGCTCAACTTGTATCTAGGAATAATGAGTTTTTACTACTCATAATACATGATTTCTAATATAATTTATTTAATTATAAGGTCATATTGTTTAACTTTTAATAGTGGCTATGTTTAATAACTGGCTTACAAATTCTCTGAAAATCTAAAAATCCATTCTTGAAAATGAGCTTCAGCACAGATGTGAGTGCTCCTTGCCTAGAGAGGAATGAAGCTGGGAATGGTGCTGGGGATTCACAAACAACCTGACAGGGTCTTGGTTGTGGTTCTACAGTGGGAGATATGAGAATGCCAATGCCTGTTCATGCCACCCTTCACCTTCAGTCCAGATGATAGCAATACTTTTTTAAATTGAAAGACAATTACGGAGAAAGATGGAGATGATGGAGATGATGGAGATGATGGAGATGGAGAGGGAGAGGGAGAGGGAGAGGGAGAGGGAGAGGGAGAGGGAGAGGGAGAGGGAGAGGGAGAGGGAGAGGGAGAGGGAGAGGGAGAGGGAGATGGAGAGGGAGATCTCCCATTCACTGATTCACTCTGTAAATGGCTGCAATGGCTGGGGTTGGGCCAGGCCAAAGCCAGGAGCCTGGAATTCCATCCAGGTCTCCCACATGGGTGTCAGGGGCCCACATATTTGGATCATCTTCTGTTGCCTTCCCAGGCGCATTAACAGGGAGCTGGATCAGAAGTAGTGCAGCCAGGACTCAAACTGGCACTCGTATGGGATGCTGGTGTCACAAGTATGGCTTAACCCACTGCACCATGACACCAGCCCCTATTCAGCTTTTTGTCACTAAAAGAAAACACCTGAGAGAAGCTACTTATGAAGGAGGGAAGTTTATTTTGGCTAACTACTTTAAAGGTTCATAGTCCAAGGTCAGGTGGCACCACTGGTTTGCCACCTGAACAAGAGTGGTGGATGGCAATGGTTGAACATTTGTGGAGGAAGAATCACATGGTGAGTAGAAAGAGGAGGAGAGCAGCTGGACACAGCTCAGATTTTTATATATAACCCTCTTGTGAGATCTGCTTTCCTACAGCATATCCCTAATGACTTAAGGACCTCTCACAAGGCCCATCTCTTAAACACTGTGAATGGGTAAAATTTCTACCCTCTTAGGGCCACTCGCTTACACCTTTGTGATGCAACTATCTGCAGCACCAGTTCTGGAGCTGTATCTATAACTGCGCTACAGAGACAGGGTCATGTGACAGGAAAAAGGAGAGCAGCATCATGCAGAAGCCCAGACTCTAAAACACCTGCCAGCAAGACAACTCACCCTTTCCCCTTTCACTGGAGGACTGAAAAGGAAAATTAAACCACTTTTTCCTCCTTTACAACAACACGGCAGGTGGAAAGGGATTAATAACCACAAAAGGAAAAGAACTCACACTTCAGGAAATAGTTAATGCAGAATGGAACTTGAAATATAATGAACATCTTCAGCATGATAAGAAAAATACATGCACTTACAGGAACAAAAGGTTAAGGAAGACAGCCAATTAGAAATTTGGGATATTAAAAATTGATATTGGGGGTAGGCATTATGGTATAGTGTTAAGCCACCACATACCACACTGGAGTGCCTGGTGTCCATTTCCAATCCAGCTTCCTGCTACTGCACTCTTGGAGGCATCAGGTGATGACTCAAGTACTTGGGTCCCTGCCACCCACGTAGCAGGTCAGAATGGGATCCTGGCTTCAATCTGGCCCATCCTTGACTGTTGTAGGCATTTGGGGAATGAACCAATACATGCAAGATATCTCTGTCTGTCTCACTCTCATTGTTCTTCTTTTTTTCAAATAAATTTTAAAAGCAAATTAACATTTAAAAAATTTTTGTTGAAGCAAAGCAATCAATATTCCAAATACAAATTTGAAAATATAGACAATTTGGATTTGTCACCCAGACTTAAACACTATTAAACATTTGATGTGCATCATATCTTTTATGGGAATGTCTTTTATGTTTTACAGCCATAGGCAAAGGGAAGATTCTAGAATTTATAGTAAGACATCAGTAAAGTTTAAAATTTAAACATGGAACAAAAATACCATTAGCTACATGGGGTGATCCTGCTATTCTCTGAGTTCCTAGCTTAATATCTACCATTTCCCAAAGAACTTTTCCAAAGGACCAAGCAGATTCTGCATAGTGTAACATGTGTACAGTTTCTGTGTTTCATTTCACATAGTATCATATTTCCCCCCATGCAGCCAATATTTCAGCTATCTGATTCCAATTGTTAAGCTCTGTTACATTGGCTATTCAACTGTCATACATTTTAAAATCTTTTATTGAAACAGGTTTAAAATTCATATCAAGGGGAGAGTAAGCTAGTATTGATAAGGTAGCACAGGTAAAAGTTCTTCACAGCATGATTACTGTTGTCCCTGGTAGTCTTCTAAAAATAAAGAGGAAATAGTAAGTGCTTGAAAATCAGCCTTGTGGGGTGGGCATTTGGCTCAGCACTTACGATGTCACTTGGGATATCCACAGCCCATATTAGAGTTCCCGGGCTCAGGTCCTGACTCTGCCCTTGATTACAGCTTCCAGTTAATGTGCTCCCAGGGAAGCAGTAGGCAATGGCTTGAGTACTTGGGTCTCTGGCACTCACATGAGAGAACTGGATGGAGTTCCAGGCTCTTAGCTTTGAACTGGGCGTTTAGGGAGTGGAGTAGTTGGTGGAAAATCAATCTCTCACTCTCTGTCTCTGCCTTTCAAATAAACAGAAATAAATAAATTTTAAAAATCTGTCTTGCATTGGGTGTTTCTATGAAAAAATAGTGATTCAGAACAAAAAGAAATTAAGGGATACAAGCAGAGAGAGGGTATTCCAGAATCTTGAGGTAGATGTTGCTATTCCTCTGCTAGGATTACCTACCCTCGCTAGATCACTGTTGGATAGAACAGTGTCCACTTTCTTATGTGTGAGGTCTCTCCTTGTTATGGGGCTGAGGATATGTGGCTCACTGACCCAGACCTCACGGACTCAAACAGAAGGTGAAGAGTGAAAATTCAGACTCACTGTTTTTCTTCCCTTTTCTGTTCATAGAGACACTATCCATTAATAGATTGCAAGTCTCTGGGATTCTTTTTTTGTCAGAATTCTGTTATTGACAACTTACAAATGTCAGCATCTTTTCCTTTGGAAAGAATATTTCAATTTCTACTAGCTCTATCATTGATGCTTAGCAAATGTCCATTAGTGGTAGTGAAGAATCATAAATTATGATTTTTTTCTTTTTGACAGGCAGAGTGGATAGTGAGCGAGAGAGAGAGACAGAGAGAAAGGTCTTCCTTTTTGCCGTTGGTTCACCCTCCAATGGCCGCTGTGGCCGGCGCATCTCGCTGATCCGAAGCCAGGAGCCAGGTGCTTCTCCTGGTCTCCCATGCGGGTGCAGGGCCCAAGGACTTGGGCCATCCTCCACTGCCTTCCCGGGCCATAGCAGAGAGCTGGCCTGGAAGAGGGGCAACCAGGATAGTCTCCGGCGCCCCAACCGGGACTAGAACCTGGTGTGCCGGTGCCGCAAGGCGGAGGATTAGTGTGTTGAGCCACGGTGCTGGCCATAAATTATGATTTTTCTAGATACATCTCTGCTTTGACACTGAGCAAGATTATGATGCTATTTTATTTAGAATATTCTGAACATCCCCAACTCTCCAATAGTTTTCACAACCACTAGTAATTAAGCCTTAATGGGCACACATTACTGGATGTTAGCAATTTGGGTTGGTAGTTTGGGAAACTGATTCTTAGGCTGACATCATCTTGGTCTCCACATTGCATCAATAATTATGATGCACATACAATTTTTGTATTCCATGCAATTTTTCATTTGACTACTAAAGAATGCTCTGTAGAGTTCAGATAAAGCTCTTGATGCCGGGAGGTGAGGCTCAGTGACCAAAGAATTTAGCATATTCTCATCCCCTTCCCTCCTGCCTCAGAAAATGATAGATTCATAGCCTGGATGAGTCCATTCTGGGACACTTGACCATATTTAGCATCCAAATGGGGAAGGAGAGTGTGGCAAGGAACAACCCAGCCTTTGTAACTAAAATAGAGGGCTACTGTCAATCTTCATCAGTATGGAAGGATACTAAGACTTAAGTTCTCGCCCTCCCTGTGGTCCATGCTTCTGTGGGGGCCTTTCCTGATGCTTACAGACTAGATGAGGAAGCAAGCCTCCATGATGGCCTCCAGTCAACCTCTTCCTGGTATTTATGCCCTGTGTAGTTTCCCCCTATGTGGTATCAAGGTTGGTCTGTGCCCAACAGAATATGGCAGAAGTGATAGCAAGTCACTGCCAAGGCCAGGTTGCTAGGTTATTAAAATACATCTCTCTCTCTCTCTCCTTCATTCTTTCATTGCTTACTCTGGATGAGGGTGTGGGCTGGGCAGCCATGTTGTGAGCAGCCCAAAAGACAGGCCCATGCACTGAGCAACTGTGGCCAACAGCCATGGCAGAGGATCCTTCAACCCCAGCCTAAGCCTTCAGAAGACCACAGCCTTTTAGAAGACCAACATCTCACCAGCAAGCTGATGGCTACTGAGCCAGAACTCCCCAGCTGAGCTACTCCAAGACTCTCCATCTTTAGAATCTGCAGGAGATAATAAATAGTTGTTACCTTAAACTGCTACCTCTGTAGCAATTTATTATACGGCAATGAGCTTAGTCCGGGTCTTTGTATCTTCCTACATCATTTATTACTCTGGACTACAATCACTTACTCAGGTGTCCAACTCCTCCCCTAAACCATTTATGCTTTGAGGAGAAGAATCCACTTGACACTTGCAATCCCAATACCTAGACATAGTGCGTGACACACATGAAGGTCTCAGTAAATGCTACTGAACAAGTGAATACAGCAAGATGTGATAAGGCACATGGTTCCACAAGGTATGAGATCTACCAGCTCAGGAGTGAGCGAGCAGGGTTCAAATTAGGCTATTCTCTCCAAGTGTGAGGGTTCAAACAGGTTGTTCATTCTCTTCCTTCCCTTCTTGTCACAGCTCCCTTCTACCATTCCCCACCACCAATCCATGAGGCAGGTTCTCCCCTCTTCTCACCAGTCACAGGGCAGAACTCAGAGGACAGAGTTACAGCTATGGGAGCCCCCTGCAGGCCTGCTGAGAAGGAGAAGAAAGCTTCTTCAATTCTCTAGACACAGAGACTCGAGAAATGGAGATACTCCCCAGAAGAGACTGTTCAGGACGTGGGATAGTTCATCAAACTAGCTTGAGGGACGAAGCAAAAGCAGGGGTGGGGATAGGGGATTTTAAAACTTTTTATTTAGGAATTTTAAAACATGTTTCTTCAGAGGAGGCTAAAAGTTCAGTAACTGCTCTACGTGGTGTGGTGTCTGGTTACAAATGTTCTAGGACGGGCGCCTCCACTCCAGGGCTCAGCCCTGCCCACTCTAGGAGAGCCACATTGCAAACTCCCTCCCTTCCCTCAATCCCTGCCTCTCCAACTCACAGCTGCCATCTCTGCCTGGAAGAACGTATGTGGGAGGCTTTCAAAGAACCCCTGTGTGGCTCTGAACAGCCGCCTCCCATCATGCTCTGTGCTCTCATAATCCATGAAACTTGTAAAGGCCAGAAACCCTTTAGATCAAAAGGAAGAAGTCTCCAGTGGGGTCAACAACAATGGACAACACATTTTTGGGTAAGTGGAGGTTTTCCAGAGAGCTGAAAGACTATATACCATTTTGGAGTACACCATTAGGCAAATTTCAGTGTTTATTTTTCTGCAAGTTCAAGAAAGAGAAATGGGGGAAGCATCGTCCACCCCATTACCACTTCCCACCAAGAACCTTCTAGGAGAAAACAGAGCCCTGAGTTTGGTATAGTAAACAGGACCTTGAGCATAGAGCAGGAGAATGTGAGCTCAAATCCCTCATCTGTTACTTGTGACAGTTTAACCATGAACAGTTTAGCTTTTCTGAATCTTATTTTTTTAATGTATAAAGTGAAGACACTAGTAATTACCCCCAGCACCCACTAAAAACATGTTAGCTGAATCCGAACGGGGTTCTTAAGGCCAAAGGAAATAAAAAAGCTGCAAGCAGAATTTGGTAATGCTTGATTAAATTTAAGGCCTACAGGAAAAAAAGTAAATCATAGGCTTCCTACCAGCTCGAGATGTTGTGCTGCTATTTCCAAAGGTAATTTAATATCACTCCAGGATCCATAAAAGCAGCATGACCCAAGACAGCCACAAAATTGGACTTTCACTGGCCATGTCAAACTCAGTCTTTGGTTTCTACATTTTCAAAAATATATTAATAAAACCAAGTATATAGTAAGAAAAGGCCACTAAAATAGTGACAACAGTGCAAGTAACTTGCTAAAAGTGAGTAGGCTTGCAGGAATCCTGTTTTTTTCAAGGATTCAAACTTCTGTCATTTCCACCTTTACCCAAGTGCTTACTTTTGCCTGCATAGTAGCTGCCAGGATTACTATCATTAGTGAAAAAACCTGTGTGTGATAAACTCACACAGGCCAGCTCACAGGTCTAGGAAGGCCTATGTCATGCCCAGTTTTCAGAATGCCTAGACATCATTCGGATCTGGCTGAAGAGCCCATGAGAGTATTGTAGGCATGGAAAGCCAAGACACTCTGTCAAAAGAAAAAAAAAAAAAAAAGAAAAAAAGAAGAAGACCTAAATGAAAGATCTCTGCGAGTGAGATCCCAGTGGAAAGAACAGGGCCATCAAAGAAGGAGGTGCCTTTCTCTGAAGGGAGGAGAGAACTTCCACTTTGACTATGACCCTGTCGGAATAAGATCAAAGTCGGCAAACCCTAAAGGCTTCCATAGCCTTGGCAACTCAGGGACTAGAGCCTAGGGAGATTACTGAGGCCATAAACAAGAGTGTCAAATTGTTAAGTCAGCAACAGGAGTCACTGTGTACTTACGTCTCATGTGGGATCTGTCCTTAATGTGTTGTCCAATGTGAAGTAATGCTATAACTAGTACTGAAACAGTATTTTTACACTTTGTGTTTCTGTGTGGGTGCAAACTGATGAAATCTTTACTTAGTATATACTGAATCGATCTTCTGTATATAAAGAGAATTGAAAATGAAAAAAAAAACTTGGTTTTAAATTGGAAATTGCATAGAAAATTAATCAATTTTTAAAAAATATCATGTAGGATCTCTGTCCTTAATGTGCTGTACATTGTGATTTAATGCTATAACTAGTACTCCAACAGTATTTTTCACTTTGTGTTGCTATGTGGGTGCAAACTGTTGAAATCTTTACTTAATATATACTAAACTGATCTTCTGTATATAGAGAATTGAAAATGAATCTTGATGTGAATGGAAGGGGAGAGGGAGTGGGAAAGGGGAGGGTTGCGGGTGGGAGGGAAGTTATGGGGGGCATTGTAATCCATAAGCTGTACATTGAAAATTTATATTCATTAAATAAAAGTTTAAAAAAAAAGAATGCCTAGATATAATTCTAAAAATGAAGATACAGAAAAACATTATTAGACAAAAGGCCACCAAAGGCCACTAGCCGCTTTTGGCTTTGGTTTTATTTATTTACTTATTTTGGTATGGCAAATTCACTTACCAGTTTTGACTTTGAGATACCCTTACTTACTTTCTTGGTGCCTTAGCTTCCTCATGTGTAACTTAGAATTACGATACGGACTGCCTGATAAAACATTTACGGGGATTAAACAAATGAGAATATCCAAAGTACTTCAAGTAGAACTAGCATATAGTATATGCTCAATAAACGTTGGCTGCTGTTATAAAACCATTCATTTTTTAGATAAAATAGCTTTTATGTAAAGACTTGGGAAGACTTTAAGCATGGTTCAAAATATTTACAAGTATATAAATATGAGATCCCCTTTGGGCCTAGCGCCATGCCTAAATGTTTCTATGGAGGCCTTCTCTCCAAACCCTAGGATACTTTCCCATACACACTAATAGATAAGTCAAATCAAATGGTCATTCCATTAGTTTCCTTTTGCCAGCTAATAAATCATCACACATTTAGTTTCTTCAAACAACATCTACTCACTACCTCACAGTTCCCGTGGGTCTGGAATCCCAACACAGCCTGAGTCCTTTGCTTAGCACCCCCTAAAGCTAAAATGAAGCTGTGAGGCTGTATTTTCATGAGCAGGCCTGGCTGGGGAAGAATTTGCTTCCAAAACAGTGAAGTTGTTGTCAGAATTCATGTCCTTGCAGTTGGGTTGAGCTCTGTTGGTTAGAGATTGCCCTCAACTCTTAGAGGCCACCATATTTTCTTGTCACATGGGCTTTTCTTTGTATTTTTTTTTAAAAAACTATTCATTTATATATTTATTTGTAAGTCAGAAAGAGAGACACAAACACACAGACACACAAAAACACACAGTGCTTCCATCTACTGGTTCACTCCCCAAATGCCTGCAACAGCCAAGTCTGGGCCAGGCTGAAGTCAGGAGCCAAGAACTCCATCTGGGTCTCCCACATGAATGGGTGTCAGGGGCCCCAGTACTTGGATTATCATCTGGTCCCAAGAAGCAGCTGGGACCAGAATCAGCACTCCAATATGGGATACTGGTGTAACTAGTGGTGGCTTAACCTGCTGCATCAAAACACTGACACCAACGTGGGAGCTCTTAACACTGACACTTACATAATCAAACCAGCAGGGGGAGTCTCGGGAGAAATCTTGCTAGCAAGACAGTCTT
Organism: Lepus europaeus; assembly: GCF_033115175.1. Taxonomy (NCBI): domain Eukaryota; kingdom Metazoa; phylum Chordata; class Mammalia; order Lagomorpha; family Leporidae; genus Lepus; species Lepus europaeus. Next base: position 60,694,581 of record NC_084838.1, on the reverse strand, counting down.
CAATATAAGGCTCATAGCATATATCACAGAATTTAGAACATGTTATAATGTAACAGAAGCATGTCACTGACATTCCATCATCTTTACTGTATTTTATTGATTGCATCAAGTCATAACCTGCTTGCAAAGTCTGGGAACTATACACGTGTGAATGCCAGAGGCCACTTCAGAGACTGTCTGCTGCTGTCACTAAGAGGAAAAGGCATTGCCCAGTTCCCCCAGTGCGTTTTCTGTTCTAGCTACAGAGGTCAGGCAATCTTTTCTCAGCTGTCGATTAGAAGTATGATACTTAGGGAAAGTCAGAGAAAGTAGGATGAACCAAGTATAAAAAAAGGTCAAAGAGACAATGGTCGTCTCTGGGTGAACTAGGAAAGTGGTGATGTCAATGTCCAAAAATAGTCCCTTAAGTCCTCGGCATCCTGCCGAGATGGTTTTGGAGAGGGCAATCTGTGGAGGCACCCACCCACTTTGTGGGCCTTGTTCAGCCATCTTGGGACCTACTGACTCAGAGCCTCACAGCTGGAAACTGACCCCTGAGCCTTGAGCAAATCTGTCAATCTGGTGGATTAATGGGGAGGTAACTCTAAACTCCTCTATATGCATTCACTATTATTGTCAAGACACAACCCAACTATTCTCTGCTCTTCTGAGGAAAGGACGGGGGAAATGAGCTCAAATTCCAACAAGGAATTTATGCATATCTGAGGAAGAAAACTGCTAATAGCAATGGCTAATTAAGCACTGAGACACGCTATAAATTGAAGCTAGGAAATATCTTTTTTCCCAAGATTTTCAAAACACCTGCAAACATGGCTTTCGAAATGCAATGGGACAATTGGCTCTGAAGACTCTCTATACTTAGCACATGGTAACACCTCAAAACTCAACATACATTGGGGTTTGTTGCTGTTGATACTCAATTTGATGGAAATAATTTTCAAACTGAGATTATTGGTCCATCTGCATTAAAATCATCACAGGTATTGTTTAAAATGCGTATTATTAGGTCTGCCTTTGGGTGTCATGAATTCAAACCTCCCGATATAAGGCTTGCAACATATATGTTTTTAACAAGCACCCCAGGAAGTGTTTATGCACTCATGAAAGTTTGAAAACCACTGTAAATGAAACATAATCCATATCAGAACTTGAACTCCTTTATTCAGCTGTCCTCATCCTTACACCATGAACCTCAACTCCCAATTTCAAAGCCTTAAATGTTGTCTCTTCCTTTGAGTAGATAAAAACACATCTCAGTCTCCTGGCTTTTGTCCCTAAATGCAGTCAAGCAACCAAACTTACGGACACACACAATGGCTGCTGCCATGCTGCGTCTCTGGGGAAATTACATAATAGGTTTCTGGCACATAACACTGTTGCTGGAATTACAACTGAACCCCCACCCCCAAATCTCCGGGAGTCCTATATTTTGAATAAAACCACAACAATATGTCTGCTGCTTAGACACTGCAGTTAAGAGAGTAGGGGCATGCTTGGAGAAGTGTGTGTGGTTTGCTTCACTGAAGCTGGCTGTAACATAGCATCCTGCCCAGTGCAGAGCCTTCAGTCTGTACCCTGTGTCTCTACATACCGAACTTGAATTTTTGCAGGACCCTAAGAGGGTCCCCAGGAGAGCTCTCACATGAAGTCCAAGAAATCTGAGGAAAATGTGGGCTTACATGATGGACTAATTTCATTTCAATAAAATTCCCATATTACATTCAATGCGCCTGGCTTTATTAAGTTTTGTCATAAACGCTGGGAACACTTCCAAATTTAGGCTTGCACAATTATTTTTATTGGTGCGTTAACTAAAAATGGTATATGCATAAGTCAGAGTGTACATTTGACTTCATCTGGGGAGCCAAAATGAGCTTTAGTTTGATTTATAGTCATTTTACCCCTGTAAATGAGATACAGGAAATAGGGGTTAGAGTTTCTGATCACAGCATTTCTAAGCCCTCCGCTGGTTCCATCCGCAGCTCTGCCATGTATCTAATGAATTTAAATTCCAAATGTCTATCTGCAACCCACAAAGTCACCAAACAAAGAGACTGGCTTATTTTCAGACCCAAAGCCAGCCATCCAAACTGAGCAAAAAAATAAAAATTAAAATTAAAATATAGAGTTTGTTGCACCAAAGTGGGACTAGGGAGCTCTCGGTGCTTTGAAAGGTTTTAATTGCTATGGAAAAAATCCTTTCAAAGATTTTTTTTTCCCCTCAACATGGGCCCCTTGGAAACTTTTCAGGGGGGAACTGTAAAATATTTATACAGCTAGCAGCACTGTTAAAAAAAAATAAGCCAGCAAGAAACATAGCAGTGAATGAAAAGCAGACTTGACTTAAAGTGAGCCCTGCAGATTCAGGGGACCCAAAGAGGGGAGGTTGCTGTGATTTCAACCCCTGGAAAACAGGATTAATCCTCACCAGCCAGGCCCACAGACAGCGCCAAATAAATGGGCATGCGATCCATGCAGTCACACAGAGCCTGGCACTTGGGGAGGAAGGTCCTGCATTTGGTTGAATCCTCTGCAGTCACCATTTTGAAATTTTTCATTTTTGAACAAGAGCCCTGCATTTTTTTCATTCTGCACTGATCTCTGGACATCTTCCAGCTGCCCCAGCTCACAGAACTTCCCCAAGAAGGCTTCTTTCAGATATCTCAGGATGGTCCTCTCTTCTTCTTTCTGGTTGTTCTTTTCTAGAAGAATTTACAACTCCAACCATGTAGCAGTCCCAAGTGGCATCACTATAGCTCCCTCCAGTGCTTTTGGCTGCTGTTCATTCTGCCCATGCAGCTTTATCCCCCCAGGACATACAACGCTAACAGCCCATTTTCAAAACCCTGGAAAATGCAGCGCTAAGTTTGTGAATGGACCAGAACGTGTAGAATTCTGCACTGAAAGGAACTGTGGCAGTCTCATTTTGTAGAGCAAATTTAGTCCTGGAGAGAGGAAGGAGATTTCGTGAGGCGACTTTGTTCGTAAATATCAGGTTAGAGACATGATCTAATATACATGCTGCTAGCCCATTCTACAGTATCCACTGAGAGGCGTGAACATGGACAATCATAGTGCCAAACAGCTCCCAAACTTATTTGAACCCCCGCTTTCGTCTTTTCTCAACACTTCAATCAACAATGACATTATTAAAGAAAGGACTGAAAGGATAATCACTTGCTCCACATCAACTCTGCAAATATTTCCACTTCCCACTCTTATCTCTGGCTGGTGAAGATTTATGGTAGTAAAAATAACAGATGTAAATTGCATAGCTTCCTTGTGGTTCTGACCCAACCATCGATAGTGTCAACCTTGTCCAAAGGAGGAGTAGAATCCAAAGGCCCAAAAGCCCCTACACTGTGGCAGCTAAAGTATAGAGGAGCAGGATGAGACAACCCTGAAACTTCCCAACTGGCCGAGAGTGGGTTACGGTATCAACACAATCTCATCAATCAGAAGGGACCCTTTTGTCTCAAGGCTGATTTAATTGCCATAATTCAATTAACATGCTTCCACTAATTATATAAACTTTCAGATGACAGTTCAACAGCAGCACCACTGAGAGTAAGCCAGTTTTTTTTTATTAATTTTTAACATAGTCTCAAGTTAATTATAAATAAATTGCATTGATTTCTTTTTTACATTCCGCCTTCGACTGTTTTGTTGCAGAATACTAGAACATAATTTAAAAATCCTAGGTCTTTGGAGAAAGAAAAAAAAGGGCATTTATACCATGGGGAGTAACTGTGGCATTCATAAATGTGAAGCAGCAGGCCCTCCCCCCCCCCTTCCTTCTTTCATTCCTTCCATTCTAGATGACAATTCTTATCAAATGTTAATAACGTAAATAATAATCACATCGATTGAAATGCATATTTATTTTCCAGATTATCTGACCTAAAACTGTATCAGGTTTATGTTAGAGACTTAATGAAGATTTGTTAAACAAATGATCAACACTGATTATTGGATAAATGTTTTGGGGTATGATAGGCTGAAGAGGGAAAGAAGCTCTAGGATCCGATTTCAGAGACTGCATGTTCTTTCAGGAGACAGAATAAAATCACAAACACAAGTAACTCCTAAACAGAATGGAGTTTAAGATACTGAAGAGGAATGCATAGCTATATCATACAAATGGTAAATCAAATTAGCTCTTCCCATTGAGGAAGATAACATGAGTCTTCAGTACAAGTTACTACATCTGCCTACAAACGAGAGTTGACAAATGTGAGTTATCTGCTACAAACCAAAGGGTATTGGTTCTATCACAACCAGAAACATTTCAACAAAGCAATGGATGCCACACTAGGATTGGCCCAGTGCTATTTTACATTCAGCACAGATTCATTTTGGTAACATTTAGAGTTCACTTCAAGAAACGTATATATCCTTTGTACCACCATACTCAATTCTCTTATATTGTCATAATTTTTTGATTGAGTGGAAATTTATAGGCACATCAGAATTTTCAACAGATATTTATGATTCTGAATATAATTCATTGAGAAAAACCAGAATTGCTATTTTTTTCTCACGGGGAGGGGAGGCTATCTGTCTCACTTTTCTAGCTAATATTTCATTTTACTTAGATCAAAAGTTTCTCTTATGCATTTGCTACTTGACAAAGCCACAGGAAGAATTAAAAGTCCTCATATTGCCACTAATATTACCAAATAAACAGGCTAGTGTCAGCTCAATTAGTAGAAAAACACAGAATATTTTTAAACTTAAAGTAGCCACCACGGTACTCAGGATTAAAATGGCTAAGGAGACCATGAAGATGAGACTAACCCTGACCCATCTTTAGGTCCCTACTTAAATGTCACTTCCTTATGGAAACTTCATTGCCTCTTCCCCAGACACTGGGATTCTAGCTATTGACTACTTCTCCTTATAGAACATGGAACATGTGAAATTCATTAGTTTTTAGCAGTCATTGAATGCTTGCTCTTCCCAGTAGTTCATAATCCCCATGAATGTCGATCAAGCCTGTTTGCTCACTATTGTATTTCTGGTCTGGCACATGCAAACCTGCTATAGATGCCTTTAAGGAGTAAGACAAAGCAGGTAAGGCTCCTTTCTTATTCTGCCACCATCCCCGAATTAGGTGGAAGGCTTTCAACTGCATGTGATAAGCATCTAGCTTGAACCACTTTATACCTAAGAAAAAAAGGCCAATCATCTTATAAAAACCAAACCTTGGAAAGGCAAGTCACTTTCCATTCAAGACATCCCCAGGAAGGATTCTGACTGGTGCTACTTTGGGCTTGTGTCCACAATTTGAACTAACCACTTTGAAGAGAAGAATATGGCACTAAAATGGCCCAACTTGAGTCCAGTGACTGCATCTGTGTCCAAGGTGGGAGCAGAATAACAGTGTTACTCATTCCATCAGCCATAATCCTGTGTCACTGGGGAAGTGAGAAGTAGGGAAAAGGTAGAAGGGAAGGCAGCAGGGTGGCACTGGGGACTGCAGCACCAGCATCCTATATAGGCGCCAGTTTGAGTCCCGGCTGTTCCACTTCTAATCCAGATCCCTGCTGATATGCCTGGGACAGCAACAGAGGATGTCCCAAGTCCTGGCTTCAGACCAGCTCAAATCTGGCTGTTGTGGCCATTTGGGGAGTGAACAAGCAGTTGGAAGACCTCTCTGTCTCTGTGTCTTTCTGTAACTCTTCCAAATAAATAAAATAAATCTTAAAAAAAAAAGAAGAAGAAGAAAGGAAAGGAGGATGTTAGACACATACAACAATGATGCTAAGTCTTCCTCCGGGGGAAGATGAGGCATTTCCACAGTTCTGAGTTCTCAGTAGCAAAAGCTTTGATGTGGTCAATTTTATTTAATTTTTTTCAAGAGCCATAAAGATTCAACAGCTCAGATGACCTTTCCTATCTCTACTGAGTTTTCAGTGAAGAAAGTATACCCACGTGTCAGTAGTAATATTTTGTGATTTAATACAAAGAATGCTGCCAATAAGTAGTTGTGATTGATTGACCTGAAAAACAATGCATATTTCATGTTTTGTTCTGTGAAGTCCAAGGGGGCAGGAATGGCAACAGGATTAGGGGCAAAAGTCATTCTCCTACTTCCTTCATTAGGCTCTTGCCCCTACACATGGATGGCCCTTAATAGCTGATCTTCTGGGACCTTGGAACTTCCTGCTGCTTTCCTGTGTGCATGAGATGTCTTCTTATGCCAAGGCTACACATGTAAATCAATCCCTCTTCCATGGAATGTGTACAATGGGATGGATTTGTTTATGAGTTATACATCCAGCCCACATGTGGCTGCACATGAAATATCCATTTTTCCCCCTTTTTTGTTTTGTGTGTCGGGTTGGGCCTCTTCTCTATTTATACAAGGACAGAAGAAAAGTTTAAGGAAGGTTAAAGGGTCACTGGGCCCATTATCCTGGCCTTCAACATTTTTTTTTCCTGCCATTTCCTTTCATCCATCACTGTCCTCCCTGGAAACTCATCGACGTCTCTTGAGTTTTGATTATTTTTCCTTCGGTAATGCCCCTTTTAGGGAACCTAGTTTCAGATAACTACGTTCTCTGCAGAGCAGTTTAGCCAGAACTTTCCTGTTGATCCCAATTTTCTGTCTACTCGAATTCTATTCCTCTTGTTCCTGCCATGCAGGGAATATTTGCATTCTTTCTGATTGTAAGGGACTGTGCAGTAATCTTACACCATATGTATTTTTATATGGAAAGTCATGAGATCTTTATTTTGCATTCCTTAACTATGAGCCATCATCCATTTCCCATGCTGTGCAAGAGCAGCTTGGGTCCCAGTGCATTCCCACTGGAGAATTCCCAGAGAAGCTCAGGAATTTGGTCCTTGAATCTCTCCTTTTGCTGAGGGGTACAGGGGAGGGAGTTATGCATGTTTGCTTATTTGAGGATAAACATTTTTAAGTTCCAGTGTCTCCAACTGTCTAACTCCCAGGTACTTCATGCTCACAACACTGATGTCATGGTAGTTTTAATTATAAACTAACACGAGTCCAGGGACACAAAGGAATGACCGGTGGGAAGCAGATCAGATACATAAACACTTTTACACTTGTCTTTGTTCGCTTAATGAAGAAGGTATGCTGTGATGGGTGCACCCATTGATTCTGGAAATGGAGGGTTTCCAGCATCTTCTATTCCTGTATTCTGCAGAATACTGTTTCCAGGAGACATGAAAAAGTGTCCTATGGCCAAATAAGATTGGGAAACAGCACAACAGAACTCACAGAACATATTAGCATATTAGAAGCTCTGGCAGTTGCATACTAAATAAACCTACTTAACTTTGTTTAACTCAGCATTCCCTAAACTTATTTGAGCTTGAAACACTTGCCACAGCTTACTCAGAGGCGACCTATGGAACGACATTCCTTGGACTGCCCAATTAGAAGATGAAGAAATACAATTCCATTGTCTTAAAAGTGGCATACTATTTGTTGATATTAAAGACATGAATTTAATTTCCTTCTTTACTTATTGTTCCACTGCCATTTCTCATAGACCAGGATCAAGGGGCTTCCTCACTCAGGTGCAGACTGCAGTGGTGAGAGAGAGGGAAGAGAGACAGGCTTTAATGGCGAAGGAAAGGATTTTTAAAAATTCCTTTAGTTCCAATTGGATCTACCTGGGGATAAGTTTGGTGAACTGTCTGAATAAAAGTTTACGTAAGAGACATTCAGGTAGGGAGAGGAAGTGAGAAGGGAAGCCCAGTAGAAAGTGAATGGATCAGATCTGTTCCAATTTTGAGTTGTGGCTCATTGGTCTAAAGAACAAGGAGGAGTATTGGTTAAATATAGACACACTCAGTGTCCGATTCTTCCCCAGGTCACCTGGGGTGCAGTGTTTGACTTGGATAGCATCAGCGGGAATTTACTTCTACTGCTCTGCTCTGGGTTTCTGCATGGTGTGGATGACATTCACAGCTTCCTACAGCACTCAGAAAGCAGACTTGGGAGTCAGGAAGTCTTTCGTGGGGCCTGAGAGGCCAAGTAGCAGAGCTTGAAGGGGATCCTCTAGTTTGAGAGAGCGCCAGGATGAAGGCTGCAACACGCAGGAAGGCCTGCTGGACTCTGCCCAGGTGAGTACGATGTTTGGTAGTCATTGCCTTCAGAATGTGTGCCAGCTGGAGCGGGGCGCAAAGCAGGAGCACTGGGAGGGGTCTGGGACTCTCCTACCTCAGCGCTGACAAGGTCATGTGAGCTCTGCTGTGCACCCCAGGCATCCACCCAGTGCCATCTTGTAGAGAATTTGGAGGAAAGGAGCAGAGGTTATTGAAACTGAACCACTACTTGGAAAGACTGAGCTTTACTTGTAGGGGAAATTTACATTTAGGGATTGGACTAACATTTAAACTGAATTAGACATTTAGTTATTTCCCACGCATTCATTCACAGGGTAGGGCTTCTAGGGAAGGCCGGATGGATAACAAACACTATAAAAAAAAAAACACATTTTCACTGCACTTATGAATTTTAGTGTGACTGGATTCTTAGGCATTGTCCCATTCTTCTTTTGGTGTTGATAAAAGCTTAGATGGGACCATTTAATCTCCAGGCACTTGGTTTCCTTTCAAACTGCAGGATCGCCATAGTGCCAAAAGCTTATTGTGTGGTACCACAATTACTGGTTTATTGTACCATCAGCTACTCCTGTGCAGAGGCCTAGTTTTATTCATCTTTCCCCCCAACACGTAGAATAGAACATTACTATCGTATCCATGCAATAAATGTCAGTTGATGTGAATGAATGAATGGAATGTGCTCAGGCTTTGCATCTCAGGAAGTTTTTCACATGAGAGAAAATTCTCACCCATGTATACTTCTCAGAGGGACAGGGTTCGTTCTTGTTTTGTACAACGACTTTCTTTTTCCTGTTCTTTTTGGAATGCTTTGCAGATGAATATGGCTGGCGGAGTGAAGGAGGAGTGCTCATGTCTGTGGATGGTTTCAAATCCTCCAGAACTGTGACTCGGGAAAGGTCTTCAATCTATGTGACAAGTTCTGGCTTAAATAAACACTGAGGGGTGGCATTTGGCATAGCCACAAAGTCACTGCTTAGGGAACCTGTATCCCAGGATGTCTGGTTCATGTCCCACCTCTGCTTCAGATGCAGCTTCCTGCTAATGTGCATCCTGGAAGGCTTTCGATGATGGCTCAAGGGCTTGGGTTCCTGCCAGCCGCGTGGGAGACCTAGATTGAGTTGCTGACTCTTGGCTTTAGCCGGGCTTAGCCTTGGCTTTTGTGTGCTTTTGGGGAGTGAACCAATAAATGGAGACCTGTTCTCTGTTGCTCTCTCTACCTTCCAGATAAAATGAAAATAGATAAAAAAATTTTAAAATAAAAATTGAAACATCTCTTCAGAAACGGATAATCTTACTAGCACTCGGCATAACTTTCCTATCCCTGACTTAATCCCATATCCCTGACCTCTTCTACCATTGTGATCTCTACAGGCCAGATGAGGTGTCAGCCCTTACAGTTTCTCTACTCTCTTCTATGTTCCTACAAGGCTTTTCTCATGCCTTTATGTTGATACGGTCCATTAAATTATACCTGAACTTACTCATGTCTGTTTTCTCCTGCAGGTTGCAAACTCAGCAAGATCCTTCATTTTTCTTATTGCATCTCCACATACAATATGGTGCCTCTCACAGTGAGTGTGTAATATAGATATGCTAACTGGTTAAACTGGATATTTCAGGATTCCTTAGAAGCAGAAAAAAGAAAAAGTGACTTTTCCAATGCTTGTAGATCTTCATATGTTCCTGTCCTGGCTGGCTCATCAAGACTGCATGATGTAACAGAACATCTGCCTGCCCTCCTCACCATCACTGTAGCTGGATATTGCAGGGACCACCAAGGAGGACATTGAGAATAACCCCATTTTCAATCCTCCATCTCTGACTGTTTTGATGTGTGCCCCTGCCACGGCAGATTCACTCAGGGATAAGTCCACTTCCCTGGCTTAGAGCTTCTTCCTGTTCCTACAGCTCCAAGACCCTCAGGCAACAACATGGTGTTGAGTTGCCTGCAGGTCTCCCCACACTGCAGCCATGCTGAGACCCAGCAGAAATGGAAACAAGGCTCCTCCCTTCTGCTTGTGCCTTTCCTGCAAAACCCAGAAGGGCTGAGTGTCTAGACAGTGATCTCTGTAAAGACTACTCCTCAGCCCCTTTTGGGTATCAGTGCCAAAAGGAAGTTTTCTCCATGTTCCCAACTAGGAGTTAGAGTCTGTTTGGACCCTTATCATCCATGTAACTTTCCTGTCCATGATCAGAGCATGTAGAATTGCAGGTGCAGGAGACTTACCTGCTTTGTTCATTAGCCAGAACGCTCCATAAAGGCAGAGATTGTCTATTTTGTTGACTGTCATATTTTCTTCACCAACCATTATGCCTGGCATATAATATTAACAATTATAATTATGAGACTATTAGTCACAGTGAATATTTGTATTGTACTTTCTCTGAACCAGACACTCTTCTAAGGGTCTTACCTATATCAACCCATTCAGTTCACACAACTGCCCTTCATGTAGAAACCATTATCATTTACATTTTGTATGTGGATAAATTTAGGCATAGGGAGGTCAGGTAACATTCCCAAGGTCATCCAGCAAGTAAGAGATGGTATTTAAACTTAAGCACAGAAGTCTGACTCCAGAGCTCATACGTTTAACCACTGGGCTACACTCTGTAACACCCACCATTCAACAAGGTACCACATTGCCCGTTTGTTCTCTGGTTAGTGAGCCCATTCTAGGAAGCAGACATAACCCAGTGGGGCTGAGGATACCTCCCTCTCCACAGCACTGAGAGTACTCTGGCATGACAAGGAGTAGGAAACCAAGTTTATGGAAGGGGCAGTGAGTGTGAAGAGGATGCAGGTGTAAACAAGGCAAACAAAACAAAGGCTGCTTGGAGAACTCAGAGAGGAGTAAGGGACACAATTAGAAGCTGACACACATGGAAAATCTGAGGAAGACAGAAATATGTAAAGGGGATATTTTGATAATTTCTTTGTAGAGCAGTCTCTAAAATTTCCATACTGTCTCTTCTAGAAAACCTTCAGTATAGATCTGTATTAATTTTTTTTTAAGACTTATTTATTTGAAAGTCAGAGTTACACAGAGAGAAGAGGGGCGGTGGGGGGAGGGGAGTCTTCAATCCGATGGTTCACTCCCCAATTGGCTGCAACGGCCTGAGCTACACCGATCCGAAGCCAGGAGCCAGGAGCCTCCTCCGAGTCTCCCACGCGGGTGCAGGGGCCCAGGGACTTGGACCATCTTCTACTGCTTTCTCAGGCCATCACAGAGAACTGGATCAGAAGTGGAGCAGCCGGGTCTCAAACCGGTGCCCATATGGGATGCCAGTGCGTCAGGCCAGGGCATTAACCTGCTGCGTTACAGCGCCAGCCCCTAGATTACTTCTTAATTGACCTTTTTTTTCTGTAACTAAGATAGCATGAAAACTGAGTGATGGGGAACTGGCTCAGGTTTTATAAGCAGTTAACGAGTCTCAGCCCTGTCTTTGAATATCATAGGGGAAGAAAGTGGAGAAATGGCTTGGCTGGAGGGTGAGGCTACCTGGATTTAGAATTTCTGACCAAGTGCCCTCCTGTTTTAGAGTTTGGGTACATGCACATGAGAAACTACAAAAGAGGGAAAGGAAAGCTTGAGATGGTGCAGAAATAAAAACAAGAGAAAGTGAGAGAGGATATAGAAAAACCTGCTTCTTTGATTTGTATGGTGTGATTTCTGAAATTGCTCCAGCCTCGACAGGATTTATGTGGCTTCATTAATCACACTTTCTTTTGAAATGGAATTTTCTGCCTCGGAGCCTTTGAACGTTGACATCCAAATACAATATATTCTTTCAAAATCACCTCTGCATAAAGACAACACTGTTGAGGTAATTCCCCCAGATTGTAGGTGGAGCCTGTTTGGTCCTCAGATATTGATGATAATATGCCAAAAATAGGACTTCCTTTCCCAGCACAGAAGGGGTCCAGCATGATTAGGATCCCAGTTGTAAACCCTGGGCCAGGAACCAGTGGAGGAGAAAAAGAAAGGGGAGGAAAAGAAAAGAGAAAAAAGGGCCCCTTGTCGTTGATGAATAACAGGCAGCGCCATCTAGTGGCGATTCATGTTTATCTTAGAATGCCAGTGACCTCTCTGCCTAGCCTTTGCTCTTTATCAGATGAGATAACACATATTCTTCTTTGTAGTGGCAAGGCGACCTGTAACCAAATCAAGTGACAGAGTGTTGGGGAGTACACGGGTGTATTGAAGCTGCTGCCAATCAGAGCGGCTGAATCCGAGGCATCTTTTTTGGGTTGCCATGTTTGTGCTGGGAAGTCCACATAACATGAAACAAAGGACAGGAAGGGAAGGGAAGGGAAACAGTTGTCATCGGAATTCACAAAGGAGCTGGCACTGTGGCATAGAAGGTAAAGCCACCACCTGTGACACCAACATCCAATGGGGTGCTAGTTCCCTGCTAATGGCCTGGGAAAAGCAGCAAAAGATGGCCCAAGTGCTTGGGCCCCTGCACTCACATGAGAGACTCAGAGGAAGCTCCTGGCTCCTGGCTCCTGGCTCCTGGCCCGGCCCAGCCCAGCCATTGCAGCCATTTGGGAAGTGAACAGTGGATGGAAGATATCTCTCTCGAGCGCTCTCTCTCACTCTCTCTCACTCTCTCTCTCCCTCTCTCTCTCTGTAACTCTTCCTTTCAAATAAATAAGTAAATCTTAAAAAAAAAAAATTCAGAGAGAGAGATGTCACTTTACATAAAAATCTGCCAGGCTTGCTAGTGAACTGAAGCATAAAGAGGTCTCACCCAAAGTGGCTTAGGTGGGATTTGAATCCAGGTCTCTCTAGGTAAATTCTTTCTCTGAGTCAACTTTTGTTGAAATTTCCCTCCCTGGGCTGCCTGTTTCCAGACTTCGCCACAGATCCTCAGCCTTGCAGGGTGATGTTCTTGAGAGCAGCAATAATGCCTTGAAACAGCTGAAGGCAATTGCAGGATCAGGCTCCCTGTGGCCAAGCTATAGAGGGAAGAGACAGTCTGCACCTCATCTCCCACCACGCAGAAACTGCAGCCACTGTTCGTAAGTAGCACTGTGTTTCCGCAAAGCCACCACCGGCTTCCGCTCATGGAACCACCGTGGCACCAGTGAGCTGGACCTTAGGACCCTCCACCCCCACGCCCATGGCATAAGCCTGCAGTGACAGCCTCTCTGCCCAGCACTACTACTGAAAAGTGAATTCCTCGCATTCGGCTTCTGTGTTAGTGTATCATTTCCTATACATTTGTGTCATTTTGTTGCATAAAACTATATTTTTCATAATTCAGGAATGGACTTATTTTTAAATAAGATAGTACTCATTTTATGACTAATTTACTTTGGGTTGTTCAATTTAAAATTTAATCAGAAAACTAATGCTCATCACTTTTATTTATGAAAATTCACTAAAGTACGGGCATAAAAATATTAGAATATAAACCCTCTTCAATTTAACAGGTTAAGGGTAGAGATTAAGGAGATAGTGTTACCCCACTATATTGTAGAGCACAAGAAAGAGGCATCTAGCTCAAGCTGTAAGATTATCGTAATAAAGCAATATATGTGGTTCTGATTTTTTAATTCAGGTACTCAATTACACCTACAAGGGTGTAACATTTTTTCCTTTTTACTTATTTGTTTATTTGAAAGGCAAGGTGACAGAGACAGAGGGAGGGAGGGGGAGGGAAGGATGTGGGAGGGAAGAGAGGGATGGAGAGAGAGAGAGAGAGAGAGAGAGAGAATCTTCTACCTGCTAGTACACTTCCCAACTTCCCAAATGCCCAGTTTAGCCATGGCTGGGCCAGGCTGAAGCCAGGATCCTAGAAGTCTATCCAGGTCTCCAACAAGGGTGGCAGGAACACAAGTACTTGAGCCATCATTTGCTGCCTTCTCGGGAATTTTAGCAGGACTCTGGATCAGAATTGGAGTAGTGTGGACACAAACTGGGCACTCTGACATGGGATGCAGGCTTCCCAAGTGCTGGCTTAACCCACCATGCTACAAACATCTGCCCTGGTTCAAATGTTTTACTTGGATAACTTCTTGCAGCACTGTAGCTATACCAAACTGAGGGAGTAAAACAATGAGATCTGGGGTCAGCGCTGTGGTGCAGTGCATTAAGCAGTGCTAGCATCCCTTATGTGCTCTGGTTCAAGTCCCAGCTGTTCCACTTCCAATCCAGCTCCCTGCTGATGCACCTGGGAAAGCAGCAGAGGCTGGCCCAAGTGTTTGGGTCCCTGCACACATGTGGAAGTCCTGGAGGAAGCTCTTGCCTCCTGGCTTTGGCCTCGTCCAGCCCTAGCTGTTGCAGCCATTTAGGGAATGAACCAGCAAATGGAAGATCAGTCTGTAATTCTTATTTATTAATTTATAAAAAATAAATCTTTTTTAAAAAGTAATAGACTCTATAGTGAATTAAGACTTCCTCTTGGCCATTGTTGACTCCTGGGAAAAAAAGAACCAACCCAGGAGATGACAATGTCACTGCTCTACAGTCAAAAAGCCACGTGATCCAGAATCAGGGCTCTGCTAGTTCTTCAGTGTTGTATCATTAATGAATCTGGTTTGAGATTGCCTTTCCCCTGAAATGGTTCATAGTGACTCTTTTGGAGAGATGAGTTTTGAAAGACTATGTCATCAACACCCTGATTTTTCATTAGCAAATATTGGCTTTAATATAAAAAAATAGTTAATGTGAAAGTAGAAACAATGGAGTTGTTGAAATATTTGTAAAATGCTTCTACAAAATTCAGCAACAGTGGCTGGCATTGTGGTGCAGCTGGTTAAATCATGACCTGCAGCTTCAGCATCCCATATGGGCGCCAGTTTAAGTCTGGCTGCTCCACTTCCAATCCAGCTCCCTGCTAATATGCCTGGGAAAGCAGAAGATGACACAAATCCCTGGGGCCTGCCACCACACTGGAGACCTGGAGGAAGTTCTTGGCTCCTGGCTTCGACTCGCTGAGCCGGGTCTTTGAGGCCATCTGGGGAGTGAATCAGTGGATGAGAGATCTCTGTGATTCTGCCTTCCAAATAAATGATTTTTTTAAAGTTAAAAAAAGACATGGTCAGGGCCGATGCTGTGGCATAATAGGTAAAGCTGCCACCTGCAGTACTGCTAGCCCATATGGGCTGTCCCAGCTGCTTCATTTCCAATCCAGCTCCCTGCGATGGCCTAGGAAAGCAGAAGATGGCCTAAGTCCTCTCTCTCTCTCTCTCTCTCTCCCTCTCTCTCTCTGTCCACCTCTGCCTCTGCCATTCTGTAATTCTGCCTTTCAAATAAATAAATAAAATCTTAAAAAAAAAAAAAACTAGACATGGCCTCAGTGTTAGTGAAATTTAAAATGAGAATGAATTTCCTCTGACAATCTGGGTTTTAGTGTTTCTAAAAACTAACTTCCTATAGAGTTGGTTTTAGAACAAACTGTAACATCATTTTGAAATATTTATTTATTTGAAAGCCAGAGACACAGAAAGAGAGAAAGAGAAAGAGAGAGAGAGAGAGAGAGAGAGAGAGAACACGAGAGAGAACACGCTCCCATCTGCTTCTCACCCCTCCCCCCCAACCACCACCACCAAATGTTCTAAACAGGTCCCAGCCAGGCTGATTCTGGGAACAAAGAATTCAATTCAAGTCTTCCATGTGGGCAAGAGGAGAGGAACCCAACTGCTTGAGCCATCACTACTGACTCCCAGGGCCTGCCTTATCAGGAAGGTGGGGTTGGGAGCTGGCTATGGTACTCTGATATGGAACACAGACATCTTAACCAGTATTTTAACTGCTAGGCTCTCTGTCCACCCCTGCAACACATGGTAAGAAGCGAGAAGGAAGCCCCTTTCGTTAATGTTGAAAACAACCAGTAAAGTGGAAGTGAAGTGGGATTGCAGGCTTGGCTATCAGTGGATCCTTGACTTGTGCTGCCCCTGGTTTGATGTCTACTCATTGACATTGTTTTCAACTTCTAAAATCCATGATGCGGAGTGCTTCTCTTAATTGGAAAATCACTCTAGAGTTTCTGCCAGTGGAGGCAGATAGCAGATGCGAGAACTATGAATTCTGGGAATCATAATAATTGTTTGTTGATCTCTATGAGGTACCAGTATTGCATTTCTGCAATGTACTCCTGTGCCAAAGTAGCTTTTGTTTGTTTGTACACTAATTTTAATTCTTCCATTTAAATTTAATTCTTACATTTAATTCTTTAATTTTAACTCCCCCTTTTTTGGTGGGAAATGTTACAATAACTTGGCCAAGTTCAAGTTGACTTTTGTTGGCTACATTGGGTTGGGAGAGTGGTCATCCAGAGCAAGATGGCCCACTTTGGGAGGAGGCAGGGAAAGAAAACATGAAGTACTTTCTTCATTCCAGCAGTTGTTCTGACTGTACCTACGCTCAAGGTTGAGTCTAGATCAGTTGCCATATTCTGATGCCTCTACCCTCTGCCTTTCATTTATTATAAAGCAACAAAGATGCTAGTAGCTTGGAAACTAAACTTGGGTTTATGGAAGTAGCCAGCCACCAAAAGCTTCCAAGGGAGACAACTGAAATGGCTCTATGGCTGACTATTCCCTTCCTCTGGACCTGGCCTCAGGCTATTTGAGTCTATCCCCAGGTACACAGTTGACTGGTCCAGTGATGAGCACTTGACCAAAGTTGAGCCAATCAGAGCCTTCCCTAGGATTTTTAATTTTTTTTAACTAGAAGGGGGATTTCCTGCTGGAGACAGCACTTAAGATATAGAAAGTAGGAACTGCTTCCAGCTGCTGTGTTTCCTGCCAGGTAGAAGTTAGTGTCAGGGAAAAGGGGGAAATTTTCACAAACAAATTTGGGATGAGACGGAGACAAGGTGGTCATCCTTCATAACCAGGTTCCAATTGTTTCTGAAGCCGCCCTATACCCATGCCTGGGTACATCCCTTTCTTAAAATCCATACCTGTTGTGTTTGTGCCACATACAACCGTCACACTCTGATAGACATAATCTCCTTCTTTACATAGGTAATTCATTATATTTTCACTCTTAAAAATATAAACAAACATGGATGGTCTTATCCTGTTTTTAACTAAAGAATAATTGCAATCCAGCTGTGTCCTAGAAGTGTTATTAGCATCAGCTTATAGAGAAAGCCTTGAGGACTTAGGGTGAAGGCTGGGTCCCTTGGAGAGGGAGAGACAGACTTGTAGTGAATGTGGGGAAAGAGTGAGAGTTGGGGAATTGGCCATAGCAAGAAGAGACTTCAGAGTACAAAATGATCCTGAAAGTGGATTTTGGAAGAAACAACACATTTCACTTCATAATATATGGATGCCAATCATTTTGTAGAGACTTTTTTTTTTTTGGAAAGGAAGAAGTGATATTTATTGCAGTTTTTCTAGATTATTTCTGACAGCTCAATGAGTCTGAAAGAACTTGATAGATTTTGTACCTAGGGTCTGTGTACATTTTTATTTGAAAAATATTTTCTAGTATTCCATAAATAACACATAAGAGTTTTTGCTACGTAATCCATAAGATGGAGTTAGAGGTGTTAAAAGTGCCTTCAAAATGAATCTTGATGTGAATGGAATGGGAGAGGGAGTGGGAGAAGGGAGGGTTGCAGGTAGGAGGGAAGTTATGGTGGGGGGAAGCCATTGTAATCTATAAGCTGTACTTTGGAAATTTATATTTATTAAATAAAAGTTATAAAAAATAAATTCACAATATATTCTTGAAAAAAAAAGTGCCTTCAAGTGACCCCTTATTTAAAAGTGGGCTATAATTTTAGAGCAGAAGAAACTCACAATAACATAGTTCCAGTTCACATTTTCAGGCTGCATTGTTCATGTTTTTAAGTCCTGGAGAAAGGCCCATTAAAGCTGTGTTGCTCACATTAATTCAATATTTAGCCACTTAGAACACAAACCCCAGTCTTATGGAAAACGTCATTAAAAAAGTTTTACCATATATGGACATTATTTATTGCTTAGCCCTCATTGTCTACTTATAATATGCCCTTTATCAGACCCAAATGCCCACTTCAGAGATTTTCGTTTTGAGCAACAACTGGCTTCTTACATTATCCAATGATGCAGGAAAGTTAAATTACAGCCAGTTCATATCATAGAAACAAAATGTTTCCTGCAATTACTGATAAGGGACAGTTCATTTTCTCTCTGTCATCCTGAAAAAAACCTCCTAACAACAATTCATGCCTGGTTAAACAGGATTTCCACATCTACTGCTGACATCTTTCCAAATAATTCAGGGTTGTTATTACTGTACAGCCCTGGCAAGGCTCAAAAGCAAGCAGACTTGACGAGTCTGCTCAAAGCAGAGCTTAAGTAGTTGTAATTAATAATAATTACATGCCCACTACACTCCCGTTTTATCATATTATCCGTCAATGCAAATAAAAAAACCCACACACAACACACTCACAACAGGATTAGCGCATTAATAAAGCTACTCTGCATATGTCGGCGCTGTAACGTTTTACAATATTGGTAGTGCTTTCTGTTTGTGGATTTTCATTATTCTCTGTCTGGCTGCAAAATGTTGTCTGGATGAATACAGCTTGGGACCAGGGTTGTTCCCTTCCAAAAACCTTCTCCCCTCCTGCCGTGACTCGGATTCGAACCGAGGTTGCTGCGGCCACAACGCAGAGTACTAACCACTATACGATCACGGCAAGCCACAGAAGAGCCGAGCACTAACCTTTCTTTAAGAGCCATTGCAATATTAAAATTTGTGGAAACACTGCCATCTATTGCCTAAATACGCACACTTTCTTAATACAGAGAAAGAGGAGCCACGTCTCAGTGCTCTTTAATTATTGACAGGAACAATAACACAGTGCCTGAACATGAAACCAGCATTGCCTTCTTGGCTGGCTAGGAAAATGGTAATGGGAAAGGAGTCACTGGAGTCACTATCCAGGAAGTAGTAATCTAGGTAACAAGACTAAGGGAAACTAGTCTGTTGACTCATGCTTCCTACTATTAACTAATAATGAATATAGACTTTCCACTCCCAGGCACTACCACCAATTACATTGCATTGAATGACACATGAATTTGAGCCTCTTTTGTGGTTTTTCTATCACAAGCCTTATTTCCATATGTTTAGGTAGCACAATCTCTCTCTCCCTCTCTCTCTCTACACACACACACACACACACATACACACACACGGCAAGAACAAAATGTTCTGAGGACTCAAGAGAATCTGACAGTCTGGCTTGTTTCTCCTCCTCAAGGAAGTTAGAGTGAGTATATCCTGCGTGGTGGAGACCCCTTTTCAAGCTCATTGATGGCTAAAGCCGTTCCCCCTTCCCTGGGATATTTAGGCCCTGAAGGTACAATCATCTCCAAAAGCAAAGCTCGCCGATAAGATTAATGATTCATCACACAGAGATTGGAGTACTCCATGCTAGATCTATGTCAAGGAGAAATTCATTATGAGCTTCCTTGTTGTAAAAATTAAAATAGTCTGCATAAGATATTCCAGGGGCTGAAAGTTTTAAAAGAAAACATCCAGAAAACCCCTTTTTCTAACCAGTGGGTTATTATCAAAGTGTCTTCTTACAGCCCTCTAAACAGAGAGCACCTGGGAGCAGCTGGGTCTAGCAGATGCTGTGTCTGTATGGGTGGTGAGAACATGATCCATGCATTGATTGAGTGCCAACAGCTCCAGGCCTTCTGGAAGAAAGGGATCTCGAAGGTAAAAATTTCAGACACAAATGATTGCTCTCTCACACCCCTCTGATCATCTACAGCCCCTTTTACCAACCTTCAAACTCTCACAAACACATCTCCCCTCCATGATCACATAGAAGATTCTTGCTCTGAGTCCCAAAGCCCTCTATTCTTTGTGTAGGAACCAAGACCAAGCAGTCACTGGCCTGAACAGGTGGATGTGTCTGGTGAAAGGTCACTGTGAGGCAACGTGGCAAAGCCAGTTCTCTAGTTGGCAAAGGAAGAAATGCTTACTTTCCAAGGTACAACCTTTCACGTGCTGCCTTTGTAATTTTCACTATGAGCATGTACTAACTGAATGGTAAGTGACGGAATATTTCTAAAATATCAACTCACAGCATATACGTTATGGAGCCGACTGCCTGGAGCTGAATTCTGACTGGGTCACTCACTAACTCAGGCAACTTGAGCTGCTTATTTTACCTCAGTGCCTTGGTTTTCTCATCTGCTGAGTAAAGATAATAATAGCACCTGCTTTATAGGATTGTTTTGTTGGTTTATCTATTTCGTTTTTACTGTATTGTTTTATTTGGAAGGCAGATGGACAAAGATCTTTTATTCACTGATCCACTCCCCTAAATGCCCTCAACAGCCAAGGCTGGGTCAGGCTTAAGCCAGGAGCCCGGGACTCAATCCAAATCTCCCACATTGGTGGCAAGAACCCAAGTAGTTGAGGCACCCCCTGCAGCCTCCTGGAATGTGCACTAGTAGGAAGCTGGATCAGAAGTTAGGAAGCAGGACCGGGACTTGAACCAGGCACTCTGAAATGAGTTGTGGGTGTATCTATCAATTGGTAACTTTATCCTCCCTTGCACAAAACTGCCATCCCTATAGGATTCGTATGAGGGTGAAACAGGCAAGTACATCTCAACAACTTCAAATGGGTCTTTTACATAGCAAACACCATAGACATGTTAGATATAGTATCATATTTTCAAAGGGAATCTTGTAATATTCCATAAAGATGTGTAGAGGTCATTACAAAACAATGTGTGAAAACAAACCAACAGAATTAAATTGTAGCCAGATACTCTGAGATAGTTCTGAGCCCCAGTTGTTCAGTGAAAAACAAGGTGGAAAACTGCGGAACTGTTAAAGATGTGTTAGCCCCTGAAAGAAACCTCTCCTTGGCTCACCTGAGCAACTGAAAAAATCTGAAATGGGAACAACTTCCTCTATGCCACACTCATAACACTCTTCAGTCACTCTTCAGTGACTTCCCACTTTGGATCCATCACCCAAGGTTACATTACGTGACAATGCCCAAATCTCGTCAACTTGGCATGAGGAAGAATTTTCGCTTGCTTGCCCTACATGTTCATTCAGAGACCCATTCTATGTGTCTTTATTCAGAGACCTAGCTAAGAGAACAACTATTCTCATGAACTCATTGTTCACTGAGCAATGCTTATTGCTTTGCAGATGGAAAGAGGGCTCTGGAAATGCTGGAACCAGCAGCAATTACAAACTCTTTGGATCAATTGAACAATTTGTCCCTGCTCAGTGGTCAAGTTATTTGGAAATTGTTGATGACCATTGTGCCCAAACTGTACTGCCTATTTTGCAATGCATAGTCAAGCCTGGTTCTACCATTCACTCTGATTCATGCGCTTCTGTATAATAACATCAGCTTCTTCTTGGTTTACTCATGCTCAAATTAACCATAACAATCCCCGCTTCTATTTCGTGCCACCTCTGGGTGTGGTATCCCCAAATCACCACGTCCCATTGGAACAAATGTAAAGCAAAGTGCAGGACCATGAAAGGAGTTTGGCATGATATGTTGGTCTCATATGTGGCCAAATTCATAGAGCATGATCAATCTGGAAAAAAATGCTTTCAATTTCCTTTCACCATATAAATCAGAGCAATTTCCTGTTATCTGTAAATGACATATTGACTTTTGGTTTTAGTACATTTTTGTGCAAATATCTAGGGCCAAACTCAATTGGAATATGTCAGAGAAACAAAATGCTCAATTGTTCCACACAGGGAAGATATGGAGAGAGAGAGATGCAGACATATCTATATATCTTATCTGTCTATGGAGAGAAGTGGCCTGATTTGTCTGTATCCTAGTCCTTTCTTCAACTCTTCTCCCTGTGTGACCCTGGACTGATCACTTGACCTCTCTGAATCTTTGCTTCCTCCTTAGAAAAGTCTGGGTAATTGGACCAGGCTAGGAGAGCTCTGAGATTCTTTGTACTCGGACATGCTGCACATCTAATTTAGAGAAGCACATTCACAAACAACAGCAAAGTATACAAATTCTGGAGGGAAAAAACCCTCTCAAAGCAGGAGACTCCCACAGCTCTTACAGCCATCTTTCACAAGTTCTCCTAAGTTCACAGGCGCTGTCATTGTGTCTGCGTCCAAAGGTTGCCAGTCGTATTCCTCACCCGTGGCAACGTATTTCACACACACAGGGATGGGGCTGCTGGGTGAGTAATTTAAGTTGGGGATAAGGAAAAAATTCCTGCCTGTGAGGACATTCAACAATGGAATCCACTCCCAAAGATGATTAACTTCTGTTTTCAAAGATTTTGGGGGCATGATGGTTTTTCACCAGCGCCTCCCTTTTCATTGTGACAGAGCCACAGTCTCCCCGTGCATCTCGGCACTCCCCGACTCCGACACACTCCTCTGATGGAGCTGAAGCTTGCCCTGCTGCTCCGAATGGATTCTAACAGAGGAGTGGCCCCCGCCATCCCAGCTCGGTCCTTGTTCCAGTGTCGCCACTCCCACCTCTTTTCCCAGACCAAGCTCTGTTTTCTCCTGTCTTTCTTCTCAGTTTGCCTCCTGCCTCACTGGGGGTAGGGAAATGACAGTCAGATCCATCACTGGGCTGGAGGCCAAGAGCGGCAATCCACTGGGTTGAGGCTGGCCCCGTGCCCAGTTTTCAGACAAAGACAGGTTGGGAACCCCCCTGCAAAGAAGGCTCCACGGTCCCCTCCTCCCAGGGTCTTGTCTCTGCTTTCTTGGGTTCTTTCTAGGGCAACACCCCCATCCCAGTGAGCTGTGTGTGTGTGTGTGTGCGCGCGTGCGTGTGGCGCACGTGCATTGGGTGGAGAGGGAGAGGAGGGGGGAGGGAGAGCTGGAGGGTAGAAAGGAGAGAGAGAAAAGCGAGGCAAATCGAGTGCATGGAAGGGGACCGAGGATTGCTCATACACCATACGTGCCCCTGGAATCACATTTAAGAGTAAAAATAAGGTAGCTAAAAGCAGAAGAATCTCAAGTAAATGGTAGCTCCAGATTTGAAACTTCCAAGTGTGATAACCATCATAAAAAATGTTGAATGCTAAATTGTCTTAGAATTGACCACCTCCTGGATGCTCCCTGTGTGGATCAGAAAATCTCTGATTCTGAGAAACCAGGAAACACTAGAGAAAAACCATCATTTTCAGAATGCTTACAACCACAAAATGTTTTAACAGTTTACATTTTCAAGAGTAAACTGCCTGGAGTGATTTTCCCCCTTGCTTATTAATGAATTCTATTTAACCAAGTCAGAAATCTTGCTGTGGGGAAAGCTGCAATGGCAGGAGTGGGGGTGGGGAGGGGTTGTTGGTTGGTGGCTTAATTTTAATTTTTTTTGCCTGAAGGCACCATTAGAAAACTCCAGATGCAAAGCTTTCTAATAGAATTCCTCTTCTGACACAGCCCTCTGGAATACGCGGGCCTAACCTTTCCGATCTGGCGGGCCATGCCTCCATTTGGAAACCTTATGAGGGGGGTTGATCTGCTAATGATGATATGCAATTACAAGGAGCCCCAAGAACAGCTGAAGGCCTGGGGCAGCTGAGATTTAGGGCTCTGAGTACAGGAAATGAGGTGGCAGTGGGACACCCTGAGGAAGAGGGACATGGGGCTGGAGCAAGAGATCCCCATGGAGTGCCCCTCTTGTTTCTCTTCCATCATGGTAAGACTCTGAGGCTTTCAGGAGTGGGACCAGAAAGCATTCTGGACTTATAGCCTGGAAGTTTCTGAGTCCTCACTGTGGTGCTTCTTTAAGAAAGGAGTGTAGACCCTCGGGGATTGGGGGCTGAAAGTCTTGGACAAATGATTCAGTCATTCTGTGTTGAAGCTTCCTTCATCCAATGGGAATAATAATTATACTTGCATTTACTTTATAGGGTTGTTGTGAGGACCAAATAAACACACCATGCACTTAAAATAGGACCAGTACATAGTATGTGCTTCATAAATATTAGCTATAGTTTGGTGAAACTAGACATGGGAATGAGCTGCTCTGAGCCTCAAGCCAGAACAGGCCTATGTCAGGAGCCAGAGTGACCCAAGGCTGAGCTCTGTTTGGGATGGCATGTGGTTAGGGCCATGGAGACAGAGGGATCTGGACAGGTGGTTCCAATCCGACAGATAGGGACATGACTGGGCCACATGGTAAGACTAAGTAGGGAAGCACAAACACAACCTAAGAATCAAGAAGTTTCCCAAAGTAGAAGCAATTTGCTCCGGTTTCAGATGCACATGTTGCCCCTTATGCCCTAAAGAAGTCAACATCTGAGTAATGTTAGTCAGATGTAAGTGCAGGCAGAGGAGAACAGCTTTGATGTTGGGTTTGGAGGTAGAATGGGAGTTTGGGACGTATGGGAGACTCAAAGTTCTTCTGTGCAGAACAGTCAAGATGCTTGATTCACCAGCTGGGCTTAGTCTGCCTAGAGCCTTCACTGGGCACGTTTGCCCTTAGGGTGACCGCACTTTCACATGTATGAGGTTCCTGCTGCCAAGTAGGGTTGGGCTGAAGACAGTCCATGACCACAGGGCTCTATAAGGGCTGGACTGTTCACCAACTTAACTTTGGTGCCTCTTACAGACCAGAGGCTAATGAGATAAGAGGTTACACTGACCTAGATATGACTAAGAATGTAGAAATGTGGCCTCACTCTATGTATAACTACAGAATGAGCTCCTAAATATTTGGCGTGTCTGTCTTATGGTTGGAGTTTTATTATTGCATTTCCTGAAGCATATTCCACAGCTATACAGATGTGGGATTGTCCAATTTTGACCTTCTATGGATGTCAGAAATTACTGGGGCCACACGTTCTCCTGACTGAAGTAGGACTATGAAGTGAATAAACACATCATAGATCAGGAAGGGACTGCAGTCCAATAGATCAAATCTCAATGACCCAGCAATTGAGAATACATGAAAATACTATTAATGCCATTCTTTCATATATATGTATATATATGAAAGGCAGAGTAACAGAGAGTGGGGGATGGAGGAAGAGAGATCTTCCATCCTCTGGTTCACTCCCAAATGCCTGCAACAGCCAGAGCTGGGCCAGGCCAAAGTCAGGAAACTTGACCTCAATCTGTCTCCCAAGTAGATGGCAGGGGCCTAAGTACTTGAGCCATCATCTGGTGCCTCCCAGGCACATTAGCAGGAAGATTGGATCAAAGGTGGGGTAGCTGCGACTTGAGCCATTCTCTCTGATGTGGTATGTGCTCATCCCAAGCAGTGGCTTAATCTGCTGAGCCATGATGCCTGCCCCATGTCTATTTTTCAGTCAGTTGAGAGGGAGACAGAAACCAGGAAGATGGGTAGTATGGTGGAGTGAACACACAATGAACAGCACACTGCCTGTTCTTGTTTTGCTCTACTTTTCCTGTGATGAAGTTTATAATCTGAGAACATCTATTTAACATCCTTTGCCTGACTTTAAAACAGTGATAAATTTACTTCTTGTCTATTACACAAAGGAAATAGGAGAAAAATGTGAACTATTTAGAATGGTTTCAAAAGTGCTGTGTAGAACATATAATTATTCTTACTGTGACGACCATACGATAACCAATACTGACGTGGAAGACAGATAGTAAGTTTACAGGTTGCGGCCAGATTTTGACCCTGCATAACTCTAAAACCATAAAGTTATCTTGAGTTAAAACCTGGACCCTCGACAGCTTTTTCTTAATTATAACCAATCCTTTCAGTGGGTTGAGAGAGAATAAAAAAGGAGGGAAAACTAGCCTAATTGAATGTAGGATACACTATTCATTAACAAGCTTAAATTGCTACGATATTTAATAACCTATAGCACCTCATGGAAAACCAAGACATTGCCAAAAGTAATTGAAGTTTGTGATTCTCCAAACTGTTATTTAAAGCAGAATTTGGCAGCACTCGGTGGGTCTGCACCAATTTTAATTGCACGTTTAAAATTCAGGATGGAGGTAATGTTTCTTTACTTGTTATTTGTGTAGAGAAATCCCTTTATGGTGAACTTGCTTATAGTGAAACCTTATGCAGATTTTAAAGTTCAAAGCATGTGGGATCCATCAATACCAAAACCCATGCTTTACGTGCTGACCTTTTAACTGATTAGTTCCCAGTTGCATGTCACCCCCATTCTTTCTCCTTTTTCCTGCCTGACCTCTCACAGGGTGGCCTGGCCCCCTAGTGTTCCTACAGAAAGTTTCTTGGGACACTTAGATGAGCTTGACCTAGGGAGAGGGCCACCCCCAATGATGACTAAATGGGTCCCAGAGAAGCACCCAGTGACCGTGTTTACCTATAGTAGTAGCAGCTATTGCCATCCATCTCCGCCACTAGACATGGAGAGACCATCAGACACATACAAGTACAGACCGTTCATACAGTACATTCAGGACAGGTAGCTCTGACTGTATCACCTGCAGCATTGTTGAAGGGATTTTCCATTCCCCTGTAATTTCCCATGACAAATTACTGCTAAGCACCTACCACTTATTACCACACTGAACATTTCCTAGGAATTAGCCCTCATTTAACCCTAAGGAGAACCTTAAATACTATTTTTTTCTTCATACAAAAGTATAGATTTGGTTAAGGAATTTGCTAGGACTGCAAAATTTCTGTGTCCTGTGTCTTATCACATAGGAATCTGGATCTCTGGGAGTTTGGGTTTCCTACCCTGCAAAAGGTGTTATTGAAAATGCCTTCCCCAGGGAATCATTGTGAGGATCAACTAAGAATGAGCAAAACGTATATCTGGTAAAATGTCCAGGGATGCATAACCATGTACAAGTAAGCTATGGCTGCAGTCACAAGGATCATTATGGTTTAAACAATGGAAATTAATGGTTTCACAGTAATTGAGGACAGCTGGAAGGTCAGCAGGGCTGGCTCCTTCATGGCTGTGTGGGAGAATCTGTGCCCTGCCTCTCGCTAGCTGGTGGCTTACTGGTAATCTTTGGTATTCCTTGCTTGGCAGCATCCTGACTTATGCCTTCATCTTCACACAAAGTTCTTCTCCTGTGTGTGTTTGGAACAAAATTTCCCTTTTTTATAGGACACCAGTTAGATTAGAATACACCCTAATGATTTTTTTTTTTATTTTGATAATTTGAGGTGGCGGGGGAGAGAGAGAGAGAGCATGAGGAAGAGAGAGCACTTCCATTTGCTTTCATCTGTCAGTTCTCTCCCCAAACGTGCACAATGGCCCAGGCTGACCTAGGCTAAAGGCAGGAGCCAGGAACTCAATCCAAGTATCCCCTGTGTGTGGCATGGACTCAGCTACTTGAGCCATTAGCTGCTGCCTCCCAGGGTCTGCACTAGAAACTGTGCTTGAGCTAAGACTCAGACCCAGGCACTCCAATATGGGAAACAAGCTTCCTAACCAGTGGCTTAACCCTGAGGCCAAATGCCCAACCACTGTTTCAACTTGATTGCTTTTATAAATGCCCTGAGTCCAAGTATGATCACACTCCAAATTACTGGGGGTTAGGACTCTAACATATCCTTTTTGGGGACACAACTCCACTCACAACACACCATGAACTGCTATTTTTGTTATTAACAATGGTATGAATTACATTTATAACCACAAAGTTGCTTCTATCAGGTATAGTGTTTGAAATCTGCCACGGATTGTACACACAGGACCATGCTTGTGAATCAGCCAAGTCCAGGTGCACAGGCCTTTAAATCCCACTATCCCTTAACTCTTCTGCCCACAAGTTGTGCTGTCTCTGTCTTTCCCAGAGTAAATAACGGGCAAGAAGGAGTGAAAGCTGAGAGAGTGCCCAGGAAGCTCCACTATGTGAAGAGAAAACAGCTGACCACCTGGGATTCTAGTTGCATCCATTTTGTTTCAGGGTTTCATTTTTTTTATACCTGAGTAATACTCCATAGTGTATATTGACCATAATTTCTTTGTCCAGTCAACAGTTGATGGACATCTGGGTTGACTCCTTATCTAGCAATTGTGAATTGTGCTGCAATGATTATGGGGGTATGGATAACTTTCATGTGCTGATTTCTCTTGGTTTGGGAAAATTCTATTTTCTTTTTTTTTTTTTTTTGGTCTAAAATTTCAAAGATTTGTCTTCTAGTTCAGATATCCTTTCTTCTGCCTCATCAAGTCTGCCATTAAGGCTTTCCACTGCATTTTTTATTTGATCTATTGAATTTTTTATTTCTAATATTTCATTTCAATTTCTCTTTAAAATCTAAATTTCATGGGAAAAATTTTCATTCATGTCATATATAGTTTTCTTTAGTTCGTGGATTTGTTTCTCATTGTTTTTGGGTAAATCTATGATTAATTTTTAAAATTCTGTTTCCAGCATTTCCTCAGTCTCTTCATCTTCACATTTTCACATTGAGATGTTGTTGTGTTCCTTTGGGGGTGAGGAGGTAATGGTATCTTCCTTATTCTTGCTTCTTGAATTTCTGCATTTGTTTTTAAGCATTTGTGAAGTTGATTTTTTTCCCTGGTGGCTTTTGTCTTTGAGCTATGCCTCCGTGACTTAATGGAATGTCTGCACTTTCAGTGACTATTAAAGAGGTGTGTAATGGATGTGGCCAGGGAACTCAGCTCACTGCTTGGGGATGGGACAAGTATCCAGGGTAACACCAAGTTGGGCAAGGTGTTAGCCTCCAGTGTGCTCTACGGCACCATATGAACCACTCAAGTGATCTATACAGTCTTCACTGTGAGCACAGTTCCTGCTGCAATGACCTGCTGCAGGCAGCCAAGGAGCCTGAGCATGTGAAGCTGCTCCCAGGATTGCCCAGAGACCCCGCTACACCCTGCTATAACCACTGAGTCTCCATGGTCTCAGCACAGAGGACTCCTACGGTGCGAATCTTCCGCAGCTCCCAGCCTAACCCAAAATGGCACCCACCCTTTCTCAGCCAGGCAGCGGGCACTGTTTGGGGAAGTTGGGCTGAGATAAATGTGCTCCCTCTACTTCCGCTGGGACTGTGGGTAACGGCAAACAATCGCTAGCCCCCAGAGCTCCAGTCTGGATCCACGCCGTGCTCTCCCTCTAGCTATATCAACAAGGGTTGCTGCAGTCCGGTCTCACCTCTGCCTCCAAGCTGCCTCCCGCTCCGGCTCTTGGCTGCTGTAATTGTGCTTGTGATTGTGTTCATGCTGCGCATCTGTACCTTCCACACAGGTCCCCGGTGTTCCTCTTCCTCTTGTAGAATTTCTAGTGTGCTTTTCCCGCCAATTCTCTCCCACCTCTGACAGTGCACTTTCTACATTTTTTTTTTTTTTTTTTTTTTTACTGTTCATCCCTAGCCTAGTGCAGTATGTCTTTCCCTAACCCACCATCTTGGAATCTCCTAATTTATTTCTTTAAAGATAGCACCCATAGCTTTTCTGTAGTCTGTGCCTGAAACTTCCATAGTCTAAAATCCTGATGAATTGGTGTCTGCTATTTCCTTGTGCACTTACTTGGTTAAGTTTTAGTGTGGTACGCACAGTTTTCTTGGAATTATATTCATGGATATTCCTTAGGGCCTATTCTACAGAGATGATCTATATTTGTAAAAATAGTGGCACAAGGAGTCTAGAGTCACTTGCAATTAAATTCTTGGCTTGAGATTTTTTATGTCATTCATGGAGTGTGAATTCAGGTTGTAAATCTGAGACAAACTATAGTTACAAGTGCTCAGGAGTGATTCGTATTTTCTTTTTTTCACCTTCACTCAGCATCAAGGTTTAAAATGTTTTCTTGGTAATCCTCTGGTTGAGAAGGGCATAGAAAGAACTAGCGAGACTGTTTCTGGCTCATGTTTACTCTGAAGGCATAGCTCTTTGGGATACAGGTTTGTGGACTCCCACCTTGGTGGGCTCTGGGATTTGTTTCCTTCCCTATATCATGGATATTGTCAGTACAGGAGTTCAGTTTCACCTGGTAGAACAAATGATTTCAGTTCCTGGGTTGAACATTCTTTTACTTCTTGATAGTTCATTGACAGATTTGAGATGATATCTTATATATTTTTTAGAATGGCATTTTTAATTGTGCAAAGAAAAAAGGTTGATGTAGGTACTTACCTTGGCAATGGAATCCCTCCATTAATTCTTTAACCTTGACATACCTGACCAGTAAAGTTAGAGAAATCTTCACCAAGATTTTTTTTTTTTGACAGGCAGAGTTAGATAGTGAGAGAGAGTGAGAGAGTGAGAGAGAGAGAGAGAGAGAGAGAGAGAAAGGTCTTCCTTCTGTTGGTTCACCCCCCAAATGGCCGCTATGGTCGGTGCGTTGCGGCCGGCGCGCTGCACCAATCCGAAGCCAGGAGCCAGGTGCTTCCTCCTGGTCTCCCATGCAGGTGCAGGGCCCAAGCACTTGGGCCATCACTGGACATATATTAGCATCAGATTATAACCTGAATGTGATTATGA
This sequence comes from Lepus europaeus, assembly GCF_033115175.1. Lineage (NCBI taxonomy): Eukaryota > Metazoa > Chordata > Mammalia > Lagomorpha > Leporidae > Lepus > Lepus europaeus. Next base: position 60,664,116 of record NC_084838.1, on the reverse strand, counting down.
GTCTGTCTTATGTTCTCAACTACACTTATTCTTCCTGGAAGATTTTTTACCCATTTAGTTTACATATCACAGCATATATCATGGCATGCATAATTATTGGTAAAATTAGGAATTAATTTTTGTTAATTACAATTAATTAGTTGTAACACAAAAGTTTTTAACATGTAAATTGATCTCTTGTATACTGTAAATGGTTAGGAAGGGATTGTCACAGTTCCCGTGAGAGTGGTAATAACTTCTACAATGCTTTCTTTTCCTTAAATGTTATAGTAAGGATGGAGAACATGTCATCTGGGATAGGTGCTTCAATAGGAAACAAATGAGACTTTGAATATGCAAAGGGAATTCTAAAGATGGGTTGAGATTGGGCTGGACACAAGTGGAATACTCTATGTAAGACAATGATGGGGACTTCCATTTCATCTTGAGAAAAGGACAAAGAAGGAACAAATTGGGAGCACTAAGGTGGATAGTGGGTAGTATGATGGCTGAAGAGCTTTTCACACCATTGACATTTGTCTACATTAAGGATTTCTATGTTTCAGAGATGTTCCTGTCCAGCTTCCTAATCTTCTGCCATGTCTATTACACCTGAAGAAATCTTATATGGGCAGAGTGCTGAGATGGAGGCATGCATGCACAAATCAAAGACATGAAGTTGCTCCCAGTTTGGACCAATGCCAGAGTGGAATAAAGGAAGAGAGCTGGGATGAGCCATGAAGTAAAGGAAGTTAGTGGAATGGGAAATCACAGGAGGACAATCACCACAAAATTTTAAGCCCTTGAGAAATTTGACACAACTTGAATACAAGCCTTAAATGCAAGGTGGTTTGTATATAAACTTGTATCATTATAAGTATTCATACTGAAGCTTAATGGCATCAACAGTGAAGTAGCTAGCACCAGGATCTAACTGAAGACACAATTTAACAGTTGAAGTTTTAGTTCTGGTTATGCTTCCAGGAGTGGTTTTCAACCCCAGGTGCACAGAAGAGAGCTTAGATTTACTGGTGCTCACGCCTCACTTCAGATATTCCGATTTAATTGCATTGAGGTAGTATTTGGGCTTTAGGACTTTTAAAAACCAACTCCCCTATAGGTCCAATGCACAGGAAAGTTAGCGCCTGGCATAAAATAACCTTCAAAAGACCATCAGAAATATTCAAAGGATATAGTAAAAAGCAAAACAGAATATGTGAGTTAAAGGTATAATCATAAAAGAAGTTATTTTTGTCAAAATACATTCTTAGTATCGTTATCATTCTTGTTCATGTTTGGGCTGAAAATTAAAAGTAAAAAAATACAAAAATATGTCTTATATCTACCCTCATTCCCTCCGACCCCACCCCATAATAGAGAGAACAAGAAACCTGCTCAGCTTACTGGTTATATTTAAATGCTATTTAAACTGAACAGGAAACTCTTGTCCACGAAACTGAAGTTGCAGGTAATATTATTGTTTGCTTCAAGAATGTCCTCTAAATCTATCCTGTCTCCATTCGTCACTCCTTCCTGGGACAAAAGCATTTAAAGTGATGATTTACTGTTCACTCGGAAACTCTCCTGTTCTGTGTCTCTATGGTATAATCAACTGCCCCCTACAGCATATTGAAAGACCCACCTAAAGGTGGACCACCCCTTCCACTTCCCCTCAAGCTTCATAAATATCCCAACTTTGTTCTCCCCATTCCTGCACACTACTAAAACTTGTTTCAAGGTGATGATGCCCTTTCATTTGGTAAGCAACTAACTGGGCTTTGTTTTATCAACGGGCCATAAAGTGATTATTTATTGCTTGTTCAGAGATGCTCATACATTTAAAGTGGGAAATGTTCAAATGTCTTCTTTTAAAACATCAAAGAAAATAGCTACACTTTACCAAGTGCACTCTAGGTGATTTACAGGTATTGTCTGTAATCCTTTCAAATTCATTTTCAAGGTTGGTATTCCTAATTACGTTTCTTACAGATGAGGTAATGGGACTCAGAGAAGGTTGGAACGTGGCTAGGGGGGGTCACACAATTGTATTTAGAACAGGGATTTCACTCCAGGTGTTTTTGATTCTCAAGTCTGAAGTTACCCAGTGACACCACATTGCCTGGGTAAAGGCTGAACCCAGATCTGCTTGGGCCAGCTGGAGTAAACAGTCAACATATGACCTGTTTAATGAATCAACACCAGCAACACCTTCCTAGTGGGACACCACAAATGTAGCCAGATAATTGAGGTCTAAGAAAAGTTGCCTGGTAGCATTTTTTGATTACATTTATAGGTTTTAAATCTTCAGCTGGATGATGGGTAAGTGTTCACATTTTTCTTCATTAGATCTTTTTATATCTGATAGGTTTTATAGTTTTATGATACTTCCTGCTTTCTAAAGCATTGTTAGTGCACAAATACAGTCAGAATAACATTCTAAACTTCAGTGTGCCCATCACCCAGCTTTAACATTGATCAACTCCTGGCCAATTATTTGTTCATGTCAGAATACATCTCTAAAAGATAAGGACTTCTAAAGTATGTTGATGTAAAAGATAAATACTTTAAAAATATATCATTTCAGGCCTAAAATAAGTTGACAGTACTTGGTGTATCAAATATAGTCACTGTCCAAATATACAACTGCCACACAAGAATTATAATATTTTAGAGTTTGTTTATTGATTTTGATTAACTTCCAATGACTCAAGATTGCTTTAATCCTCTATTTAAAATTTAGAATGTAAAAGCTCATCCTAAGGGGCATGGTTCTATCAAGAGGCAGCTTCTATTACTCATCCTAGCTCCCACCATGGTCTCAGTTCCAACCGCTTTTATTTGAATTTTCATGAAAAGTTTTACTTTCATGAAGTAGAAATTCCTTCAAGCATGACCTTTATTTCTTTCATGTTCTGAACCTATGGTCCTGCTTTCATCTGCATGTCTCAACCAGATAGTAACTTTCTGGAACTCAAAGCCCCATGGGGGAGGGAAGGGATGCAGTTAGGAAGCATTGTCAATACAAGTTATTCCCAGATGTCTACTCTCATTATTCTTGTTTAAGTTCATAACTACTGTGACATATAAATCTGACTTTTTTTTCCGGCAGCAATTTACATTCCAGTTCTCATAAAGCATTTGTTTCTTATTCCTTTATGGTCATCAGTGTTTCTAATGAGTAATAACGGAACTGTCAATGATGAGGCAAAACATTGAGGGGTGAGATGGTTAGAGCTATGAGCTGCTAAAACCTGCAAGCAGTTTTAATTAAAGCCCATTTTTACTGGTTGATTGTATTCATTGTATTTTTTTTACATTAAAAAAAGAAGAAAGAGGGAAGGAGGGAGGGAAATGGGGAGGAGAGAAGAGAAGAGAAAGGGAAAAGGAAGGAAGGAAGGAAGGAAGGAAGGAAGGAAGGAAGGAAGGAAGGAAGGGAGGGAGGGAGTTGCCTTTGAAGTCAGGTGACGTGAAATTAATCTTGCCTTCAGGAGTGGTACAGTCAGGAGCCCTACAGGTTACCTGTCAAAATTTAATTAGGAAATCTCCACTCTGGGACTCTGTGTTCTGCCCTGTTCCCTAGCACACATGCCCTTTCCTGGTGAGGAGTCCCGACTTGGTAGCAGCTCTGCAAGCTGCAGCAACATCAGGCAGATGGTTATCCAATGATTTTCACATTCTCTATGTGATGACCATTGTGCCTTGCTGATGACAGGATTACATAGGGACGAAAGCAAATTAACTGGAAGCAGGGAGGAGAAGGGGGAGAATCCCATTAGTGTGGCCCACACATGTGGTTAAATAAAAGCAGAAACAAGCATGGCATTGGGTTTTATGTAGATCTGTACGTGCTTTCTCAAAGGGACTGAAAGTATTTGTGATGTGGTTTGTCCTCTGCTATTCAGGTCAATTGTTTTGGAGTTCGGTACCTGTTAAGAAACCTCATGGGTGCATGAAGTTGCCGCAGTGCGACTGCCACTTTCAAAGTTCTACTAAGATGGGCCGGCGCCGTGGCTCAACAGGCTAATCCTCCGCCTTGCGGCGCCGGCACACCGGGTTCTAGTCCCGGTTGGGGCACCGATCCTGTCCCGGTTGCCCCTCTTCCAGGCCAGCTCTCTGTTGTGGCTAGGGAGTGCAGTGGAGGATGGCCCAAGTCCTTGGGTCCTGCACCTCATGGGAGACCAGGAGAAGCACCTGGCTCCTGCCATCGGAACAGCGCGGTGGGCTGGCCGCAGCGCGCTACCGCGGCGGCCATTGGAGGGTGAACCAACGTCAAAAGGAAGACCTTTCTCTCTGTCTCTCTCTCTCACTGTCCACTCTGCCTGTCAAAAAAAACAAACAAACAAACAAACAAAAAAAAAGTTCTACTAAGATGAACACATACTCTGATCCTGGAATCTTGTTCAGTGCACTGTTTCTGCATGTAAAAGATACTTGGTCTTCTCTATCCCTGTTCAGAGACAGGATCTCTGAAACTACTGCCAGCTAAAGATAATAATGACACTCTCCAGTGTGTGTACTGGATAACAAACCCTTGACAGATTTCTGGTCCTGTACTTAACTTTGACATGAAGCTAGTCTGTAATGTTTGAAGATCAAATGAAATTTTTGCCAACCCGCTACTGGATAGGGAGGATTTATCTACAACCACACCATGATGTTCCCTTAATACCTTTCAAAAATACAAGTGCTTACATCCTAATAGGTTTTTAGCTTAAGATCTAATCATCCACTCTTGAATTAAGATGCTTGAATGAAGCCAACTCATTTGGAACTAAGCACTTTAATGTCAACAGAGACATATGGTATGGAGACACAACGACCAAGGCTCTTTTCTGAAGCATCCATTAAGAAAGCAAGACTGAGACCCCAGCATCATTATTGATTTACTCATTTATTCCCAGTAAGTAACAGAGTAATATTGTCTGATGAAAGTAGAAATGGTCTAATAATTATATATTAGGGAGAGGGCATCTTTCTACTTGAAATGATTAAACCATTCCCTTGTTTACAATTACTGCGCACTTCTTTGGAGAATCACACTAAATTTTTAAACCAAAGAAAACCACAAGGTATTACACAGATTGTGCTAATGTATAGGTAGTGTAATGATCAAGGCCACTATGCTGTCATTTATAGAAAGATATGCACCACTCCAGAAATAAGCTTTTAGGACCAGTCAAAACCAAATAAATTTTCATCACAGTAAGACAATTGTAAAGTTAACTCTGACTTGTGGTGAAAACATATTAATAAGGAATTATAGAATGAGTCTTTGGTAAGATTATTTTGTTGAATTTAGATGTTGAATTTTGTAAAACAAAAATCATGCTACTGCTGCTCATTTGGATCATATTAGTATGTCAAAGAGTTGTGAATGATGTCAAGTTATTCAAACTGTTTGACCAGGAGGTAACTCCTTCTCTTGCCTGTCAAGTGTCTTATGGGGAAGACAGAAAGAGGGTATTTTAAATCACCTATGCTATCATCAGCTTAACAATTTTATGCTTTTAAGATTTTTAGTTTTTTAAAGATTTGCTTATTATTTTGAAAGTCAGAGTTACAGAGAGGAAGAGACAGATCTTCCTTCTGCTTGTTCACTCCTCACATGGCAGCTATGGTCTGGGCTGAGCCAGTCTGAAGCCAGGAGCCAGGAGTTTTATCCAAGTTTCCTACCTGGGTGGCTGACACTTGGCTATCTTCCATTGCTTTTCCCAGGCTATCAGCAGAGAGCTGGACCGGAAGTGGAGCAGTCAGGACACAAACTGGCACCCATGCAGGATTCTGGAACTGAGGGCAGCAGCTTTAACTGCTATACCACAATGCCAGTATATACATTGATATATAATAATTGTACGTTTTTATGGGATACAGTGTGACATTCTAATAACGTATACAATGTGTGATGATCAACTCAGGTAAGTAGTATATCCATCACCTCAAATATTTATCCTTTCTTTGCATTGGAGACATTCAAAATCTGTCCTACAGCTACTTTGAAACATACCATAAATTATTGTCAACTGTAGCCACTGACTGTGCTATAGAATGATAAAACTTACTCCTCCTGACTGTAATTTCATACTTGTTAATCCACCTCTCTCTATCTTCTCTCTTCCCCATCCTTCCCAGCCTCTGGGAACCACAGTTGTGCTCTTTACTTCCATGAGATGAACTTCTGTAGCTTCCACATATGAATGAGATCATGCAGTACCTGTCTTCCGCTGCCTGGCTTATTTCACTTAACATGACATTCTTCAAGCCCATCTCTTAATATCTTTTCTTTCTCTACGGAACATTTTTCAAGATGGTGCTATTATTTGATTAATGTTCACATTTTCTTCTAGTCTTTAAGCTCTGGGAATTAGTAATGTACCTAACAATTTACTGCTGAGGTATAACAGAATATTTGTTAAAAGTACTTTGTTCAGGGACCTGTGTTGTGGCACAGCAGGTAAAGCTACCACCTGCAATACTGGCATCCCATATTAGTATGCTGGTTTGAATCTCAGCTACTCTGCTTCCCATCCAGCTTCCTGTTAAGGAGCCTGGGAAGGCAGCAGATGATGGTGCAAATATCTGGGCCCCTGGCACTCATGTGGGAGTCCTGGATAGAGTTCCTGGCTCCTTGCTTCACCCTGGCTAACCTTGGCTACTGCAGGCATTTGGGTTGTGTATCAGGAGATATAAGATATCTCTTTCTCTCACTCTCCCTTCTAAAAAATAAATAAATAAATCTTAGTTAAAAAAAATACTCTTTCTTTGTAGGGCACCTCCCAAAACATTAGGTTTCCAATTCCACTGATATTAAGCTTAGTCATGTGCTTTTATTTATTTATTTAGGCCAATAGAATATGTGTGGAATTGTCAGGGACCAGTTCTGAACAGAAGCTTTAAGTTTTCACCTGTTTTCTCTATTGCTCTTTCCCTATTCCACAATGTCAGCATACTCCAGATAGAACTTCTCCTTTAGCCTACAATAAAATGAGTCTTGAAATAAAGACTTGGAGCAGAGTCAAAGCTAAATAGAGATGGACATGTAATATGAACAAAAATTAAAATTTTGTATCTGTGAGTCACTATGGGGTTATTTGTTGCTGCTGTTTAACTTAGCTTAATTGGACTGATACAAATATCTGACAACTATCGCAGCACCTGGCACATGGTTCACCTGCCATACAAATTTGGTGACAGATTGAATGAGTGGATTGAGATACATGATGCAGACACCCAAGAATTCAAGCCATAGGCAAGTGTAAAGTAATAAATATCTGAGGATGCATCTTTTTTCAACCACAGAGCTTTGAGAGTCAACGCAGTATAGTTAAATGTTAAATTACCTACTTTTGAAACCTAAGTCGCACAGGTTAAATATGTGTGGTAGAACAAAAGGCATGCATAAGTTGGTGTCAACTAGGAAGGCAGAACAGTGATTTCACGGAAAGGAGAAAAGCCAGGCAGCATTTCACTGGAGAATGAGAACTGGATGGACGAGTGGATTTATCAAGACTAGTTAGTGGAGAGGTGAGAGGAGGACATGACAGATTGCTGGAGGGAGAAAGATGAAAACAAAGAAAAGATCTGGATTAGGGAAACTCAAGGATATGAGTTAATGAAGATTCTGGAGGCAGATTAGTCAGGTGGCAGAACGCAGAACAAACAGATTAGAGAATTGAGAAGCTGGAAGCAGTTAAGAAGCTAGTTCAGAAAATGAACCATCACCAAAAGGGCAATTCATTCTCAGTTAATCAGAAATTCAAAGTGATCTTAACAAAAATGCAAATAAGACTATCATTAACTTTTTAGGAACCAGAGTAGAAAATTTTATATGAAAAATAAATCAGAAAAGAACATTCTAAAAAAGAATATAATAGTTATATTAGAGACACACACTCCAAATAATTAACATAGCAGTTTGAAAAGAAGCATTTCAAAATCAGAAACATATACAACTTGATTTGCAAAATCAGTATAGAGAGATGACATAACAATCGGTGGGAAAGGATAGATTATTCAGTCAAATAAATATCTTCAAAAACATTCAGTTGGACGTGACCTCATGTCTCACACCAAAATAAATTGTATGTAGCTCAAAGCATTGAATATACTAGGCTAAATTACATAACAATCTATGCGCTAAATAAAAGACAAATATTGATGATTTCATATAGTGCACTAACAAAATGCGAAGTAATGAAAGTACTTGAGGAAACCACAAGATTGTTCTTATAATCTTAACTTGGAAAAGACTTTTAAAAACCATGATATGGAATTTAAAGGCCTTTAAAATAAAAATTAGCTAATTCAACAACTTAACAGCAAACTTGCTGGAAGGCAAACATAACAATCAACAGTATCAAGTGACAGCCTTGAAAAAATGTTTTAAATTCATATCACAGATATATATGAGTTCCTCTGTAACCTAATGAGCTGGTATAAATTAATAAAAGGGTAATAACTAACTAGGAAAATGGAAACAGGATATGAACAATTGTTCAAAGAAGAAGAAAATCAAGTAGTTCTTATTCATATGAAAGGATGCTCAGCTTCACTTATAATGTGAAAATGTAAATTAAAATTAAAGTAAGATAATATTGTTCACCTTTCCTACTGCAGAATATCAGCTGCAGCGATAACATCTTGTGTTGACAAACTCAAGCATTTCTGGTAGGAGTATACATTGGTACAACTTCCATGGAAGACAACTTGACCATAAGAATCAAAATTACTGACAAACATTCTCTGGCCATCTCATTTGGAGGTATTTACCCCACAGATGCACCTGCACATGTGTGAAATGACAATGACTACCTCATTAATTGAAGGGCTGTGCACAGAATCAATGAACTGGAAGTGGTCTGAATACCCATTATTGGAAAATGACTAAATTTTTAGTACACATTCATAACTGAATACTGCAGCTGTGCCAGTGAATGAGAAAACTCCAAATAAACATTAATTCTTACAGTTGTCATGTGAGACAGAAAAGGCAAAGCACGATGTGTATTACACACAACCCCTGGCTCTAAAGGGTTAAGAAAGAACATAGAACCTATGTATTCTCAGCAATAAAATATACAATTTCTATGGAAGAACATCCAAGGAGCTAACGACACTGGTAATTAAGAGGAATTGGCTAGCCAGGGAATAGGGCGGCAGTTACACTTCTCACTGCATCTCACTTGTATTTTTCGAATTTTGACCCACTTTAATATATTACTTAATCACAAAACTAAATTTGAAAATGCTAGCTCAATTGAAAGTAATTGATTTCAACACTGTTTGAAGGAAAACTAGTTGTACTGCAGGTAGTTATATCTGACTTGTAAAGGAAACACACACACAATCCTGAACCCTGGATAAGCAGATAATACACATACATCATTATAATGATTGCATTTTAAATAAGTGAGTATACATGGGCAGGTATTTGGCATTGCTTGGGACACCCACATTCCATACTGGAGTGCCTGGGTTCAAGTCCCAACCTGTGCCAATTTTAGCTAATGTGCATCAAGAGCAGCAGCTGATAATGGCTCAAGTACCTGGTTACACCGCAGCCAGCGAATCAGCTTCCAAAATTCAGCTGAGAACCAACAGGCTCTGCCCAGCCTAATCTTAGGTATCAGCCTCTATCAGCAGTAGGCAGGAGTGTTTCTGGGTCTGCGGGCCTTCCTCCACTGTGGAGCTACCTGCGTCAGCTCACCATTCCGTATATAGAACTAATACAGCACACAGGAAACCAGATGTCATGCATGGCCACCCAGTTCCTGCACCTCCTCCCCTGTAAGTCATGGAAACTTCCTTTGCGGTAGATACTCTGCCAGCTCTTAACTGGGTACTCTGGGATAAGTGGAGCAGTCATTACCAAATGGTACAAAGGACTACTAAAAGCTCCAAGCTATCTTCTGGAAGAATCCAGTGAACAAGCAGGGAATAGCATAAATCAAGAGGAAAAACTGGACTCCAATGAGTTCTACATATGCATCTGATTGCTCTTTCTCCTGGGCCATCTCCCCAGAACATCACAGCCGAGGAGGCCAACTGCGAACAGCTGAGATGCCTGGGTAGAGGATGCTTGGACTTCTTCATAAATATAAATACAAATTTTCCCTTCAAGCTCATAAGTATCTCTGGTTATTTTAATACATGTTTTAAAATCTTTACATATTAATTAGGCAAAAACACACATAAACATTCAGTGCTTTCATTGCATGCCCAAAATGTATCATTTGGTTTATGCTGACTGGGCCAGCACACTGTGCAGAACATCACTGAATTCTTTCAGAGTGCAAATAACCAGTAGAGAAACACAGGCCTCATGCATCTTGATCCTTCCCTTTAGAGTCAGAAAGTGACTCTCAATTGGGAGAATTTTCTGAAAGTTGGATTTCCCTAAACATCAGGACGGTAGTGCTTCTAGGCTCATCTAAGAGGACAATGTTTCCAGGTATTAGAAAGTTCTGGAAATTCTGGCACAAAGCCATTGGCAATCAGTTTATTGTGATAATCCCAAGACACACACCACTTCCCAAAGGCAGGGCGGGGTGTCGCACTCATTTGTTGCCAAGGTTGACTCTGATGGTTCCTACTTGCTGCTTATGTGACCTGCAGATGTCACAATGTTAGTAAGTCAAGCAATGGCCGAGCTTTTACAATAAACAAGAACATGGAACCTGTGATAATAATTTAAGTAAAAAACAGTCTATGCCAATGACCAGGAAAACCTAGGAATAAATCTAATAACAAACATGAAGGTCTTGATGGACATGATCACTAGAGGATATAAAAGACTTCTTGATTCAAGCAGAGAGCGCTATCATGCTGTTTGATAGAGAAATGCCATAGGTAAGAATGTTACTTCTTTCAGAATTATTTTCTAAATCAATACAATTCCGATGAACAATGCAACAAAAATCGCTCTTTACGTATTTCATAAATAGCCTAGGAAAGAACAGTCATTTCTCTCAGCTATTGGCATTTGGGCAGTGACGCTGCTGACAACAAAGGACATCTGTGATCCCCTCCGCAGGGCAGAGGAGCACAAGTGGACGACATCTCCACTGTCTGAGATATCATATGTCATCCAGACCGTATACATGATGAAGTCATTTGGTTTTCTAACTTCTCTTCTAAAAACACAACCTGCGATATGGTCTGAAGGCTGCTGGAACCAAGTAGCATTTTGATAGCAGAAAACCCTAAAAGCAGCAAAAAGGCTTGATTTTTTTTTTTCCCCTCCACGACTGGTAACCTGCTCTTTGTGTCTTAAACAAGATTTGTGTAGTAGATGGAGAACAGCAGCAACAAGCTAAAGTAATACAAACTGAAAAAGAGGGACCAAAATGATAATGCAGCAATGCCTTGTATGGACAAAGCTTTCCTTTTCAGCATCTTATTTCTTACTTGTCACAATCCTGTGAAGGGGTCTCAGTATTTTAATTCTTTCCATTCAGCTTATTTTGCAAATAGAAGGAAGCACAGAGACCACATATTGTGAACTCAGTGAATGGCAAGATAGGTTTTATTTTTTTTTCCTCTTATGCAATGCCATATGTGGAAAGAGCCAGAATTCTGGATTCGGACAGGCTTTCCTCCAAGTCCAGACGGTGTCTCAAAAAGTAAGAAGGCTTTGTGGTGGCAGAGGGAAGTAGGCTTTGAACAAAGCCAGAGGTTGAAGTGTTGGGAGCAGAAGGAAGGACATCTGCAAACTTGGAGATAAGAATGAGCATAGCTCACAGGGGCCCTGCTACCTGATGGCCCAAGGGAGGGCTTCTGACGGGAAGATCACAAGAAGAAAGGCAGAGGAGAGGGGGTGGCACAACTGGCTGAACACCCCGAGGGCCAGCTTGGAGAGCTGTTCTGATCAGTCCGTGCCTGAACACTCGGGTGGGATGACACCCGGCACACCTTGGTTCTTATCCCACCTTCTTACTTGCTGGCTTGTAACCTTGTGGAGTGATGTATCTTCTATGTGTCCAGTCTGTCACCTGTCAAATGCAGGATCGTCCCTCATACAATTGTTACAAGGGAAGGACAGGTTAACGAACGTGCCTTTCGTGTGTCATTTACTCCATAAGTGTTATTCCTGCTATCATGAACATGAGAGTGATGTGACGACAGGCCACTAGGTGACAGAGAACTCTGTTAGATTTTGAGTGAATCAGTAAGACATGTTGCTTGGTTGGCAAACCAAACACTCTGTGCTCAACAAGACATGCTTTGCAAAGTAGAGATGTTTGCAGGATTGGGTAGGATTTGCTCTGATTCAGGTTCGTCAGATCAGAATTAAAATTTTAAAATCACCACCCACCCCCTTCACTCCTACAATGTCATCAGTGGAGACATAATCTACAGGCTGTCCATCCTGGAGGCTTCTCCATGCTCTCTTTACAAAAAAGCTGACTGGGAAACATGATGGAAAACAAATGGAAATAAATCACCCAAATCCACACTCAAATGCTACTCTGAATGAGGACATTTTTCAAACATTAAACGCTCTAATCACAAGGAAATCTGCTCCCTCAATTCAAAGGCCTCTGCCTGGATATTAACAACATGGAGAGAAGAGGATGACTCATTAATGATTCATGAAAATTGCTGTCACCGTCAACCGAAGTGTAGTTTGTGAGGGATAAAATGACTTGTTACACACACACACACGCACTACAGCCTCCCCCACCCAAGGGCCTTTCTCCTCAGCTGTCATAGTGTGAATCACCACTCGAGGGAGCCCAAGTTTCTTCGGTCCCGGGCTCGCTGCAGTCCCCAGGACGCCCTGGACCCTGCTTGAGGGACACATCCTTTCCTTGCTCTACGGCAGGATGGACCCTTTTGGGTGAGCAAATTCTTTGCCGTGGGGGCTGTCCTGCGCACTGGGAAGTGGCAGGTTGCTTCTCTGGACTCTATGCATTAGAAGCCAGTGGCAACCATAGCCTCCTCTCCCACTTGTGACCATCAAAGCATCCCCCCGCCAGCACCGGATGCCCTGGGAGGAACGAACACTGCTCTGGCAAAGCTCATCGGGCCCATGGGCAGCACTTTGGTCTCCGACAGAACCATGGGGCAGGAGCGTGGTGGCTGAGACAGCAGCTGCACTTGTCCCTCTCTCCTGCCAGAGGCCCAGGGAGAAGCAGGACACGGGAAGGAGTGCCTGGTCTCCTGCCGGCCTGGGGAGTGTTATCAGAGAGCCTGTATCGCGGCCTTCCTTTATGAAGAGAGAAAATCCTGTCAGGGCTGCCTGGGTGGTGCAGCCCTGGCGATGCTGTTGTCTTCAAGCTTTCAGTAGCAGCTCAGATGATCAGTTAATTATTCATTACTATTTGTCAGAAAATCCTGAAGGGCTGCCAAGCGGTAGCATGCGGGCAATACCAAAGCAGAGGACACGTCTTTCCCTATTTGCCAGTGACTATCAGATGTGGAGAGACTGTGTTGCTTTGAAAACACACCCAGGACTCCGGGCACCGGTGTTGGCAGCCTGCAGATGGCGGATCCAGGAGCCTGGAACGGTGGCCAGCAGCATTCCCCTGGGCTCGGCATTTCACATTCTCCCTCCGTCCTCCCTGCTCCCTTTGCTGCAGGGATCACAAGACCAGAGGAGAAAGCCACAGCCGTGGGGGCTGGCAGCAGGAAAACAGCATCTGAGACCCGGTCAGCCCCGAAATCTGCCACTCCTGTGCCTCCTGCCTCATCCCCACCTGGCATCCTACCTGCTCTCTCTCCTCTGCCCACCAAGGGCCCTGTGTGTTCTCTGCCTCCCCTTTGTTCTCCTAGATGGTGGCCATCAATACTCACTCGAACCAGATACGAATATGTGCTGAGGTAGAGGAGCTGGGACTGTGGTGACAGGTGGCACAGTGTCACTGACCACCTACTCCAAAACAGCCACTTTTAGCCCCATCAAAGAACCACAAGGTGAACTCTCCTTGGCCTGAAAACAACGTGTACCTCTGAAGTCTGGTGAACTTCATCAGGCTTAGACAGTGAAATGCCAGAGTCACAAAGACCCACCAGCCGCGTACACAGCCAGAGCCTTGCTGCTCTCTGTGGAGCCCCAGCCTGCAAAGGGGCAGAACCAAAAGTCAGACTCCACACTTAACGTCTTTTTAGGGTTCCCCTCAAGGGCTGGGGGCAAATAGTGGCTGCATTCCTGACAACTGTTGCTTTGAACCTAATCAGACTCATCACTTGGCAAGTTCAGGGCCATAGGCCATCCTGATTTGGTGACAGAAAAGCTATTCCTGTGCTAAAGAGCATGGGTTCCTTGTCACCAAGAACAGCTGTTGTCCAGCACCCAGAGGCTGACCAGTCACAGATGGATCCAGGCATATCTAACCTGGGTTTGGGGGGGATGCATGAGTGGGAGAAACAGTGAGTGCAGAAGCCAGAGAGAATGGCAGGAGCTGAAAATAGGCTCTGGGCTGCCCCATGAGCTCCTGTGGCTACTGGTCCCATTAACAATAGCTCCTGTGTGTGTGGGAGGGGGGTGTATGTGGGTGTGTGGGAGGGGAGGTTCCTGTCCTGGTGCTATGGGGTTTTATAAACTGTTTGCCTATTTGATATTTGTTATTTATTCATTCAATCTTTATTCATTAATTCATTCAACATAAAGTTATTCAATAAATACTAACTGATCTGCTATTCATTCATTTAGTCTATATTGAGCACCTACCAAAGTCTAGGTACTGTTTTAGGTGCTGGAAGAAAATAAAGATCTGTGTCTGTGAGGCCCACACCTGCCTCAGTCCTTACAATAAACATATACATAGGACATTACTGTCCCCATTTTGCAGAGGAAGAAACTGAGGTTTGGTGAGATCAACTAACTTTGTAGGTATTAAATGGCAGAAAGGCTAACCAAGCCCAGGTCTGTGCAGCTCCACGTCTGCATTTGTTCCCACCATGACCTTAATCCAGCGACAGTGTCACGTTACCCAAGGAAGAATAATCAGCTTTGCCACAGGAATTCAACAGCCTGTTTCCCCAGAATTTATGAACAGAAATTATCTTCAGTGGAGAACAAACCAACTGACATACAAAGTGCCAAGGACAGAAAACCAATTCAGCAAAACCACTCAACCCCAGTGTACAAGGATATACATTCACTAGGAAGTGTGGCACCATCAGATCTTGGTTATAGTATATGGCATTCAGCACGATCTGAAGAAGAGCAAATTAATGAGATACTTTCAAGAAGGGCATACTGTAAAATTTGCAGTCCAAGTTACCAATGCAGATAAAATGCTGCTTACAAGTAGCTTCTTTGCCAGAAAGATGAAGTAAGGAGATGGCATAGCTTTCATGACATTCTGAGGCAGCCAGAGCCAGTGGTGATATTCATTTATGATATCTAGGATACCACATTCAGTTATGAACAGGGATCCACTGTTTGTTAGTGATGTCCCCAGCTGGGTAGAAGGATGGCTTGGGCAGCCTTTGTTCTGTTGTCCTGTTTCTAAGCATGTGAATATTCACTGCCCGTAGCCATTCACACTTTGGTCACCTTCTTTGGGCTGCTCTCGGGAAAGGTTTGGAACATGAGATAGAATCCACACAGCAGGAATTGCTAGTAAGGACTGGAGGGAAAGCTGAGTGGAGTTAGAGAGAGTGTATGTTGGGCATTGCCTAAAACCTCCATTACAATATGGTGCCTGGCAGATGTTTGAGGGGCGTGTTTGCGGCTGCCGTGGTTAAGCTACGTAAGATCAGACCACTGGCAGGGATAGGTCTGCTTTAGTTCTGGACACGTGGACAGTGTGTGATCCCTATACTTTGCTTAAGGTGGCCCTGTGCGTGGTCCATCCATGCCTGCATGACCCTTTTGCTGACTGGCTCCCCTACTGCGCATGTCTTTCATAAGCTTTATAAGCCTGTGCACTTCTTCAATAAAGCGGTTCCTGCTTTGACAGAACTCACGGTGCTTGTGGTGTGTTCACCTGTAGACCTTACCTCTCCCATTCGCCTTGTTGGGGAGTGCCTGTGCTGTCCCCTGCTGGTCAGGGGCCAGCTTCAGGCTTGAGACTCTGACAGGTGTATAAGAAGAAGGAGCTGACATTAGGGAGGGATTTTGCATGAAGGTGTTTTACATAGAAATTTCATTAAAATGTGAAACAACTTCAAGAGGTAACTATGGACCCACTAATTGATAGATGAAAGAATCAAGATGAAGAAGTACATTGCCCAAAATCTCAGCCAGAAAGAGAGCCACGTCTTTCTCCTTCATTGTCTTCCCCCTTCATTGTCTTCCCAAGGAAAGTGTGGGTCCTTCTCATTACAAGAATCGTACTGCTATTCACCATGATGAATTAGACAAGAAGAAACAGGTGCTACAAGTATGGGGAGTCCAGCTCACATAAAGTGTCTTAAATGAGAGGTGGGGATGGGCCTACCATCTGAAATAAAAACTTCAGAAATAGTGGCAGCTTCTTATTCCCATAGCCTCTTTCCTGTAATCCTAACTTCACGTTCCACACAGACACCTACAGCAAACAGAAGCAGGAAAGGGATGGAGGACAGACCCAGCAATGCCCACTTCTAATGTTTGCATACTCCAAGTAGAATACCTGCTGTCCTGTGTCTGCTTTTCTTGACTGCTCCTGTCTTCTTCAAGGCTCTTTTTTTGATGTCCATCTGTTTCTCTAAGCCGACAGGTATGAAAACAGTAGGATGGGGTGAGGGCTGTGCAAATTGAACCTCATTGGATTCTGAGTGCCTTTAAAGGTCAGCTTCATCATCTAGCAAAGGGATACGCACATGTTATCAGCCTGAAGGAGTTGGTATGAGGAGGATGTCAGCCAATGATCAGCAGCGTGGTGCTTCACCCACTTCCCTGATGGTAATGAAGAGGATCACCCGGGTATACAGATCTTCCCCTGGGGTTCCTGGATTCCTCTCACTGACATGCTGCAGGCACAGAGTGCCTTTGTCCCCCATTATGTTCTACAATCTCCTCCCTTCCCACTTTGGATATGACATAGCCTTGTGCATTTCACTGGCCTCTTCCCTCAGAATGTGTGCCCCCAAATCATTCAGTAAGATGCCCGAGACTACTTGGTTAGGAGCTGGGCATGTGGGTTCTCCTGTGTTTAACCAGATGTGTTCCCACTTTCTTCTTTCTGTCTCTGTCTTACTTTTCAGACATTAAAGCATAAGCACTTGATTTTCAGCCTACACTTCTTACAAATCATCTCATATCTCTGCTAGTGGCTATCCATTGTGATTGAGAAAAAAAAATACTACAACTGAAATATATAACTGATTATACTATTCCCAGGTGACTTTTTAATCACACACTTGGCAATTTCAAGTCTAATGTCCCCCAAATACTCCATTTTTGTTGCGGTTAAATCAATAGTCTCATTTTCTTCAAGGAATCTACCTGGGGCAGTCACAGGAGATCCAGACTGGCTTGCACCACAGCAGTGAAGTGAGTTATGTGACCTCCAGCAAGTTAATAAGCCTCTCAGGGCCTCAATTTACCTCCTGAAAATAAATACTGTATTAGAATCCAGCCCGGGGGCTGTTATGAGAAGTAAATGCGTTCCTCCGGGTAAGGTGCTAAGCACAATGCCTGGCGCAGAGTGAGTGCAGCTGTTCCCGTCCGGGCAGCAGGGCCACATGCAACTCTGTGTGTCTGCTCCATTTTCTCTGCTCTGTCCTCGCTGGCTTTCCCCCTTTCCTTCTGCTCCTGTTCTCACAACTCTGGATCACATATGGTTTTGGTTTGCTGCAGTTGTGATCTTTCAACTTACTTCTATTTTGACTCATGAACCTGCTTCCAAATGGCAGCTCCCCTCTGTTCCTTGGCTCAGGCCTCCTGAAAGACAGACTCTTATTGACCTAGGTTACCTTTTTACCTCTTTTGTGGATGGACTCTGCAGGAATCATCTCCAGACTAAGTCACAACAGACAGCAGAGGAGTCACATGGTACAAAGATACTTAGGCAACAGGAGCTTGGGGGAGAGCGATTGCCCTTACAGAGGGCACTAGCAGATAAGCCGGCAAACAATGATTAGCATCTTAAAGTATGAATTCAAGCTCACATGTTCCCAGCAATTACATGCAGTTTCCTTTATGAACTCTGATTTCTGAAAACAGCAGGAGCTACTTCCTAAAACAACTCTGGACAAAGAGCCAGGGGAAATGGACCCCACACGCTCCTCACAGTTTAAGACCTTAGATAATTCATTCCCTCCCAGAGACTTCAGGTTCCTCATATGTCAAGAGAAGGGAAAGGGAAAAATGAACTCTAAATCCAAGACAAAATGGGGAAGAGATGAAGAAGCAAGGTCCTAAAATTCAACCAGAAACGATTAGATAATTGAACTTAATGCACAGCTTAAAGCATTAACGATCTGAAAAATTCCATATGTATTGATATTTTTGGAGACAATTATCTATACAGTAAGCATATGTTGAATTAGCATAATGTTGCTATTAAAATGCTGTGAAAATGAAATATAAACTCCTATAACCATAAGAAGCAACAAACTCAGAATCACTGATCCTGTCTTACTTAAACAGGATTGATGACTAAAGCCCCAACTTCCTTCCTTATATCACTGGCAGCACACCGTTAGGATGAGAAGTCAGGATGACAGCTGAACAACTTCGAAGTAGGTCTGCCTCCTGCCTGAGGTCAGGGGCCAGCTGGTCTTTAATCACCAATGTCCTGTGGCTGGGCTTATTTATCAACAAACCGGCTAGCAAAATGGGAACCACAAGTGGAAGGTACTCCAGAAATATTGTCATCTCTTGGGCCAAATGTTGGTTTCTTAGGAATAGCAGTTGCAGTAGGTGACACCTGGAAACTGAGGACTCTTTTCAATAACCAAGTTAGTAGAAGATTGCAAATTTATTAGAAGGATAGCCAGTTTTTAGGAAGAACATGAGATTTGATCATCTTTGGACATTTGGAAACCTGAGCTCAACCTTACCTATATAGTTCTTTTTTACCTTTGGGGAGTAGAATTTGAAGTTTTTCTAGTTCCACTTTTTGCTGCTTAAATCACTATCCCTTGCCTGTTTTGTGTGTCTCAGGGCTTGGAACTCATCCAGGAAGTTTAGCTGCTACTTTTACCAAAATAGTTAGTGATGTTCTGTCTCGGGGTAGCTGGACAGAAACCCTGGTTATTTCCAGTCTGGGCTGTCACCTGGCTTGGACAAAAAGGAATAATTGCCTCAGGCCCCTGAAGAGATTGGTCCACTCGTGTTAGTCAGGCGTACAATCAGGGTCTTACTGCTCCCGGCTAGTTGGCAAACCTCCATTCTTTGCTAGCACTGCAGACCTGCAGGTTATGTTTTTCCTTCGATGGGTTCCCATGCTCTTTTGGCTGTCCTTGGAGCTCCTGTAACAGGCATTTTTCATACTGAGAAAAACAGTAATTATTGACGATCATGCAGAAAATTTTGTCATGGTCAATGGATTACTTGTGCATCATCAGGCTCACTGAAATTTTGAGGTCTACTTGTGTCCCTTGCAATGGATTGCCTTCCATCATTGTATCTTTTTGATGAAATGATCATTTAAGTGAGCACTAAAAATTCATGTTTCTATGTGTTCTGAAACAGACCCAGGCTAGGTCCAAGTCAAATATGAAAGTTTATTGTTCTCAGTAGTCTAGCGTGGTCCTACTCCAAGTGGTGGTCCATCTATAAAAATCATGTTCCAGGTTTTCCATGAAATAAGAACACAAATTAAAAGCAATTTTGTAGAATGACTCAATGTCTGTTGAGTCAAGTCATTTAAATTTGGACTCTTTATTTGGTGAAATTTTGTTTTTAATTTCACTTTCTTAGTAGTTCACTTTTCTTATAATTTATAAAAGTGTCAGCCTAGAACAGACTGAAAACAACAGCACAGCAAACCAAAACTGGTTTTTCACCACAGATAGTTTGAAACACTTTTCTAGAATTCTTTTCACTTTCTTTCTAGTGCCCACAAATCACATTAAGGGAAGCATCTTAATACCCGGGCTTTAAAAAGAGAATTCATAGTGCAAGTTCTCCCCAACACACACCACATCATTCAAGGACAGAAGATTTTCATGGTTTTGGAGGTGAACACTTCTTAGCTCTTGGAGGTCTGAATTGTTGCAGAATCCCCATCAACCCTGAGTGGGGAAAACATAGAAGGACAGGTGATGGCTTAATAAGAGTACCCAACATAATCCAGTTATATAATAAATATTATGGATCAGTCATGAAGGGGTATAATTTTGGACTTAATGGGGCAAAGTCAATGGTTATGTGATGAATGGTCAAGATTCCAAGGATAGAACCAAAAGTATTCCTTTGGATCTGTCATTGAATAATTTGCAGAGAAGAAAGCTATGACGAGGCCCCCAGTACAGCAGAGAAAGCTGTCCAAGCTTGTTAAAAATGGGCTGTTTGCAGATGTTGGTACTGTCCATCAACAGACTCCACAGGCCAAAAAGGATCTAGTGTTTACTAATGGACTTTCCATCATTCACTGTTGGTTTGGTTTTTCCATAGCTTCCTTTCCTAAATCCACAGTTCTACAAAACTTGTCCCCTACCTGAATCTCATTTTAACTGAGTTATACTTCCTTATCTTCCAATTCTGCATCCTACATGCTGATAACCTGATTCAAGGCTAGTTCTATGTATATACTCTAAGGCAGTTGCCATATATGCTCTTCAGTAGTCTTACACACACACACACACACACACAATCTATATGCTTTTAATTCCATTTTCATTTCTATCTAGGCTCAGAGTGATTTTTTTATGTCGCCATATTTGCTGAAAGTTTCATGAATTTTCTTTTATTTATGAAAAGGAAGGATTTCCAAAATACAATGTGTAGCCTTTCTTGAGTAAGTGTGTCTGTTTTTCACTGTCACCTCCTAAATGCTGGCCCTGGCGCTGGCTCTGTTTCACACAGGAGTCACTGTGCAGAATTGTCGGGAGGATGTGGGCATGATGGAGACAAGGATGCATAACCCGGATATCAACTTCACTTTACAAGGATTTTACATATATACACTGTGTGACTATGTGCAGTTCTCAAGGACAACTGGCTTCCCCCTAACATTTCCTGAGTGCTTTTCGTATGCTTTTCTTAGACTGTTCAGGTTGCCATAACAGAATATCCTAATCTAGTTGACTCACAAACAAAAGAAATTTACTTCTCAAAGTTTTGGAGGCTGAGAATTCCTAGATCAAGATAACAGCAAGTCCATGGTCTAGCGAGGGCCTGTTCCTGGTTCCAAGATGCCCACCTTCCAGCTGTGTCTTCACACAGTAGAAAGGTTGAGGTAGTTCTCTGAGGTCTCTTTTGTAAGGTCATGAATTTCATTTATGAGAGTTCTACCCTCATTACCTAATCACCTCCCAAAGTCTTCACGTCCAAACACCATCACATTGGAGATTAGATTTCTGCATATGAATTGAGAAGAGGGAGCACAAATATCAGTCTATAGCATCCCATCCCCCACCATATTCTTGTTCTCCTATGTAAAATATATACACTCATTCCCAATAGCTGCAAAACTCTTAACTCAGTCAAGGGTCAACTTCAAAATCTAAATTCAAATTCTCATTCTTCTAAATCGGATATGGATGGAAATCAAGATACTATTCAGCCTGAAGTAAAACTCCCCTCCAGCTTGAACCTGTGACACTAAGAGATGTGCGTACTTCCGAAATACAATGGTGGGAGACACATGACATTGATATGTTCATTCCTAAAGAGAGAAACTGTAAAGAGGAAAGGAATGATAGGTGACTAGCAAGTCCAAAATCCAATGGGGCAAGTTCCATTAGCGTTAGTGCTAGGAACTGTGCTGCTAGTCTGAAGGCCTGGAAAGCAAGAGCACTGCTGTCTGGGGGCAGGAGAAGACAGATGTTCTGGCATAAGAGGGAGAGTGATGTAGTCCTTCCTCTGCTTTTTGTGCTCTGTTCAGACCCTTACTGGGTTGTATGATGCTTAGCCACATTACTGAAGGTGCTCTTCCTTACTCTGTCTAGCGATTTAAACACAAATCTCCTCCAGAAATGTGCTCACAGACACACCTAGAAATAACATTTCACCAGCCATGTTGGCATCTGTTAGCCTGATCAATTTGGTACATAAAATTAACCATCACAAGTGCTCAATGACTTGTTTAATCCTGATACAATCTTATGAAGGAGGTACAATTATCTTTATCCTAAGATATATGATGATGAAGTGACTCACCCAAGATCACACATCAGAGAGTGCTAGGGCTAAGATTTGCATCCAGGCAGTCTGAATCCAAAGTCTTGCTTCTCAAGTTCCAAAAGAGATACACATTTAAAACTGGTTAGTAGCCTTTCGATCACTAGAGTGACACCACGAAGAGGCAGTGGAACTGGTATCGTTAGCGTCAAGAAGTAAGGGGAAAATCTACTATGCTGGATGTCACAGTTCAGGACTGAAAACCTGCTGAAGAATATATAAGAAAATAGAAAAAAAAAAAAAAGCCAAAGAGGCTTGACTAATAAAACTTCCCTTCTTCATGGCTCTCCACCCCAGAGCCTTGAAGCTGCCTGCTGGCAGCCCCAAATTCTCAACTCCATACTAGTTCCTACTTCCCTCTACTCTCCCATTCAATGGCATGCCTCAACTCAACCTTCCCCAACAATTTACAAGGGTCAATATTTCAGTCTCTACAAACCCATCAATCAAATTACCAAAAACATGTAAATCTGTGATTTTTCAAAGATCTCTTTTCATTCTTCTATCGAAAAAGATGTCAAATTTCTCAGAAAAGTCAGTTATTTTTTTTATCCCATTGTCCTCTCTACCATCTCCATACCTAGATACTATAATTAGCATGGCCCTTTTCTTCAACTAGAATACTACTGGAAAAAAGAATTTAACTAAGTAGATTTTTCTTATTTCACTCACATTCACTCCCTGAGTTCTAAGGGGTCTGGATTAACAAGCAGTAATGATATTAAGACTACTGACAATGAAATAACACACTTCATAAATCCGAACTCAGAAAACACATTTCTTAACTTGTCAGTCCAAATAAAGCCACGCATCAATGGGAAGCAAATTTGAAATAAATAAAAAAGAAACAATTCCATAACTCTTAAGATTTGTGATCCTATTACTTAAACCAAATATAAATGATCAAACGGAAAAAGTTTTTTTTTAATTGATTTGCAAATAACAAGGATAAAGTCAATTTCTTGGAGTTTTTCTATTCATTTCGTATTTTTTACCCAGAAAGATAAGGTGGGAAAAATACTCCAATTTAGTTGGTTTGTCTGAAGAAAAATAATTTTACAACAGTTCAACTTTTAATTTATTTATGTCCACTAGATAATGGAAACTACTGATGACATCCAAGTGAAGCAGCTTGACTCACTTAGTTGTCATGCTATCAGGACCACTGCTCAGATTTAAACCTGACATGTTCCACATCCAACAAAATAAGAGAAAAAAGTGTTTATTAAAAATAACGCATTTCATGAATTTCAGCTCAAATATTTAAGCTGATAAAGGTTAAAACTATTCATTATGTCAAGAATTGGAATTTCTCAGTACTTCAAATAAGTATCAGAATATATACTTTTCTCTTTCTTTGCTTGCAACTGTTGTGAAAAGTGCTTATCATAAGAGTCTAGTGAGAAAGCAGAGTATATTTAAAATTTGTTAAAACAATGGCAGATTCCTCATGTGGCATTCTATTCTCCAGAGGTAGTGTTGATGAGACAGTATTCCCTAATGATGTGGCATTAGCAGTGACTGCCTAATAAGTATGGGGTATATTATCTGCACTAGAGAACAAAAGGTACATTTTCTTTCTTTAATTACAAAATAATGCATGTTTATAACAAAAAATAAAGAAAATAATAAAGAAGCATATAAAGTGAAAACTACCAATTCTTCTCTGAAGTGATAGAAGATTTTCCAAATCTTTTTCTAGATATGTGAGAGGGTTTCAAAAAGTTCATGGAGAGATGGAGTTAAAAGGCAATCCAAATTTACTGTGAATTTTTTTTGGAGCCTCCTCATATATTAAGTGAAAGTATGCCCCCAAACAATAACATATTTAGACTTAGAAATATCAGCATTACCCAAATAATGGAATAAATCTAAAAGAATTTTTTTAAAATAATTACCCATTGAAACTATCAGTGCAAATAATAATTGAAGAGTAATTTCATAGAATGTGTGGTTTATGATGAGGGTTCCTTGGCTGGTTGCCATGGAGATTCCTTCAGTGGAATATTGCACTGAGGATGGTGGGCATTCTGGTAATGCATGGAATGGGCTGGTTTGGGGTTATTTGCATGCTGCAGGAGCAATAAAGTTTAAAATAGTGAATTGGACAGTATATGTTACTGTACAGTATATGTTAGATAGCCTATTCTTAATTCATAATCATGTGATAGAAAGTGGAGAATGTATTCAGAAGATGTTGGGACTAGATCCAGATTTTGTTTTGTTTCAATATTATCATTGGGTTCTTTTGTAGGTAGAATATCAGAATTGGTTAATCTAGTCATATTGCAAGAATTTTGGAAAAAATAAAAATACTATTTTGCCATATTTCAAACCCTGATGTCGGCTGTATATTCTGGAGATTTAAGTGAACAGCTTAAAACCCTCCATTCCATGCATGCCTTGAGGATATTTAAGTCCTTCCTCCAGATTTCTGCATATTCAGGAGGAGGTGGTATATTTCACCCTCCTTTAGGAGAGTGGTAATATTTCAAAGGCAGGGAGAGACAACAATAGCTGTTGTCTCTGTTTTGCATAACTTAGATGGACAAGTCAGCCCCTTTCTGAATTTGCACATGCATTCCTGCACATTCATGCCTACAACATATCCACACAAAGCAGGAGTGACTTTTCTGATGATTTGAGGGTTTTGGGGCAGAGTTCTTACCACAAAACATACAGCAGACACTATAAAGTCATTCATTAATAGTTTCTGCTCACCAAAGTCCTTTTATCCATATTGTCCCGGGGAGCTTCTCACTTGCTTTTCCCTTAGATTAAGCTGCTGCTCTCCCAACTTTATCCTCTCCTAATCTTTTTCTTCTCCACCCTCCAAATACGCAGAAGTCAGCCTTCTTCACATCTTTCTGCAAAACCTTTACCTCCAAGCCCATTAAAATACTGAATGGGACATCATTTAACAAGTCTACCCTAAAGAGATCATGTGACTATAAAAAGGAAAAATATATGACATTAATCTATTATAGATCATTTTATATTTATAGATCATTTTAGTACTTTTTTTAAAAAAATATTTTATTTATTTGAAAGGCGGAATGACAGAGAAAGAGATCGTCCATTTGCCAGTTTACTCCCCAGATGGCTCCCACCATCAGGGCTGGGGGAGCCAAAACCAGGAGCCTGGAATTTCATCCAAGTTTCCCATATGGGTAGCAGAGGCCTATGTACTTGGGCCATCTTCCGCCACCTTCCCAGGCACATTAACAAGGAGCTGGATTAGAAGTGGAGCAGCCAGGACTTGAACCAGTGCTCTAAAATGAGGTGCCAATATTGCAAACAATGCGGGCCCCCGGTATTATGTTTTAAAATATAGGATCATATGATCTATATTGTTCTAGAATTTGCTTTCTTATGTATACTGGTATTTCATGATTAATATTCATGTCATTTAATTCATGTCTTTTTAATGGCTGGGCATTATTCCATAGATTATATTTAGGAGTCCCCCTTATCAATAGATAATTTGTGTTTCCCTCCAATTTTTCACTATTGTAAAGATGCAATGAACATCTTTACACATGAAAAATTTCACATTCATATGAATAATTGTTATAGGAGAAGCCCTAGAAGGAGAATTAAAGTCAAGTGATAAAAACCTTTACATTTTGATAGACTGTCAAATTGCTCTCCAAATAGATATATTCATCCCCATCATCAGAGTATGCATTCAACAGGGATATTTATAAAACCTCTTTTGACCATTTAAACCATTGCTGGGATATTACATCATCCTTGCAGACATGAAATGGTTAGGATGAGACCAAGAAATGATTTCTAAACATGCAACTTAAACCCACTATAAAGCTAATTAACAAATAATTGGAAATAGAACAGGACAGAGACATCAAATTTTTGACCCAATGAATTAAAACAGAATTTAAGTCTAGTTAGAGTTTTGAGAAAGATAATCTTAGAGACAATGAGCTTGAATCATGGAGAAAAGGCACAAATAAGCACCCAATGGCACAACTGCAAGAGGGTCCAGACTGCATATCTGTGCTCTAATAAGCAACAGTGGAATTGCTTCTGGGGAAAATGTTATCACTGGGTATTGTTTGAGGAATGGAAACAGACCTGCATTCTTGCTCAACAGCTATCCCTCATTGATGTTTTTCACTGGGTTACCTCTCAGTCTCTCAGTTTCTTCCTTTATAAAATGGACTCTATGCAGCCTTGTACGCTTTCCAGGTAATGATCACGTGCGTTTGTTGGAATGCAGTTGGCAGCACGAGTTAACTTTCACATAAAAGGCAAGGGAGGTTCTCCCAACATTTCTTGATAATGCCAAGGGGAAACAAACCATCCCAACCGATTGTAAACTAATTGGAGGTTGGTAGAGGGGAGGTCTAGAATTTGATGGTTATGATGACTGCACCATCCTGTGAATATACTGGAAATCCCTGACAAGAGAATGAGATGGAGGGAGGGAAAGAGAGACATCTTAATGAACTGGAAGGATAATGAAAGATGAGGGGATAAAACTTCTTTGGAGCACATTTTATTAGTCAGGCTCTCTTCAGTTCTTTAGGTATGGTATCTTTCTTTTACTCTCCCTATAAGCAGAGATATATAAATTATGATCCAGATTTTTTTGAAAATGTTAGAGCTTCAGTCATAAGGCAATTGCTTTGCTTAATATTTGATTCTAGTTCTTTTTAATGCCTAAACCTGAGCCCTTCAACTGTACCATGCTGCTTCTGACCCAGTCCAAAGCTTAATGAAAGTCAAAGACTTGTCAATGACATCAGACCCACATATTAAGTCTCCCCCATAAGAGGCTATATTTAGAAGAACTTGAGGACTTCCATTGATGTCAACCTCAAAAATGAAGTGCAGCACCCCTGCCTGCAAAGGATGGTCCACTATGTGTCTAGTGTTTATATTCTCATCATAATCTTCCTGGGTCTATATTTATTTTCAGCTCAAAACCCTGTTTTGGGTTAATGAGCCCCACAAGTTCCCCAGCCAAATGTTTATTGGCTTCCAGCTTAACATAAGCTCATATCTAATCAGTGTAGACGTTGAAACAAGTTCCATGCTGGCAAATTCCCAAAGCAAAAGGAGGTAAATGAGAACAACATGAATGAGGCAAACAAGGGAACCACCATGGGGGAACAGTTTAATCAACACTTAGAGAAACATGGCTGCCTCCTGCTGAGATGGAAATAAATCTGTTTGGTAGATGTCCTGATGCCTGTAACTATACTCTCTTCCTTTAGTACGAAGTCTTTCTGCCTTTTGCCTCACTCCTGCTGGAGATCATTTTAAAATAAGGCGAGTTGAAAAATCTCAGGCCCAGGTTTGTTTTTTTTTTTTTTTTTTTACTTTTATTTAATAAGTATAAATTTCCAAAGTACAACTTTTGGATTATAGCAGCTTTTTCCCCCCATAACCACCCTCCCACCACAACCACCCCATCTCCCTCTCCTATCCCATTCTTCATCAAGATTCATTTTCAATTATCTTTATACACAGAAGATCAATTTAGTGTATATTAAGTAAAGATTTCAAAAGTCTGCACCCACACAGACCACAAAGTATAAAGTACTGTTTGAGTACTAGTTACACTGTTAATTCACATAGTACAACACTTTAAGGACAGAGATCCTACATGGGGAGCAAGTGCACAGTGACTCCTGTTGTTGATTTAACAATTGACACGCTTATTTATGATGTCAGTAATCACCCAAGGCTCTTCTTATGAATTGCCAAGGCTATGGAAGCCTCTTGAGTTCACCAACTCCAATCTTATTCAGACAAGGTCACAGTCAAAGTGGAAGTTCTCCCTTCAGAGAAAGGTACCTCCTTCTTTGGTAGGCCCAGGTTTTTAAGTTAATTTTTATAAAATGAAGGACAATAGTAAACACTGCTGGTACCTTCTCACGGATGCTTACTGTGAACGTCATGACTCATCATTCAGGGATGTCCACAGACTGGGGAGCACCAGAGACCAGTGTGCCCAGGAAGTGCAGGAGAGCTACCTCCAGAAACCACTCTCATCCACTGACTGAGTTGATGCACAGCATTTTAAAGGACAAAGATGGTATTGATTTATATAAATAAGTCACTCAACATTGGAACTCATGGTTGGAATAACTCAGAGGTGTATTCTGCCTGTCTCCCAGGGTTTTGACCTCTAGCTCGCTATGGAAGCAGCAGCTGATCTGACGAAGCACCTTCGTTTGGCTTCCTTTCTCTCCTGTCTCATTTCCCCATGCCTCCCCTGCTGTTGCACAGGATCATCTCCTAAAAAAACTACAGCCGGCTCTCAGAATCCATGGGAGATGGATTTTAGCCTCCCCCTGCAGATACCAAAAACTACGGATGTTCAAGTCCTTTATATAAATGGCATGGTATTTGCATAGAACCTACACACATCCTCTTGGATGCTTTAAATCATCTTTGGATTATTTATAATACCTAACACAATGTAGATGGCACATAAATAATTATTATACTGCATTATTTAGGAAGTAATGACAAGAAGAAAAAGGCTGTGCTAGTTCAGGACAAGAGCAATTTTTTTCCCCTAATATTTTCTGACTGAAGTTGCTTGAATCAGAACCCACGGACAGAACTGACTATCCTGGCTTTGGACTCTCTGTCACAGTCTCTTTCAGGAGAAATTCAAAACAAGACAAGGATGACTCACACATTCCAGATGAAAGAGGAAATGATCGTTATGAAAATAAGCTTTCAAACTTTCTCTTTACTCCTCATGTTGACTTTGGATTTCTTTCATCCTTTTAGAGCTTTTCCTCCACTCACGGATTTCCCAAGGTCTCAGGATTTTGCTGATCACCAGCAACCAACTGGTTCCCCCTCTCTATAGCCATTCCTACAGATGGATGGCAGTATTCACTAGTTCTGAGTGTCGCCACACAGAAAGTTAAACGTGGCAACACACAGAATGTTAGAACCGGATGGGAAGGAAGCTGAGACCTGTAGGGCCTTGAAGGCTAACTTCAGGTAGAAACCACATTCATTGGTCCTTAACACCTGGTAACGTGCAGGCTCTCTTCTCCACTTCTTTGGTTCTTTTTTTTTTTTTTTTTTTTTTTGACAGGCAGAGTGGACAGTGAAAGAGAGAGAAAGAGAGAAAGGTCTTCCTTTTGCCATTGGTTCCCCCTCCAATGGCCGCCGCGGCCGGTGCACCACGCTGATCTGAAGGCAGGAGCCAGGTGCTTCTCCTGGTCTCCCATGGGGTGCAGGGCCCAAGGACTTGGGCCATCCTCCACTGCACTCCCGGGCCATAGCAGAAAGCTGGCCTGGAAGAGGGGCAACTGGGACAGAATCCGGCGCCCTGACCGGGACTAGAACCTGGTGTGCCGGCGCCACAGGCGGAAGATGAGCCTAGTGAGCCGCGGCGCCGGCCTCTTTGGTTCTTATACAGTCTCTTCCCCCAATCCATTCCTTGAGCAGGCATCATCTTTGCTTTCACTCTCTTTTTCTTACTGGCTGGACTCAATTACCTCCAAAGACCTTCCTAGTCATCTTCTTCTGATGACCTTTGACCCCACCTTCTACCTATGAGTTGGAATATTGGGACAACACTAAAGGAAAATAAATCCCATCTCTGCCTAAAATGCCAGATTCTGGAAGATCACTCCTGTCTCCCACAAAGAGCTGCACAATTTTTCTTTTAGTTCATGTATCTCACCTCCACTAAACTCCTTTCAAACACATCTCTGCCAAATTGTACAATGTTATGGCCAAGAGCATAGTTAGCCATAAAGTCACCATATATCTGTCTCAACTCCACTGTGATGGCACGGGGGCAGGAGGGGATGCGATGTTCACCCCCCACCACCACCACCAGCCCCATATCCTCTCCCTGGGAATCCTGCCAACTTCCTTCACCAATCCCCATTTACAGAATCCCTCTACCCCTGGCAATTCGCCATTCTCAGGAGGATGAATCATGAGGGAGCAGTATAGACATTACAGGATTGAGGTCCTCTTTTGATTGTCCAGAACAGAAAGTAAAGAACTCTGGGGAAGAGTGATACAGGGCATCACTCAAGTATGTCAATCTGCACGCAGCATATAAGGGCTTGCATTGTTTACCTAAACATTTATGGCCTCTTCTTGTTATTGTAGGGAAAGTTGTTTATATCAATATTTAAATATGCTATTTCCCTCAAATGAACCACAATAGCCTCATTGAAAGTTATTTTATTATGATGAACAGATATTTGGACAATTTAAAACTGTATTCCACTCGCTACACAAATGACTCCAATAGTGCTTCAGTTTAGCATGTAAATACATATTTAAACAGTTTAAAAACACATTGACTACATAATTTGTATTTGTAACTGCTCAAAATAAAGGACTTTTTATTTAGTGTGCCAAATAATGTGAATCTGGATGCCTTCGGAAAGGATGCATTATTCATGTGGAAGAGAAACAAAATCAATAAATGAAAATTCAAATAAAAATAAAACCCATTATGATACTGCACTCAGACAATGATCATCTTGTGCATTATTTACTCAAGGAAAAGACACGGGAAAATGGCCCTTTTGGAACTGGGCTGTGGACCGAATCATAAACTCCTGCTTAGGCTGTTTGAACATAAACAAGTGCATGTTTCAAACATTCTATTCAGTTTCTTTGAGCTTGTGACTAAAATTATTTTAAAATTCAACAATAGAATCCATTTGGGACATTGGTAAGACATGAAGTGTATTAGATTCTGGTGTTATCACATCACTTATTTCACTGCTACAGGGTATGTAGAATACATTAGGGCTCTGAATGGGGTTCTGTACAAAGTCATACCTTTGCATATAGAGATTTCTAGTCAAGAGTGTTTCTGTTGCCTGGGAAGTAGGTAGGCAAAGAGAAGTATCAACTCCAGTCCATCTCAAGATCCTTCCTTTATTTTCACAGGGGTATCAATAGTGGTCAAGAGGTCGCGCTCTGGAGTCAAACACTGTGGGTTAAATCTCTCTGATCTTGCTAGTTCTGTAATTTCTATCATTAACCTCACTAAGCTCTTGGTTCCAACCTGTAAAATGGATGTTTCATGATAGTAGCTACCTATCGTGAGGATAGTGGTGAGGATCAAAGGAAACTCATAGCCGAGTACCTAGTACACAGCAGTCACCCATTCAGTGTCAGCATGTGTGAGACTAGCACTACTCTTCCTTACAGGCTGCTGACTTCAAAGCATGCAGCTCTCCTGTGCCAGCTGCACACTTCCATTCCTTGCTGAAGAATATTATTCCAGACTCTTTAGAGCCCAGTTACTATCAAAATTTGTCAGAAACAATCTTGTGGAATATCGCCCTAAAATGGCTTACATTTTATCCTTGGCTCAAGGCAGATCATCAGGAAGCTACCACTCATGAATTTGTAGGACTGAGTTTGTTGAATTACACGACGTGTAAATTGCTTGTTTTGAAGGATGCAAAGGAAACAGTTCTAGGGAATTAAATATTTCATTTATCATAGGGATGTGTTCAGAATGCTACCTACTTTATTACATGGTTTCCCCCACTTAAAATCCTTCAATGCCTGAAACTATGAAAATACTGAACTTATTAATTCATTTAGATATTGACCTTAATGACTCATTTTTTGCTGGGCACTGTTCTAGTCACTGAGGATAGAACAGTTAACAAAACAGACAAACTCCCCTGCCCTGAGTAACAGAAGTTACCTCCTATCTCTGAGACAATTGGTTTACTCTTAGATTATGGGTACTATGAATCCCGCACTGCCTCATTTTAACTCTTTGCCTTGGATTCTAGTAAAATCAGAGTCAAAAGATACTGGTTCTTAGGGTATGCATCATTATGTGATAAACTTACTCCTGAATTTATCCTGCCATTATTCCCAATTCTCTCATCTATGTCTTCACTATTATGCTGTGAAATATGTGTTTTTATAAGCAACCACAATGTCTATGGGGAGGAACAAAATTAAGAATTTATAAATCCATCAAAGAACTGAATGTACAAATACAACAATAATACAAACATGAGTATATTTGGATTAAAAGAATTAAGACTTACAGCTACCTACTACTTGAAAGATCATTTGTTTTGCTTCCCATAACATCCCACATCCAACCTCAGAGCCATCATACATCAAAGTTCATTGATTAACTTAACAGATAATCATTGACCTTCTAATAGGGACCTTCTAAGTGGGGGAAGAATGGTAAACAAAACAGATTAAGTTTCTGGGAGCCTTAATCTCTGTGGAGGTGGTATTGTTGGCTTAAGCTGCTATAACAAAAAAATAAGATTGATGGGGCCAGCGCTGTGGCGGCGCAGCAGGTTAATGCTCTGCCTTGAAGCACCAGCATCCCATATGGGCGCCAGTTCAAGACCCAGCTGCTCCACTTCCGATTTAGCTCTCTGCTATGGCCTGGGAAAGCAGCAGAAGATGGCCCAAGTCCTTGGGCCCCTGCACCCATGTGGGAGACCCAGAAGACGCTCCTGACTCCTGGCTTCAGATCGGCACATCTCCAGCCATTGAGGCCAGTTGGGGAGTGAACCATCGGATGGAAGATTTCTTTCTCTCTCTGCCTCTCCATCTCTCTCTGTGTAACTTTGACTTTCAAATAAATAAATAAATCTTTTTTTTTAAAAAAAAAATAAATACATCTTTAAAAAATATATAGGATTGAATGCTAAGCAGAAACTTGTGTTTTCAAAGTTCTGGAGGCTAGAAATCAGACATCAGGTGCCAATTTGATTGGGTTCTGGTAAAGGCCCTTTCCCTGACCTGTAGACAGCTGCCTTCTTGCTGTGTTTTCACAAAGCAAGGAAAGTAAGAGGGAAGACAGAAAGAAGGACAGAAGAAGACAAAGAGAAGGAGTATACACAAGCTTCTTCCTCTTCTTAAAAGGCTACAGATGTTTCATATCCCCACCCTCATGACCTCATTTAACCTTAATGACCTCCCAAAAATCCTATCTTCAGATACAGTCACACTGAGGGTAAGAGCTTGAACATGTGAACTTTGGGGGAAAAATTCAGTCCATAGCACAGGCCTCCTGGAGGCTTGTCTAATATTTGAAGAACTCTAGGGAGGCTTCAACTTTATTCTATGACTAGCTCTTGGTTTGAAAAATCCCTCACTATTTAGTCATTATATTTGACCTAAACCCCAGATTTCAGGTAAAGGCCAATTTATGTTAATTTGTCCTCATAGGAGATTTAATATTTTTCCAAGTTTGTGTCACTTCAAGAGGGAATGCATCTGATATAAGATGTTGTATCAGTGTTCATTGGTTAAACTATACAGTATACCACAAAGAATGGTGTTAACTAGTTGTATTGGTATCTACTTATTCAACAAATATTGTGAATCTACTAAATTTCAGACACTGCCAGGAGATGGAGATGTGGCAATGACTAATAAAACACAATCTCCATAAATACAATCAAACAGGACATACAGACAAATAAATAGGTCATTACAAAGTGTTTCTCTAAGTGGTAAAGAAAGAGTCTTCTGGGCATGCATAAGAAGCATGATGATTGGGGTATCAGCAAAGGCTTTCCACATACAGGCAGGTCTAAACTGAAATCTGAAAGACAGTCAGAGAGACCTAGGTAAAGTGTGTATGGGAACAGAAAGGGAGGGGGGTGGGTTTTCCAAAAATTGGGAAGAACACAAGGAAAGAAAGCTTTGAGGTTAGAAAGGGCATAACTCCTTAGGAAGACCAAAGTGATTCACCACTTAGAACACCATTCTCAAGACCCACACTTGAGTGTCTAAGAGGTAGTGGAAATGGGAGAATGGATAATCAATGTCATCAATAGCAGAGTGACCAAGAGGCAGGAAAAAGTCCAGAAGTGTTTATTGTCGTGGAAATCAAAGGAGACTGTTCCAAAAAGGAAGAGTGTTGAACTGGCCCAAAGCTGCTCAGAGATGGAGTAAAATAAGCAGGGATGAAGCAAGAAGGAAAGGAAAGGTGCAGGCAAACCTGATGAGAACAGTTTTAATGAAGTGGTGGGGAAGAGAGGCTGTTACACCTGTTCCCTTTTACCTGTGTTCATGACTGTAGCAGGTGGGTACTATGTATGCATGTAAATACACACACACTAAGTACATGCAACAAAAGAAGGTATGCGCAAAGCAGGCTACAAAATACAAAATACACAAAAAAGATTTTTTCTGTGGATATATCTGGGTGGCGATATGATAAGCAATTTTTGTTACTTTATATATTTCATATATTTTCTACATTAAGCAATTATTTTTGTAATCTCAAAAACAATGACACTAATTTTAGAAACTGACTAACATAAGAGAGTGCAGAGCAGGTATCAAGACTACAAAGTTGGGTTGCTCTACCTATGAACGAAAATGTAAATGCATTTTTGTTTGCAAGTCAGTTTATCCAAACACTTTTGTTTTTTCTTTCCATAACGATCAATGATTCACATGTTTGGATACCAGGAAAGGATTCTGTCTGAATAAAAATGGACTGGTTTTAGGAGATTGGAAGATGGAGTGATTATTATATTGAAAATTTTCCCTGAATTCAGATGAGGTATGAGTACATAAAAAACTGCCTTTTTATCTCTTTTCTTCCGTTTATGCAAAGGCATAGATTTCAAAAAGAAATTGTTAAAGTTACATTTGCATTATTGACTTTCAGTCAAAGTTGGCAAAAAGAAAAATCCAAACCATCAGTTTGTATCCTGGTTACCCTTTTTCAATGAGAATATTTAGGAATAGTGTATAACTGGCAGAGTGAAATGCTTTTCAGATCTAATGGAAAGCAATAATTGTTGGAATTTAACATTATTCTGGGAGCAAACAGGAGCGTTCTCAGTTGATAGACACAGGAAGTCAGGACCCTGCCAGGGGCCACAATTCCTGCTGCCCAGCTTCCTCTCTCTCCCCACCCTCAGCTCTTCATCAGGCTCTCAAGGACAGACAATTCCCAGGTTATTCCAACTGGAAAACACAGAACTGCAGCCCCTTGCTCACACTCATCAGATGCGATTAAAAAGGAAACTAGATTCCTTCCTTCCTTCCTTCCTTCTGCATCCCACATACCTCCCACAGCTAACTCAGCAGCCAACACCATGGCTTTCCAAACTAATCATTAGTTCTTGCAAACCTTCAGATAAAAATATCTCCCTTTTGAATTTTCCTTCACAGGCAACCTCCTCAGCTATGTCAGTACATGCTCCAGGCAGGGGACAAGGATTTCAGTCAGGAGACACAGAGCAGCAAGTGGAAACATGACCCATGACAGCCTCAGGGACATCCAGACAGGTTCACAAAAGAGTTGCATGTTCAGGAGGACTTATTTATGTATC
This sequence comes from Lepus europaeus, assembly GCF_033115175.1. Taxonomy (NCBI): domain Eukaryota; kingdom Metazoa; phylum Chordata; class Mammalia; order Lagomorpha; family Leporidae; genus Lepus; species Lepus europaeus. The sequence goes on along the minus strand of NC_084838.1, from coordinate 60,628,602 downwards.
TGGACTTTGACTTACAAAAGAATCACCTAAAAATTTGGTTAAAAATGGAGGTCTTTAGTCACTACCTCCAGTTTGAGGATCATTTAAGCCTGGGAAGGCATCAGGAATTGGCTTTGTAAAATCAGATTCCAGTCCCCACATTTTAAGAAATGCTGGCTTAAAATTTCCATGCTGCCTTATGCTCGGAATGCCTTCATCAGTTGGAAGCAAACATAACCAGTTTCCTCTGGCTTGAACTGGGGAACACGTATCTCTAGGTATTGTGGGGGTGCTGTGAGGCAGGGCTCATATACTAGGAAACACAGGGTGAACCTCCGTAGAGCATCAGTTCTAACTGCTGCTCTGGGGGCAGCATTATTATTTTTGTATTAAAGTGAAGATGGTAGGAAAATGGAGTAGAGGTCCCAATTTGAGTGAGTATCAGAGACAAAATCCAAAACATTAAAGGCAAAATTTCCATTTACAATAGGTTGCTTTATGTTGTGACTCACAGATAGGAAATAGTTTCCCCGTTCTCTGCCTCCAGTGGAGAGTCTGAACTCTGTTACTGGGTGGCAACAAGCATATAATACATTAAGACAGAGGCATATAATAATTGTCCTCTGGAATTGGGATAAGGCACAAACAAAATCATGCAATTTTAGCCCTCCCTCAAAGTCTATCATTCAAAAGAAGGTGTTCCATAAATATTCATTTTTCCTACAGTGAAGAGGAAAATCAATTGTGTATGGAGATTAATGAGAAATTGCCTCTTTCTCTTTAAGATTTTAATTTTTAATGATCCACATATCTTTTCTTCAAAATTGGTAAGAAAGGCTTATAAGCAATATCAGTTTGATGTTAATGTGAATAATAATGAGAAAATAAAATAAAAGATAGATGTGGATTTAAGTTGATCTAAACATGATACTGGAAAGAAAATAAAAAGAGACAGAAAATAAAAATAAAAAGGTACATGTAGAAGCCCAGCAAGAAGAGTTTCCTCCCTCCAAACTTTTGCCTGTCACTGAGCATCTTATTTTAGGGATGTTTGTGTCTGGTTTTGTGCCTTTTAAATTTTGAGTTCTTTATATGTGGAACCAAAAGTTGTCTACTTTGTGTTTATTCATTCATTTTTTTTTTCATTCAGCTAGGATTAAAGCAGTCCATGTCTCGCAGGCATGTGCTACAAAAATTAAAGTTGCAAAAAGAAGGACATCAAGAGGAAAAAGTCTCTTTCCAATGTTCTAGTCTCCTCATTCTTCTCCCGAGGGATAACTACTACTACAATTTTTTATGTGCCTTTCCAGAGATATTCTATGCAAATAAACCTAATTTTTATAAAAATTATGATATATAATAACCAATTTTTGATACTTCATTTTTATAAAACATTATATATTTACATAGCTATATATATTATTTTATAGCTACTGTAATTCAATGCATTTTCACTTTTATGTGTTAGAGGACATTCCAGGTTGATGGTTCTATTACTGTCCTATCCATTCTAAATAGCTGGTAACATATACCAAGCGTTATTTAACCTCATGGGTGAACATTTAGGTGATGTTTACTTTAGGTGTTTTTGGGGGCAACGAATGCTATTACAGTGCAAGCTCTGCTAGGATGAACCTCTTTGTGCAAATGCTTCAATACATATTTGAGACCGCATCTATAGGGTAAATTCCAAGAAAGGGAAGTGTTGAAAATTTTCAATTCTGATAGAAATTGCCAAATTTCTCTCTATTAAAGTTATGCTAACAATATGCCAACAATGATTATTATTTACCAACATTTGATTGCTATTAACATTTAATAAGCTAATAATGGAAGCATTTATATTTCGAATGAATCAAAGTTCTGATCAATAGAGAAGAAGGAACTATCGCAGGCTCTGGAACAATCTGTCTGATATACAAACACATCAAATAGATTCTGAATTTAAATACAAGATGCACAACTAGAAATTCCAGAAGAAACTATGGGGACATATCTCCCTGATTTTAAAGTAGGGAATAATGTTCTTAATAAGACCTCACATGTACTAGCCACCAAAAATTAATAAATTTGATTTTGTTAAAATGAATAACATATGATCATTAAAAGATAATATTATGAAGTGAAAGATGCCAAAATCCAGAAGATACTGAAACACTCAAAATCAACAAGGGTTTAGCTTCTACACTATATAAACAACTTTTGCAACTCACTGAAAAAGATAAACCCAGTTTGAAAATGGGTTAAAAAATTAAGATGCATTTTACAGGAGAGGCAACATGAATGTTGAATATACTTGTGAAAAAAATCTCAAAATTTAATAAAATGCAAATTAAGACATCAGTAAATACCACCTTACTGACAGTGTCACCTGTTGGCAAGCTCTTTTATGTAACTAGTAGTAGTCCTTGCAACTACTTTAGATGGCAATTTGGGGTCATCATTCACTATCTCATATGATCTTAGGTATGCATTTTTAAGAATTAAGTTTTATAACCTCTGGAAAATCTCATGTGCAGAGAATGTTCAGAGAAAAACTAATTGTAATAACAAAGAACTCAAAATGCCCTATATGTGCACTGACTAAACAGTGAATACTATGTTTACATTCATGCAATGGAATATAATACAGAAATTACAACAAGCAAAGCATGGGCTTGGGAGTGTAACCCAGAGTATGGATTTACGAAAGAAGAGGGGCACAGGAACAAGGGCAGAGCATCTACAACACTTCACTTGCTTGAGCTTGTTTCTCAGAAGATGTTCCAGGAAACACTATGCAATACTGGCCTCAGAGGGGAGCAGACCACCACAACTGACAGCTGCAAGAAGCTAGTCTAAGTCAGATTTTTGAATGAAGATGCTGCTTAAGCAGGATCTTCTTTCTCCATCCTGGACACTCCCCAACCCTTGCTATAAAAGCCCTGGCAAACTGCTTCTCAAGGAGGTAGCATCTTTAGGGAAGGACACCTTCCCACATCACTTTGCACAAAGAAAGCTTTCCTTTGAGTGACTGCTGCTTGCAGCGGATTATCTGGCAGCAGCCGGAGCACGCAGACCCCTTATGTCTGCTAACAGGTGTTAGTCTACATGGTTTTATTTATTCTTGACTGACACATAATAATTGTACATATTTATGGAGTAGGTAGAATAGGATATTTCAACTTATGTATGCATTGTATAATTATCAGTGCAGGGTAATAGCATATCCATTACCATAAAAATTATCATCTCTTTGAGGTGAGAGCATTCAAACTTCTCTCTTCTATTCTTTTTGACTCTATACAGTTTTAAATCCTGGCTGTGCCATTTACCAGCTTTTTTTTTTTTTAAGATTTATTTGAAAGTCAGTGTTACACACAGAGGAAGGGAGTGGGGGAGGGGGGGAGAGAGAGAGAGAGAGAGGGAGGTCTTCCATCTGCTGGTTCACTCCTCAATTGGCCGCAATGGTAGAGCTGCACCAATCCAAAGCCAGGAGCCAGGAGCCTCCTCCAGGTCTCTTACACGGTTGTAGGGTCTTAAGGACTTGGGCCATCTTTTACTGCTTTCCTAGGCTATAGCAGAGAGCTGGATTGGAAGTGGAACAGCTAGGACTCGAACCGGTGCCCATATGGGATGCCACCACTGCAGGCGGTGGCTTTACCTGCTTCTGCCACAGCGCCTACCCCTTACCAGCTGTTTAATTCTGCAGAAGTTACTCTTCACTTCCATTTTCTCAACCATGTTTTTGTCATTGTGGTGAAGATTAATGGAGCACGCATACAGCTCTTAGAAAAAGTTCTGGGGGCTGGCGCTGTGGCATAGCAGGTAAAGCTGCTGCCTGCAGTGCCAGCATCCCATATGGGAACTGGTTCAAGACCCAACTGCTCCACTTCTGATCCAGCTCTCTGCCATGGCCTGGGAAAGCAGTGGAGGATGGCCCAAGCCCTTGGGCCCCTGCACCTGCATGGGAGACCTGGAAGAAGCTCCTGGCTCCTGGCTTCAGATCAGCACAGCTCCATTTGTTGTGGCCATTTGGGGAGTGAACCAGCGGATGGGAGATCTCTCTCTCTCTCTCTCTGCCTCTCTTTCTCTCTCTAGGTAACACTAACTTCTGACTTTCAAGTAAAATAAATATTTAAAAAAAAAAGTTCTGGCCCATGGTGAGGACTTCAAGTGAACTGCTCTCATTGAAGGGAGTAAGAGTTTGAGGGGTCTGAAGAAAATTAAGAGACAGAATTTGAACTGGATGTTTAAGGTACAAGAGAACACAGGAAATGAGGCATCTGGATTGTAAGGGCATGAGGGAAGTCTAGGAAGAGGAACCAAAACGTACAATGTCAAGAGGTGTGGTGGAGCATGAGGTTCCAGGATGACTATGACCACTCTGGGGTAGAAGATGAGGAGAAACGGCAGGAGATGAAGCTGAGAGGAAGTCAGGGCCCTGGCAGGAGGAAGTGCCAGGGAGGGTGGGAGTCCTCTCAAGAGCCTGCGGCTGGTTCGCTGCAATGCAGCATTCTCAAGACACAGCTTTCCACCCAAAGGGAATGAAAAGATAAGTTTAGGGGCCAGCACTATGTGCAGTGGGTTAATAAGCTGCTGGCAGTGACGCTATATGGTATCCCATATGGGTGTCAGTTTGGGTCCTGGATGCTTCACTTCCAATCCAGATCCTTGCTAATGCACCTGGGAAAGCAGCACAAGATGGTCCAAGATCTTGGGTCTTAGCCACCTGTGTGGGAGACCTGCATGGAGTTCCAGGCTCCCGGATTCTGCCTGGCCCAGTCCTGGTCATTTTGGCCACTGGAGGAGTGAACTAGTGACTAGATCTCTGTCTCCTCCCATCTCTCCTCCTCTGTGACTCTGCCTTTCACATAAATTAAAAATCTGTTTTAAAAGGACAAGTTTATTTTGGGGAAATTTATTGAAATTTGTGCATAGTTTTTTCTTAAAATATATTTAGCATGAACTTTTTTTTTTTTTTTTTTTTGACAGAGTGGACAGTGAGAGAGAGACAGAGAGAAAGGTCTTCCTTTTTGCCGTTGGTTCACCCTCCAATGGCCGCTGTGGCCGGCGCATCTTGCTGATCCGAAGCTAGGAGCCAGGTACTTCTGGTCTCCCATGGGGTGCAGGGCCCAAGGACTTGGGCCATCCTCCACTGCACTCCCTGGCCACAGCAGAGAGCTGGCCTGGAAGAGGGGCAACCGAGATAGAATCCGGCGCGCCGACCGGGACTAGAACCCGGTGTGCCGGCGCCGCAAGGCGGAGGATTAGCCTGTTAAGCCACGGCGCCGGCTTAGCATGAACTTTTTGAAGAGGGCAAAATCCTGCAAGGATGAGCACATCTTGTGGAAACTTTCTTATATTACTGAGGTTTTTTTTTTTCTCCCTCACACTGGCCAGAAATTTATTAAATAAAAAATTCACATTCTTCCTTTATGTTTGAATTCCAAGCTCATAATAAGATGTGAACTCTATCTTCCATTTTCCCTTACAAAATCTTTAGAAATTATTTTTTCATTAGAGTAACCCAAAACACCAAAATCATATTGTGGAAGGAATAAATCAATCGTGATCTTATTCCTGACTTCAGATTCTATGAATTAGTCATTCCCCAGTCTCAGGATCTCATACATTGCTGTGGCTCTCTACAGTTTATGCATACGTTTGTAAAATTCATTATTGCTTTTAGATTCTTCTTCCCCAACAACACCGTAAGCCTAGGTTCCCTTTACAAGTCAAGAGACTAAGGGCCATGATGTGAAGAGAGTGTATCCACTGTGTAAAACCTTGACTGCTCAGCTCTGAGTTTAAATTGTGCACCGGGGGTGGGTGTTTAGCCTACCAGTTAAATAGCAGTCAAGATGGCACCTTGTATTGAGGTACCGAGATGCTGTCTGCTCCCAGCTCCAGCTCCTGACTCCAGCTTCCTACTAATGAGGACTTTCAGAGGCAGCAGTGATGGCTCAGCTAACTGGGTTCCTGCCACCACAAGGGAGACCTGGATGGAGTTTCTGGCTCCCAGCTTCAGCCCTGGCATGGAACCATTGCAAGCATTTGGGGGAGTGAACCAGGGAATGAGATCCCAATCTCAATCTCTCTCCCTCCCTCTCCCTCTCTCCCTCCCCTCCCCTCTCCCCTCCCCCTCAAATAAATATACTTTCTAGAAAGAGTAAAAGTGATTCTGCTTCTTGTCAGCTGGGTGAACTAACCTTTTGCACCTTGAAGAGAAGACTAATATACCTTACAGGGTTTTAGAAACTTTCAATCAGCTTTTAGCCTGTGATAGCATTCCCTAAATAGCAGCAATGATGACTGTGACTGTTCCAAAGCTAGAGCTCAGTATGAACTGTTCTCCTTGGATCACAGAGGCATCCATAAGGGCGGGGAGGAAGGCCATTCAGGACCTCCACTAACAAGGACCCAAGGAGCTGTGCGCTGGCTGCTTTCCTTCGGGCCACCACTTGTCCACCTCGTTTGAGGAGATATGTCTTGATTTTAGTATAAGTGGTCATCACATTGAATTATATGAATGTCCAGAGGTTATAAATTCTGTCTTCCTTTTGGGATTTCCCGGAGTAAGCACTGATAATGAAGGCAGAAGCATGTTTTTCTTGCTAACTGCAACTTCACAGATTTTTAGAAAGAAAAAAGCATTTTTTCTCTGCAAATCTATCATTAAATCTTTTTAAAGAGGAAAATCCCTGAACACACTGCACTGTTAAATTCTCCCAACCTCAACGCTTAAATCATTTAGTTGACAGCTGTATGAGATTATGAAATAAACACCTTGGGGGCAAGCATGTCATAACTGCTTTATCTGCTTGGTGCCGAGAACAGAACACTCTGTGTTTCCACTTAACTAGGAGGAGGTGTTTCTCAGTGTTTCTTGGATGAATGTCGAGTCCTGAATGAAAATATGGCTGAATGGATCCTTCCCAGGACCAAGATATGCTTTAGCGTGTCTGACACGTATTGCAAAATATGGCATTCTTTAATCTCCACGTGCAGCTCTTTTTCTTCCCCTTCCCTCCTTGCAGGTAAAGGTTGTTTCACAATATGAGGAGGCAAAAAGGATTATTATTTACCTCTCATTAATTAAAGTGGCAGAATCAGAGAGGACTGGCTCTTTCTTTGAAGTAGATCAGTTCTTTTAAGTTAGATCAGATTTCACACCAATTAAAGATACTATCCCGGAGCATACCTGGAAACACACATCTCCTTCAAAAACGTTGAAGGGTTTGGCGAATACACGAGAGATTCTCTCAGGGGAACAGGTGTTCCAATTTGTCTTTAATTTTTAAAATTCCTGGTGGGATGTCGAAGTGGAATTCACATTTTCAGTCCTTGGCCCATCAGGCATAGAGCATTTTTCCATGATTTTAAAATCAGCAAAAGAAAAAAACAAACAAAAACAATAACAATGAAAATCCATTCCTTTATGTAACCAGGTAATAAATAGTATTCTTATACTTCACTCAACATTTTCAAAATTTGCATAAGGAAACTTGGAACTTCTTGGCTGCTCTTTGGGCTCCTTGTCAGATTTCTTGTTCTCATGTTGAGTTGTTTATTATATCATATGTCAAAGACCCAAACATTCCCTTTCTATTTTGCACCAACATTGTGGACCGATTCAAGGGTCTTGCAATGGCTGCTGTATTGGGAGGTCCTCCTCAGCTTGGACAGGCACCCTCATGGCTCTTTTCTTTGGGGCAGGTCAAGGGAACCAGACTCTTTCACACTTAGGAGGCTACCAAAGGGGTGAATATTTGGGACAGTGGTTAAGATGCCACTTGTGATGCCCACATCCTATATGGGAGTACCTGGGTTTAAGCCCTGGATCCACTTCTGATTCTGGCTTCCTGTTAATATACATCCTGGGAGGGAGAAGATGATAGTTCAAGTACATGGTTCCCTGCCACCAACATGGGGGACCCAGATAGAGTTTGGGGCTTCAGGCTGACCTAGCCCTGGCTGTTACAAGCATCTGTGGAGTGAACCAGCATATGGGAGATCTGTCTTTCAGATAAATAAAAAAAGATAATTTTAAAAATCAATTATTTCGGGGCCGGCACTGTGATGTAGTAGGTAAAGCCGTCACCTGCAGTGCCAGCATCCCATATGGGTGCTAGTTCAAGTTCTGGCTGCTCCACTTCCAATCCAGCTCTCTGCTGTGGCCTGAGAGCAGTGGAAGATGGCCCAGGCCTTTGGGCCCTTGAACCCACATGGGAGACCTGGAAGAAGCTCCAGGCTGTGAGCTTCAGATCAGTGTAGCTCCAGCTATTGAGGCCATTTAGGGAGTGAACCAGCAGATGGAAGACCTCTCTCTCTCTCTCTCTCTCTCTCTCTCCCCCCCCCCCTCTCTGTAACTCTGCCTTTCAAATAAATAAATAAATAAATCTTTTTTAAAAAATGAATTATTTCTTTAAAAAAATAAATGATCCCACTAAGATGGGGTGCTACAAAGCTGGCAAAGTAACAGTTCCTAGAGTGTGGTTCCATGGTTCTGACTCCTCTTAGGGTTTCTGAGGCATCTGTTTCTGCTTCCATTTCTGAGAGAGACACTCAATATACTGTCCTTCCTACACAGTGACTTCATTTCAACAAAAGCCTGGGGGCCCAAGAACCATCTGGACTCCTTCCTCCAGGCATAAACACTTGCTGCACAAGGACAAGTTATTTCCTTGCTTCTCCTGGGTGCTGTACCTCTGAGGCCCTTCAGACTGACCACTACTAATTGCCCAGGTCTCCACCTACCCAAGAAACCATCCGCCATGGGCCTTTCCCACTCACTGCATCCACTAGCTTGTAGAACCCCCCTGAAATCACCACAGCAGCAGTTCTGTTGTGCTTTATTTTCTGCTTTCAAACTGTGGCCTTGGTGCTTAGATTTTTAAAAACCATTTATGCTGGGGCCGGTGTGTTATGGCATAGAGGGTGGTGGCATGGTGTCAGTTCGTGTCCCGACTGCTCCACTGCCAACCTAGCCCCTGCCAACCATGTGGGAGACGTGAGTGAAGCTCCTGGCTGCTGGTTTTAGCTCAGCCCTGGCTGTTTTGGTCACCTGGGGAGTGAGCCAGCAGATGAAAGATTCTCTCTCTCTGTTTTTCCCTCTAACTCTGACTTTCAAATAAATAATTTTTTTAAAAAAGAAAAAAAAAGCATTTATGTTGCTTGTTCTACTTGTTTACTTCATTAATTTTTAATGGCAATGTTTAGAAACTTCAGGTTGCATTGATGCAGTACGCTTATCACTTGTGATACAGACAAAATTATCTGTTGACAACAGTCCTAACTAATACCCATCTTCCTGTGAAGTAAAATCCCAGAGAGAGGGTGGTGGAAAGTTCCTATCTACAGCTTTCAGGAAACACATTACAGGGCAGATGATGACCCACTGATGGTGCTGAGAGATTCCAAGGAAGTCTGGCAAGGTGGGGCTGAAAAAGAAGTTATACTGATCTCACACACACCTGCAGCACAACCAAGATAAGCAGAGCTACTCTGTGCTTTTGTCCACACCACAGCAGCAATAGATGGAAAAGAAATCAAATTTGTATGTCTGAGAGATGGACAGCTAGAGACCAATTTTAACTGCCGGCCTATGTGGACTAGTCCAATGCCTAATTTCCTGAGTTCTCGCTGATGACCACTTGTCTTTTGAGGGTAAAGCCAACCATCCCGAGCCTGGGCTGGGAATGAAAATGAATGTGTACATTCTTTCAAGTTTCCAGGTGCAGTGTGATTAAAAATAAGGTGTTCTGGTTGATCTAGGGTGACCCTCATTATCTTTATGGAAAACACAGGTGGGAGAATAGGAGCTGATGCATAGGAAGAGCCTGTTTCCAGGCCAGACATGTGTTTAGAGATAAACTAAGAGCTGACAAAAGGCCATGATTGGTGCATTCCCCCATATTTAATTTTCTTACAGGTGGAGAATCTTAAATCCTCCCTGCTGTAACCCAGGATTTAGTATGGTTTAGTAGCTAAGGCTCTAAGATCAACTACTTGAGTTGATGCTCCATATCCCCTACTTACTAGATATGGAATAGTAAGAATGTTATTTAAACTATCTAAGCTCCAATCTCTTCGACTGTAAGATGGAAATAATAGAACTTGTCTTGTAAGTCTGTTGTGAGATTTAAATCAAACAATGCATCTAAACTGCTTAGTTCAGGGCTAGGCAAGCAATAAGCACTTAATATTATCTATTGTTGCTATTATTTAAATTCTTTCCTTCCTACCTTCCTTCTTACTTGAGAGAAGGTGTGAGCTCTCACCTACTGGTTCACTCCCCAGTGTCCCCATGTCCACGATAGCTGGGTGTGGGCCAGGCCAAAGCGGGGAGCCAGTAACTCAGTCTGGGTCATTGACATAGGTGGTAGGGACCCAACTTCTTGAGTCTTCACCTACTGCCTCCCATGGTGCACAATGGCAGGAAGCTATAATTGGGAGCAGAGCTGGGTCTTGAAGCCAGGCACTCCAATATGGTATACAAGCATCCCAGCCAGCAGCTTCACAGCTAGGCCAAGAGCCCACCCCTGCAATTACTTAATTTGGAAAGTTTTTGTTGACTTGAGTAAAAGTGAACCTATATGATCTTTTTCATCTTCAGCTTCTGTTAGCTCCCATCTCTTTCTTTTCCACCATCTCAGCTGTGACATTGAGAAACCCTGGCACCTTGCATTTTGTAGTCCATCCAAGCTATTTCCATGTCCCTTAATAACTGAGGTACCAATATAGTCCCCATGGCATTAACTGCTACCCAACAAAGAAAATGCCTAATTAGAAACTCTTAAGACTTCCCTTCCCAGAGCCAGATCCCTCCCCAAGGAGTGTCTCTCTTATCTCAACCAATAATCACTGGCAGAGTTAATTAGATACCTTGGGAAATAAAATATCAACCACTGCATTTTCCTGTTTTTTTTTACGAGCATACATGGTCTACACTTCTTAGTTTGTGGCACATCAATAATAAGTCCTCTGTATTTCCTTTTCTACAAATTGAGATACCACCACATCAATACAGCTTAATTCACTGTACTCTTTCAAGAATAAACTTTTTCAATGTTCCACACACTTAGAGGGGGCTATTTAATAACTCTGTAAGTTACAAGGTACCCACACATTTATGACAATCTGCATATGGAACTGACTTCATCTAAGTTGTACTCCTTAAATGGAATGTCATATTTTATAGGAAAACAATTTAGGAAAATGGAATCTGAAGTCATATTCCAGGTATCTCAGTTTTTGTGTTTCCATCTTGTCAGAAAGAAGTAATGCTGGCAAACACTGCTTTGTTCAGGATTATTTTATACTTATCACATTATATTGCTGTTCTCCAATTCAGTTTTTTGGGAGCTCCCTGGGAGCTGAACAAGGGCAGGTGCAAGGGCATATGTGCATAAATAAAGGTCCTTACAAACAAGTCATTTTGGGCAAAACAGCCCTGGTGGTTCTACCTAAACAGAAGTTCACTGGTATCAGGCCATGGCCTGGAGAGTCACTCACACATGTTTCATTTTGAGACCTTCATTCTGATGTTCTTTGATGTTAGAAAAGAAGTGGGGGAGGGAGGGAAAGAACTAAAGCCAAACAACATGTGAGACATTTTTCAAACGACATCTCCTTATGGATGAGGCCTGCACACGTGCCTTATGAGACTCCCACTGGGAGAACCCTGTAATGAACTGGTATTCAGCTCCCCTTCCAGGGGGAACCCTCCCCCATGTGTGTCTTTATCCCTGGTGATCTGTCAATAACCAAGCCTCATCCACCTGGCCACGGAAATGGGTGGTTGAGATCCAGGCTCAACTCAGGAGGCGCTTCTGTAAGCTGTGACTGGTAGAAGAGCAAGGAGCCCGTGTTATTGACCAAGGGACAAAACTGTATTGCAGTGCCATTTTCCCTGGCCCTTGTTAACAGGCCGTACAGGCAGCCTCAGGATAGTCACAGCCAGAGGTGAAGAAAGTACCAGAATTGTGAAAGGTTTGTTTGAACTCCTGTATTTAGCCTTGCCTGAAGCTGGACAGTCATGGATTTCCCACTTTCTTTTTTTAAGTCCATTATATCACATGTATCTAAAAAAGTTGTAGACAAATAGAGGACCTATTATATCTATTTTTCATAGAAGTCATGGCCCACAGAAGAAAGTTATCTCACTTGAAAGTTGTGGGGCTAGTATTTGAATTCAGACAGTCTGGGTGGATGTTGTGGTGTGGCAGGTTTAAGCTGCTGCTTGGGAAGCACACATCACATAGCACAGAGCTGTTTCAAGCGCTGGTTGCTGTTCTCTCAATCCAGTTCTGGTTAACGAGCCTGGAAAGATAGTGGATAATGAGCCAGGTACCTGGGCCCCTACCACCCACATCACAGACCTGGTTGGAATTCCTGGCTCCTGGCTTCAGCCTGGTCAAGCCCTGGCTCTTGCAGTCATGTAGGAAGTAAACCAGTGAGTGGAAAATTCTCTCTGTCTCTCACTCTCACTCTGCCTTTCACATAAAATCTTTTTCTTTTTTTAAATCAGAGAGTTTGTTTCCAAGATTTGTATTTTTTCTACCCTGGTGCTTCCTTGGAAGGGCAGAAGAAGCCTAACTCTTTCAGGATGTTTTAATTCTCCCTAAGTTGTACTATGACAGTTTTGCTGTGGCTTTCACATTTGGTTTCAGCCCACACAAGCCTGATCAGACAAGCTTACTAACAAATGGCTCTGGAATGGACCCAACTTGCTTTCATTGAGTGACTCAACTATTACACTGGGCAGCTTGGGCAAGCAGGGAGAATGGGGACACACAGAATTCTATGTTCCAGCCGCAAGGCAGGCAGATTACAGCTCCTCTTTGGGATGGACACAGACCCTGTGGATACTCCCAAGAGCAGCTTCACGTGAGGAGATAGCTCAGGTCATACTGGGAGGTACAGAGGGGCAGGGGATGAACTTCAGAGGAAATTCCAATGCCCAGAGTTGCTGGTTGTGGGGAGAGATACTGGAACACAGTGTGCAGCAATGGACAGCACTGGGAGCTGGGCACTGAACACATGCAATCACTCACTGCCTCCATAGGTCAGCTAGATGGGAGTCAGGCACTGTGCTGAGCATGGGGGATTCAACGATCAAGATGGGGTTCCCACCTTAATGTGCAATAGTTGTGGACCAGGTATGACACTCACTGGGTGTATGGATGAGAGAGAGAGATCTGGAATACTCATTCTGAGGATGTTAGCACCACCACTGATGCCAGAAAAGAGACTGACTTTTTTTTTTGAGTTGCCTACATGACAAATTCTCCAAGAAGGAGCAAAGCCTATAGGATCATACCTGTCAGGGGACAGTTTAATTTTTAAAAAAAGATTATTTATTTGAAAGTCAGCATTACACACAGAGAGAGAACCTATCTGCTGGCTCACTCCCCAGATGGCTGCAATGGCCAGTTCAGGGCCAGGCCAAAGCCAGGTGCTTCATTTGAGTCTCCCATGTAGGACAGGGGCCCAAACACTTGGACCATCCTTCACTGCTTTTTCCAGGCCGTAGGCAGGGAGCTGGATCAGAAGTGGAGCAGCCAGGATGCGAACCAGTGCCCATATAGAGTGCTGGTGTTACAGGCAGCAGCTTTATCAGCTACACCACAATTCTGGCTCTGGGATGGGACTTCCTAATGGCTGACAGAAAGCCTGAGGGGTGAGGACAGGATGGTAGAGGTGGAAGAAGAGAAGACTGAGCCCACAGAGAATAGAAGCCTGAAGAATGGGGGCTGAGAAGTTGTGTGACAACAGTGGCCTCCCCTCCTGTCTGAGGCAGCATCTTATAATGGGGCTGGCCCCATGAATTGAATTTGGTATTCAGCTTGTGTCTAGTATAACCACCAGAGCAGGGTACAACAGAAGTCAGCCCTCTATGAGTGAGTGAGCAGTCACTCATAACATATGCTACTTTATGGATCACAGCGACAGTTTGCATGGATATTGTTTTATGGACCTCAATAGCAACTCTGAGAGGCAGCTGATGGTTGTTTTTTGTTTGGTTGGTTGCCATGTGGAAAATGAATCTCACAGAGGGAATTGACTTATCCATGCTCACACAGCCTGAAAGGTGGCAGGTATGGGAGCTGAGCCTCAATCTTTTCATGCAAAGTTCATGCCTTCCAAGTAACTTCACAGCTACTCCTCCTGTCTAGGAGGCTCTGCCATGGGAAGTGGCTAAGAGTCACAGGCCAAGAGCTATGTAGGGTGAAGCCACTGCTAAAGGCAGGGTGTGCCACCAGCCCTAAAGAAGCACAACTACTTTTCCTCACTCAATGATTGAGTAAATGAACATTTCCTTGGGAAGAAGAGGCTCACCTAACACATATGAAGCTGCCAGCCACACCATGGGCAATCATCAACTGCTTATTCAAGATCTGCACCTGTCTGCCTCACTCCCCAGTCACTCTGTTCTACTTTAAATACCTCCAGCACAGGGACTGCATTGTGGCACAGTGGGTTAAGCCACCACTTGGGATGCCGCGTGCCATAGAAGAGTGCTGATTCAAGTCCAAGCTGCTCTGCTTCCTATCCAGCTTCTTGTTAATGCGCCTGAGAAGGCAGCAAATGATGGCTCAAGTCCTTAGATGGAGCTTCTGGCTCCTGGCTTTGTCCTGGCCCAACCCTGGCTGTTGCAGGCATTTGGGGAGTGAATCAGTGGGTAGAAGGATTTCCTCTCAGTCACTCTGCCTTTGAGATAAAATAAATAAATCTTAAAAAAATAATACCTCCAGTACATGCAGGTACTAACATGGTCCTGAAACTGAGGCAGACAGAGGTTATTTAACCTGTACAAGGTCACACAGTTAGTAGGGCAGTGAGGAGGCCTGGCTTCATAGCCTATGTTCCAGTCCACTACATTTCTCCAAGGCATTAAAGGAGTGATCTGAAGAGAACATTCCAGTGAGGGCAAGAACAGGCATTCATCTGACAACGGTGTTGTGAGACTTGTGTCAATCTACGTGAAACAATTAGAAGATAGCTGGGTTAATTAACAGTAGCCAACATTATTACTCATCACAAAGAGGTCACGTTCAGCGTGAGTTACTCAGAGAGACCTCACCCCCACTATGTGGATCAGTTCTCTTTGTCACGATTTCTTATAAAACATCACACTGGCAATTAGAGCATTTACCTCAGTGTGTAATTATACTGTCATTTACGATTTATTTCACATTTCATTTTTTTCCACTCCCAGTACCCCGTCCTGGCAAAATCAAACACACACCCCAACTCAATAAGTCTTTCTTGAATGAATGGATGGTGAATGAAGCATTCCTTGTCGCCCTGGAGCCCTGCATTTTTTCTTGTCTTGGTGGGAGGAGAACATTCTTCTTTGTTTCTCCTCATGCCATCTTGGGACTCTCACGCATTTCCCACAGCTAATCTGCATGGTGTTTACAGGTGCTTCTGAAATCCGCCTACTCCCGGGTTTCTAAACTCAGCTGAGCTGTGTCTCTGAAATGTCAGCCTCTCCCGTTAAGTCTCCTTCTCAAAAGAAGCGAGAAATTCAGACAAGGAAAGTTTTTCAGTTCCTCTCCTTGGCGTGCCAATTGTATAATGAATCTGTGGGATTGAGTTTATTTCCAAATTTAGACCCTCTCTGAGTACAATGGAGGCTTCTAAACTCATCCCAGGGGATCTCAAACCCACTACTGACTTTTAAAGATTACAGATTTTTTTCTGAGTTTTGACGAGTGGTGAGTGGGAACAGAAAGTTCCAGAAGACACGTCGTGCAGTTTCTGCTCATCATATCATTTTTCCCTTTTGTCTAAATGTAGTTCTTTAGAATTAGTACTTTCTTTCTGCTCCTGTGATCATACTCTCCAGAGACAAATATTTCTCCTGCTTGTCAAAATGAAGAGGCACAAATTCCCCCAAACTCATCTTTCTGGCTTCCTTGGTATACAGACATTTTCTTAATGGCCTCCTGTGTTCTTTGCCCCCTTAACCTTAGCATTTTAGTTTTTTTCTTTTGAAATTACCTTATTCATTAGCATGAATGAAGGTGAGTTTTAATCCCTATTACCTATGTTATCCTGGCTTTTTTTTATCTGCAAAACTGACTACATACCTAACTCCTAGGCTAACTGTGAGCATTAAAAATGAGATTATGGGGCTGGCATTTGGCCCTGTGGTTAAGATGTTCACTTTTTTTTTTTTTTTTTGACAGGCAGAGTGGACAGTGAGAGAGAGAGAGAGAGAGAGAAAAGTCTTCCTTTGCTGTTGGTTCACCCTCCAATGGCCGCCGCGGCTGGCGCACCGCGCTGATCCGAAGGCAGGAGCCAGGTGCTTCTCCTGGTCTCCTATGTGGGTGCAGGGCCCAAGGACCTGGGCCATCCTCCACTGCACTCCCGGGCCACAGCAGAGAGCTGGCCTGGAAGAGGAGCAACTGGGACAGAATCCGGCGCCCCGACCGGGACTAGAATCCGGTGTGCCGGCGCCGCAGGCAAAGGATTAGCCTATTGAGCCGCGGCGCCGGCCAAGATGTCCACTTTCACTGGTTCATGTCCCTGCAAGGGATGCAAAAAGAGCAGGAAGGACGTCACAGAAGAACCACAAGACAAGAGTCAAAGAGGATGACCCGCCCGGATTACAGCAGCCCTGTGCCTCCTCTGCCACCTCTTCCCTACCCTGGACATGCCAGAGGCCGCTGGGTGAGTAGGGGAAGGTGAGAAGGAACTCAAGATGGAAAGAATGAGAGGCAGGCTGCTTCCCCCAGTCCCCAGCACTGCTTCACAAAGCACATGCACCAGACCCATGATGGCCAGAGAGAGGGGCTTCAAACTGGATGAGAGATCAAGTTTTGATATTAAAACTGATTAACAATTCAAGCAGAGGTCCCCGGTACATTGTTTAAAAAAATGGGGTCAGAGAGAGGTCAGAATTTATCATAATCCTGATTTTTAGAAAGAGCATGATACATATCCTGTTATCAGTGATATAGGGCAGCACCCCATAATCAAATATGTATTTCTGCAACGTAATGTATTGGTGTCCACACAAGGTATGTGAATGACTACAAAGAGCTTCACACATCCGTTCATGTCAGGTTTTGCCACCCAATGACTTGGCTAACAAACTTCAAAAGTTTTGACTTCTGGAGCCTTGCAGGCTTCAATAGTGCAGACGGGGACTGAAGAAAGACTCCTGAAAATAAGAATGCTTATTGATGCCTGAAAGTGAGCTGAGACGATGAAGGATCTGCCCGAAACATCCTCCGGGGACAGGAAACCTTACACAATGAGCTGGAAGGAATGTGGTGCAAAAACGTGTTCTGCTCCGACTCCATCACATCCCCCTCTTCCCTGAAGTCAGTTACACAGATAAATGTGTTTGTATGTCACCTGTGCATTTTTTACACAGCAGGTGATGAATAAATGTTAACTCACTTCCCATTTCCATCAGGTTCTCTGCTTCTTCATAAACACTGGCAGATGTGCAGACAAGGGGTCCATATTGCTCCCCTAGAGGGGAGTTTAATGAAGCTTGAGCTGCAGCACCTCATTTTGCTGGGGCCTTTCCCAAGGATGCAGACAGGAAGCAGCAACCAGAGCCTTGAGGTGGTACAAGAAGCATTGCTGTCATCCAGGTGTCACCCTCCGAGTCCCGGGCCCTGGGGGCTGTGGCTGGGGCAGGGGCACTACAACACAGCCCACCTCCTCTCCCTCCTGAACCCAGGGATCACCTGCCCCTGCTGGGGCTGTCCCTGCAGGGGTGCTCTGCATTTGTCCCCCAGAAACACAACGCGATTTGCAATTCCGCTCTGCCTGTGAAGCTCCCTCACACTGCCTCTAGGACTTCACAGGGAGAAGGGTGGGACTGGGGGCGGGGGGGGGCGGGGGGGGGGGAGGATCAGTGAGCAGAAAGGACGCAAGGAAGCTGCACCAACTTGCGCAGCCTCCGTGGAGTCCCTGCCTGGGGATCAAAGGGCTGGAATGCTTCAGAGGCTTGGTTGCCCCCATGACGTACCACCTGAGCAATTATATATGTATCCTCAGGAAGAACAAGTTGTGACACTGAAACTCCTCTATAAGGTAAACAATACATTTTTCTTTGAAGCAGTGTACAAGAAGCCTAAATCATTTTTCCATTATCTCTGTAGAATTGGAATTACAAGGGCAGGGGAATGGGACAGTAGCTAAGACGCCAATATCCAATACCACATATTGGAGTGCCTGTATTTCAGTCTTGACTTGTGGATCTGCTGCCAATTCCAGTTTCCCACTAATGTACACCCTGAGAAGCACTAGATGATGGCTCAGAGAGTTGGGTCCCTGCCACCTATGCAGGAGGCCTGTATTGAGTTCCCTGCTACTGGCTTTGGCTTGGCCCAGGCCAGGCCTCTGTAGATATTTTGGGATTAATCCAATAAATGAAAGACCTCCCCTGCCCTCTTCTCTTTCTCTCAAATAATTAAAACAATGATCAATTTTAAAAAGAAAAAAAGGGAGTGATGTGTATTTTTTAAAAAAGAAATATTACAAAATTGCTGTCATACAGAGAGACAATAAAAATGTGGAGCCAAATATGAAGAAAAAAGTATTAGAGACATGCCAGGCAAAACTTAAACAGTCTGTTATCATTCTGGATTTTGTGAGGTTTAGTAGCACATATTAGCAAAAAGAATGAAATTTGGTATGTTTTCATATTCAAAGTAACTATTTGCGTGCATACTAACTCTGTACTTGTGATATTTTATTCTATAATTCAAATTTTATTATTTTTTTAGCAGAGGGCCTTAAATGGTGTGAGTCTCATATCTTATCAATCTGAATATACCCAACTTCCCACTTTACATTTCCATGGACACAGTCTTGCATTTTTAATTCTGACACTTGTTTCTGCTCACTGGGGGAGAGGAGACTGCCCACAGGGGAGTTGTTAATAGAGGGAAATTCATCTAGCAAAATGCAAGGCCCTGCTGCCCACGTAGGTGCCTTCCATGCACTAGGGGTGAGAAGTGTTCAGAAGGCTGGGAAAGTTTGCCAGAGCTCAGACCTTCAGAAGAGCCCTTTGTCTCTCAAGCAGCAAGGAATAGGCTGCTGCATAGGGATCCATGGTCATGTGTCCTAACTTTCTGGAGAAGACATAAATATGATAAGGATTCAAGAGATGGTAAAAATGGAGGTTTCACAAGGATAATAAAACACAAGATAAATAATTAGGAAGCACTGCTTTTGGAGAAACTGTGAAGTTAAAAAAACATGGATAGATGCTGAAAGCACATGTCTAGCAAAAACTTAAATATGCAGAATATATTTATTCTTAGTAGCCGCACCCTTAACGGTTCTTCATTTTCCCTCCTTATTCTATCCCTACAAAGAAAAGGGTTTCATATATTAGCTGAGTATTTTTTTGCACCGGGGAGAGAGTGAGGGAGTGATTTGCTGAAAGAGGAGAAGAGACGAGCTTTCTGGAAAGGTTGGTTTGGGTGGGGGTGTTGATAGGAGAAATGGGTTGGGCTTCACAGAGAAGAAAGAGGTTGGAGTGCCGAGACTCATCCCTTGATTGGATGTCAAAGAGGAAAAAAGGCATCAGTACAACAGACAAGGGTACGCCATCTCAACAGACACTCCAAGGAAGGGATCTGTGATGCACCGGCTATTCCTGAGGCTGTGTTGGCTCCCGTCACACAGGCTGCCCCTATAAGAAATGGACGGGTGGCAACGCTTCCTCTCCATTGATACACAGGTTAAGAACATGAATTCAAACAGTTTGGCTTACATGGGCAATGTTTCTGTAGAAACACTTCCAAGCTGGAGACAACAGTCGAGTGTAGAGGACATTGATGGGGTGATCTGCTCCGAGTCCATGCCCCAAGCTACCCACTCCTGGGTCACAAGTCTCCTTTTGGAAATGTCACCATCATACAGCACCTCTCCCTGTTGGAAGTTGGTGGTGGTGGAGGGGTGAAGATCTAATCAAGTCAGTCTAATCAGAGTCCTTCCCAAAAATTTCAATAAAATCCAGAACCAACTTTGACAGTTTCTCTTCAATGGTTAGCATTGTTATAACGTGAATTCCAGGAGCCATGGGTCCTGTGTCCCATCCTGTGGAGAAAGTCTACCTGTAGTGAGTGAGAATGAAGTCAACACTAAGTAGATAAGATGTGATCCCAAGTGACAAGTGAAGTTTTGGCCTCTAGTTCCAGCATGTTTGGCTTATAAGACTCTCAGTCCTACACATTGTGTTCTTTCATTTTTTTTTTTTTTTACTGTATTCCATGAATCAGTAAAGGCACTATTTTGCCTGTGTAAAAAGCCAAACTAGTTCAAGCTGGTTTGGATCACTTGCTTTCAAAGAATTCCTGTTTAATATGCCATCTAATTAAAATATTTGATTAAATGATAATTCAAACCTCTTTACAGACTAAAACTTATTAGTTTGGTATTTTGCCTTAGAAAACGGAATACACTGAATAAAGTAATTATTTCTTCTGGGCCAATAATAAGCACATCAGTTATTTAGAGCAGTGAGAAGGTATAAAAACAGAGACCTGATGACCTCAGGAAAGAGACCGGTTATTGTCAATACCAAACATTTGAAATGAACTTTTCACTTAGCATTTCTTGAGGGTTAACTCTGTGCCAGGCTCTGATCTTGGTGCTAGAGATATCAATCAGGACAAAAGAACAAGACCCCTGCCCTGGAGAGCTTAATCCCCTACAGGAATCAACCAGACCATTTGTGGATAATGTAGAATGTCAGTTAGTTGTGTGCCAATTAATGTGGAAGCTCAGGCATCTTTGTCTTCAGCCAACCACACGTGTTCTGCAGGAGGTGAATGACAATCTCCCTCTACTCACTTTCCCCACCCAAGATAATATGGCAAAAATTAGTTCCTAAAGTTCTATCAATGAAGAACATATCATCATGCTATTTCTTGCTTCTGACAAATTCAGCTCCATCTCATTAAAATTTTAATAGTAAAATCTAAGATGTTCTGTTAGCTTTTCTGTTACTTCATAATGTCGCTAATATGACTAGGATAGGCCAGGAGAACTCTGCTTGGCAAGTATCCCACACAGCCTGCCCTGTGTAAGGAGCACCTGCATCAGCAGCACTCTGCTGTCTTTCCTTCCCCGCTTCCTGACTTGAGTTGAATCTGGAAGTTATTCTGATTGTCAAAAGGCAGGGGAAGATGAAACAGCCCTCCCTCCTCCCAAGCGCCGGGAGAAAACATAAAGCGAGACAGTCAGGACAGAGAGAGCCGAGGGATGGGCCCACCAAGAAACTGGCTCTGCCTGCTTAAAAACTAGCAGGTGCGGGCAGTGTGCAGAGCTTTTGTTGTGGAGTTTCTTCTCAGAGTGGAGTTCTTGAGGATTCATTTCAAATTGGTGATGTGATTGGCTGGGGTTAAAGACTGAATTATCTGCAATTAGCAATAAAATCCTTGATAGAAGAAAGTAGTATCTTAGTGCAGAGAGACATGGGCTAGGAAAAAAAAAAAAAAAAAGGAGAAATAGAGAGGGTAGCCAAAAAAGAGACCAGAAATGCCCCCTCCACTTGATAGACACAATTTTCTTAGGTAGTCTTGAGTAAAGTGTGTGTGTCCTTGTGATAAAGTTTCATTCATTTTAAACCAGAATCTTGGAGAAGAAATTGGGTATTGCTATCAGAATCACATGCATAGTATTTGCAGATTTTTACACTGTAACACGTATCACAACTGCAGAGGAAACTGCCGACTTTGCTCTCTAGAGTAGATTTAACCGATCTCTGCTTTGCCTTCATTTGAAGTACCTTTTTCAGTTAAACAAGACATATCTTCATAGTTTGCTCACTGTATAAAATTGGAATCTGGAAAAGCACGAAAAAACCAAAAATCACATGTTTAGAAACCAGTCGTACTCAGCCCATTGTTGAGTAATAATGGCTACTTAACACTTGTTGCACTTCTGTTACACATTTGTGGACACCTGTCCAGCCTCTGCTTCCAGGCACTGTTACTTCTTGTGATCACAGCAGTACTGAATCTGATCCTGTCCTTGCACTTATTGGTAGTCCTTCATGAAGATGGCCTCCACAGTATTAGTATTTTAGATGATTCTGGCTCTGACAATACTGCTTCAGCTCCTTGTAAATAAATCTGTGCCCTACACTCATGATGATTCCATTTATGAATTGTGAATTCAGAAGATATGCCAATTTGGGGATTTTTAAACTAAATATTGTCAATTTGATCTCCAGAGTTTGTGTTGTATGTACCAACTTATACTACCCACCAGCAGTGTTTCAAAGCACCTTTTTCTCTGTCTCTCAGATTCATGATTTTTTAACCAATTGTAAAAGAAAAAAGTCACTCATTACATTTGAATTTCTCTGAATATATGTAATGCTTTCTGGTTTTCTTGTGCATACTTATTAAACATTAAACATTTTCCATCTTTTGAGAATTTTTAAATTGATTGCTTTGTACAGAAATCTTTATAATCTTTATTATACAAATTTCCCATTTTCTTTTAATTTGTTTACATGTATATATTTATGCTAATGTAGTCTGATTTGTTGATTTTTGCCCATAATAATGGTGAATATTTACTGAGTGATTATTATGTACCAATTTCAGAATGCTTAAATTTTTTAAAATTTATTTTTATTTTGTTGAGAAGCAGACAAACAGATCTCCCATTTGCTGGATCAGTCCCCTAATGCCTACAATGGATTTGGCTAGGCCAGACTGAAGCCAGAAGCCAGGAACTCCATCTGGGCCTCCCACATGGGAGGGAGGGACCCAAGTACTTGAGCCATCACTTGCTATCTCCTAGGA
This sequence comes from Lepus europaeus, assembly GCF_033115175.1. Taxonomy (NCBI): domain Eukaryota; kingdom Metazoa; phylum Chordata; class Mammalia; order Lagomorpha; family Leporidae; genus Lepus; species Lepus europaeus. The sequence goes on along the minus strand of NC_084838.1, from coordinate 60,605,845 downwards.
AGCTGGGATTGGGAGCACAGCCAGGGCTTGAATCCAGGCACTGAATATATGGGATGCAAGTGTCCCAAGAGGCAGGTTAACCACTATGCCAAACACCTGCCCCTTCAGTGTTTTTAATAAACATTTCACCAATTTACGTTAGTTCCATGAATTAAGTACCAGGATTACTCCTACTTTTATACTAATACTCAGAGAGGTTAGGAGACTTGCCCAAGATGATACAGCCAATAAGAGGCAGAAGTATAATTAGAACCCACATCCTATGGCTGCTGGAGCTCATACCCCTGACCACCCTGTTTAAGTGTACTCAGAATGCCTATCAGTACTTTGGCTCTGCCTCTGAGATATATTTGACTGGTTGATCTACCTGATGTTTTACACTAGAGCCACATTGCTTTAATTACTATAAATCTATAACATTTCGATAAGTCAGTGTATTTATCCATTTTTTTCTAGGATCTTCTTGGCTATTTATCATATAAACTTTAGAACCATTTTGTTAGGGAAAAAAGGCCTCTTGGGTTCAATATATTTGATTTGTAAATTAATTTCAGAGAACTGGTATTTTTCTACAATTAAACTTTTATCTAGGAATAGGGCCCTGCACCCGCATGGGAGACCAGGAGATGCACCTGGCTCCTGGCTTCAGATCAGCGCAGTGCGTGCTAGCCTCAGCGGCCACTGGGGGGTGAACCAATGGAAAAAGGAAGACCTTTCTCTCTGTCTGTCTCTCTCTCACTGTCCACTCTGCCTGTCAAAAAAAAAAAGAAGAAGAATATTCTCTACATTCATGTCTTTCTGGAGATTCTCAGTAAAATGTGTGCTACTTGTCATACAGACTCTGCATATCAGTTCTTAGTTTGTTTCTAATTACATCACAGGTATGTTACCATTGTTACTATAACTGGAAAAGCTTCTTTATATTTTTTTATCCAAGAGTTCCCCTGGTATCCTCTGAGAAGTTCCAGCCCCAAGGAATGCACTGGGGAAAGGATTCAATGATCTTCAAAGTTAGGGAGCACTTCTTAAAGCCTTGTACTGGCCGGCGCCGTGGCTCAACAGGCTAATCCTCCGCCTTGCGGCGCCGGCACACCGGGTTCTAGTCCCGGTCGGGGCACCGATCCTGTCCCGGTTGCCCCTCTTCCAGGCCAGCTCTCTGCTGTGGCCAGGGAGTGCAGTGGAGGATGGCCCAAGTGTTTGGGCTCTGCACCCCATGGGAGACCAGGAGAAGCACCTGGCTCCTGCCATCGGAACAGCGCGGTGCGCCGGCCACAGCGCGCTACCGTGGCGGCCATTGGAGGGTGAACCAACGGCAAAGGAAGACCTTTCTCTCTGTCTCTCTCTCTCTCACTGTCCACTCTGCCTGTCAAAAATAAAAAAAAAAAAAAAAAAAAAAGCCTTGTACTGGTTATTCCACTTCCAATTCAGCTCCCTCCAATGGCCTGGGGAAAACAGCAGAGGATGGCCCAGGTACTTGTGGCCCTGCCCAGTGAGTGGAAGATCTCTCCCTCTCCCCGCCCCTTCTCTCTGCAACCCTGACTTTCAGATAAACAAGTTTTTTTTTTTTTTTTGGACAGGCAGAGTGGACAGTGAGAGAGAGACAGAGAGAAAGGTCTTCCTTTTACCGTTGGTTCACCCTCCAATGGCCACTGCGGTAGGTGCGCTGCGGCCGGCGCACCGCGCTGTTCCAATGGCAGGAGCCAGGTGCTTCTCCTGGTCTCCCATGGGGTGCAGGGCCCAAGCCCTTGGGCCATCCTCCACTGCACTCCCGGGCCACAGCAGAGAGCTGGCCTGGAAGAGGGGCAACTGGGACCAGGACTAGAACCCGGTGTGCCGGCACCGCAAGGCAGAGGATTAGCCTAGTGAGCCGTGGCGCCGGCGGCAGATAAATAATTTTTTAAGAAGAGTCTCATTCCCACCCTCCACGGTTTGTGTTCTACCCCCGCTTCCTGTGTACAGCCTTATCTTTCTTACTTTCTTTCTAAATAAAAAGTTGAAAAGAATGAAAAACAGTTTTTTCTTTGATTGTGTTTCTGGCCAAATCTCCTAAATTTTGGTTCTAAATATAGTCTCCCTGTGAAAACTACAAGCTCTGCAGATGGATTATTTGATCTCAAATCCGGCTTCTTCGTTAACTCTCTGTGTGACCCTAAGTAAGTTACTTGACCTTGCTGTGCTTTGGTTTAAGTGTAAATGGATGATAATAACACCCACTTTTGGGTTTTCAAAGAGGATTAAGTGCACTAATATATACAGAAGTAATTATAGGTCCTGGGCTGCAGTGCAGGATGGGGGCGACCTTGGAGCAGCACCTGGAGGGCAGAGTGAAGAAACCATCTGTTGCTGGAGTCCTGTGCACAGCCTCACAAGGACTTAGTCTACACTGCCCTGGGAGGCTGTCAGACGAGGCTGCTGCAGTGATATCTGTTCTAGCACAGCAAGCCGCTAAGGTAACCTCTGACCCCACGGACACGCCTGTGTGTGTCTAGAATCACATAATGGGAACATCATGATGCAGAAACACGATGGCATCACAGTGGCAGTGCACAAGATGGCCTCTTGCCATCTCTCAGCAGTCCTCCAGAAGCCTGTCACAGGGACCTGATCCAACATGTTACCTTAGAAAACCACTGAAGTTCCAGTAGTTAAGGCATCCATGTAATGTACAATGGGCACTGTTCTATTTTAGAGTAGTTGCTTTAAAAAACATTTATTTATTTGAAAGACATAGTTACAGAGAGAGAGAGATGGAGAGACATCTTCCATCTGCTGGTTCACTCTCCAAATGGCCACAATGGCTGGGGCTGGGCCATGCTGAAACCAGGAGCCAGGAGCTTCTTCCAGGCCGTGCACAAGGGTGCAGGGGCCCAAGTACTTGGGCCATCTTCTACTGCTTTCCCATGTGCATTAGCAGGGAGCTGGATGGGAAGCAGAGCAGCCAGGACTTGAACCAGCACTTATATGGGATGCCGGCACTGCAGGGCGGGACTAACCCACTGCGTCACAGTGCCAGCCTCTGAGTTGGTTGTTTTTTGACACTGTATGGACAGACCTATCAATCAGGTTATTAGTAAGGATCATGTTGTAAGGCAGTTCCAGGTTACTTGTGTGTTACAGATTTTTGTTATGTCAGATAAATCTTTTTGGAAGGAACAAATTAATTATACTTGTGATTGTTATGTATAATTTTTAATAAATGCCTTGTTCACAATTTTTTAAAATATTTTAACTGCCTCAGTTATTAGGTCCTTAACAATTTTTATTACTTGTAAATTTTCTTGTACAACAGCTAGAGAATTTGGCCTATAAAATTGGTAGCAATGTAGCTTTTAAATGGATGAGGAGGGGAATGACATTGCTGGCTACATATGTGGTTGGCTTCAGAGTCCTCAAATGGGAATGCAGGAATCTGATACGTGTTCTTCTGTTAACCAATCCCACTTTGTCTCCACCATGATGCCAGACTGACATCTCTTAGGATGCATTTTATCCTTGGAGCACACTCTGAGACCCAGCACTTTCCTGGACTTACACACCTGCTTGGCACTTTTCCAAAAAGTAGTTTACTGAAGGCAGGAAGAAGACATTGTGGAATTACTTAAGTCCTAAACAGACATCCCGAATATTCACAGATGCTTTTTTTTTTTTTTTTTTTTTTTTTTGAAAGAGAGAGAGGAAATGGTTTTTCCCTCAGAGCTGCTAATGATTTAACAAAGAAGGGGAACCTTTCCTGGAAAGCTAATGCCAGGATGCATTTCTGATGAAAAACTTCCAAAGTGACTGAAGCATTCAATGATCATTTAAGAGACGGCTTAGGGGGCCAAGTCTGAAGTTTCTCAGCTAAAATACACTTCTTGTTGGCCTCCTTCCTTCTTTCTGCTAAGGGCTTTGTTCTGGATTTGGGCTACTCACTTTTAACCACATGGAAAACTCTAAAATATCTGTCAACCAACTGTCTCACTACAGCCAAATGAGTCAGTACCTTGGTAGATTTGGGGGACTTGAGCTTTTTTCAAAATGATCTGCACAACCAGCGCCGCGGCTCAATAGGCTAATCCTCCGCCTGCGGCGCTGGCACATCGGGTTCTAGTCCTGGTCAGGGCACTGATCCTGTCCCGGTTGCCCCTCTTCCAGGCCAGCTCTCTGCTATGGCCCGGGAGTGCAATGGAGGATGGCCCAAGCACTTGGGCCCTGCACCCCATGGGAGACCAGGAGAAGCACCTGGCTCCTGGCTTCGGATCAGTGCAGTGTGCCGGCCGCAGCGTGCAAGCCGCAGCGGCCATTGGAGGGTGAACCAACGGCAAAGGAAGACTTTTCTCTCTGTCTCTCTCTCTCTCTCACTGTCCACTCTGCCTGTCAAAAAAAAAAAAAAAAATGATCTGCAGATGACTCTAACGTGGAGTCAGGGTTGAGAACTGGGTGAAGACATTATGTCCTTGAAGTCCCTACAGAAATGGCAAATTTCAGCCGCTGTCTGTAACCTGAGTCATCTTCATTTTCACAGAGGACAGAGAGAGAAGGAATATGTTCAAGAAAAGAGACATCTCTGGAAGGTTGAGAGAAAGCATGGAGTCTGGAGACCTGGCCCAGTGCAAGTGTAAGGGACACTGGGCAGCTGCTGCTAAGGTGGGAACCTTGGGGAGCAGAAGGAGAGGCCTGTGGGCAAGGAAACATAAAGGAGCCAGATGGAGCAGGTGCAGTGCAGCACGGAGAAGAGGGGAAAGGAAAGCACCTTGGCCAGGACCTAACACCTGTAAGACACTGTGCTAACACCTTGTGGTCCTGAGCTCACTCAGATCTCCCAACAAACCTCTGACACAGAAGCTGCTTCCCCCATCTTAAAATGAGGAAGGTGAAGCACAGAGCCAGGGACCTACTTTGCCCAACTCAGCAGACATGGTAGACTTGAATCTATGCCTGTTCCTCTGGCTAGCAGTTTCTTGGGGTGGTGCCAGGAACCTCTTGTAGGAGGGTCATCTGGAGCCTCACCCCATCTGCACCACGTCTCCTGCACCTGAGTGTTGGGCTGAGCAAGGTGAGGTGAGGCAAGTTCTTGGTGTGACACACCCCGGGGCTCTGGAAATGCAGACTCTGCCTCAGTGGGCCTGACACGCTACATTGCCAGCAAGCTTGCTGCTGATGCCGAAGCTGTGGACCCTGCAACACCTTTGAAGTAACAAGTTCCTACACTGTGCTACCCAGAACTCATTCCCACTCAGGAGGATGCCTGAATCCCAGTCAGGGTTCTGCGAGCAGCTAGACTGGCCTGGACATCCAATGGCCGCGACCGCTCATGGCTGCTCAGCTGGCTTCCCTCCAGGGCTCTCTTGGCTGTCAGGGGGAGAAGCCAAAGCCATTGGCAAGCACCTGCTCAGAGCCCTCAGGAAGCCAGTGCTGAATTTAGCCCCACAGCAGCCGAGCTGCTGAGAGACAGGATTCACAGACAATTGCCTGCAACCACAGTCAGACACAGGCTCCAGCGCCCGGCCTGTAACCAATTCCATTTATGCCAAATGACTGGGCCTGGGAAATTGCAAGGAAAATAGTTTAACCACCAGGAGGTGTGGGGGGGGGGGGGGTTGAATCTTTTATTATTATTATTTTTAATCAGCACAACATTTGGGATCTATTACCATGATTTTTAGGTTTGCCTAGTGTGTGGGCTTTATGGGATTTGCCCCTTCATTTGGTAGTGTTTCAGATTTAGGACTTTAATTCCGTTATCTCCTTGCCTTGATCACCAAAACAAAGGCACTGGCCGATAACTGATTACTCCATGTGGGAAACAAATTGTGTTTTTCTGTTATCTCAAAATAAGGCGTGGTGCTTCCCGAAAAATTAATCACCCTATCTTTTACACATTTAAGCTCCTTGGCGTTGCATAGGGAATGATCTGGTCCACATTTGAACTGAGCAAAAACAAGTCTATATGCCCAGTCCTTAATCTCTTTTAGTTTTCTTCCACTTAGATGCAATCTTTTTCCAAGACTTTAATTAATACTTCCACATTAAATATTAGGCCTTCTAAGAGAAAAATCATCTGTAATATAGTTGTATCAAGCCAAACAGGATTTTCAAGCTCTTGCCCTTAATCTTTCAATTTTCTGCCATTTAGAAACAATTTTTTCCCCCAACACTCTAATGAATGCAAATGATATTCGTGATTAGTTAGTATTATGCTAATCTGAGCCTGGAATTTACCTAAATCTGCATGGTGTTGTCTGAGCACCAGATTGCTTTGGGTTTCTGAGGAAAATTACATTAGCCTGCCAGATGTACAAAACATGATAGAGTAGAAATCTGAGCAAATAATCAAGATTACATTAGTTTTGTTTCTTAATGAACAACTGTTGGCATTAGGGATTACAGACAAATTATGGTTTCCCTCTCTGAGCTCCAGCAGCTAAGCAGCTGTTGTGAAGGTCCCCTTTTCCTGACTACCCCTAAATAGATTGGGAGCCACTAGGGCAGGGGGAAAGCATCTAAAATTTCACATAATTTAATTTGTTCCATTACGAAGTAATCATCACTCCGAGGCCCAAAGCTAACCTCCAAATTTCCCCCCACCGAGCTCTCTCTGGAATGTGGGAGCAATTCGAGTGAGTATCCGGGCAGAAACTCCCTGTGTTTTTCTTCTTCTCTCTGGACTTGGAGGGCCATGGGTTGCATGCCTCCAAGGCATTCCTGCTTTCCCTACCCCTCGGGCCACTTTCCAGAAGGGTACCTGCCTAATTCCTGCGACTTGGGTGACACAGATGGAATGTTGCTGATAAGGATTATGTAGGTAACACAGTACATCTGGCTACACTCTAATAGGCCGGGTAAACCAGAAACTTGCACAAACAGCAGCCACCTGAGCTTAGACCTCTGTCCCATGTTATTCGATCTATGTCTGTGAAGTCTCACTATAATGAAATCCTTGTCCTGCAGTGGACGTGTGGTGTGTGGTTCTGGTGGTAGTGGTGGTGTGTGTGTAGACAGGTAGATAGGCAGGCAGCTAGTAGATAGGCAGGTGTAATTTAACAGTGTATGGCCCTGTTCCTGGCACCTTTTCTTGACACCAATCAGTAAAACAGCGGGGCTGCTGGTATGGGATTTTTCTGCTAAGTTTAAACGCCAATCCTTGCAGCCTGATGCCTTCTTCTATGTGTGATTTCCAAGTCCAAGACCCTGCTTTCTCTTGCTACTGGGCCTTTGCACATGTTGATGCCTCTGCAGCAATTAATCCTCTCCTCTCTCTTATTCACATTGAAGAAACTGCACCTCTTTCAGGATGAGTCATGTGGCCCTTTGTTATTTCCAAGACAGCCAAGAACAAACCCACAAAGCACTTACTTACTGCATTGCATTCCATACTAGATGCAGGCTCCATGAGGAAGGGAACTAGGTCTGCTTTGTTCACACAGCATTTTTTGTAAATACTCTAAGAAAATTTGTTGACAGAATGAATAGACAATGCAGTCTCAAACACAATATTGCTAAGAAGGGAAAGTTTGATCCACAAAGCATTGTAAAGGTGTGTATGGTAAATGGTAAGATGTGAGCATCAGGGTCATCTCAAAGGCACTGCTGTTTAAAGGCTAAGACCTCAATCCATGGCCATATGTTCTGGGGCAAGAAAGGCAACGAAAGACAAGTGTTCATGGTCATGTACACAGGCAGCTCGTGACTTGCTCTAGCTGGCTGAGCAAGGCCGCCTTGAGAACTGAACACTTTTTCCAGCCTCCAGTACCATGTCTATGACCACTCCCCAAAAATATGTAGGCCTATTGCTGGTAAGAATCTTATTAACACTACCCATCATTCCACTGGATAGCCCAGGTTCCCCAGCTCTCATCATGATCTAGTATCTGGTGGCGAGATTCGTGATGGACTAGAGGGATAGAAGGAACAGCATAAGCACGTGAAAGGAACGTAGGAAAAGAGAGCAGGTACATCCACCTTCCATCATACTGCCAACCTCAGTGCTTCTGCCTGCAGTTTCTAGGCCCAAGAGAACCATGGGAGAGAAGAGAAAATGTAAAGGGGCCAGCACTGTGGTATAGTAGGCTAAGCCTCTGCCTACGCTGCTGGCATCCTATATGGGTGCCAGTTCATGTTCCAGCTGCTTCCCTTCCAATCCAACTGTCTGCTTTGGCCTGGGAAAGCAGAAGATGGACCCTGAACCCATGTGGGAGACTTGGAAGAAGCTCCTGGCTTCTGATCAGCCCAGCTTTGGCCATTGCAGCCATCTGGGGAGCAAACCAGTGGATGGAGGACCTTTCTGTCTCTCCCACTCTCTGTAACTCTACCTCTCAAATAAATAAAAAACCTTAAAACAAAGAAAATGGCAAAACAAGTTATAAAACGAGGAAGGCTGCAGAAGCACTCCTTGTTATCCCTTTACCAATAATGGGAAAATGAAAGGAGAAATCAGCCAAGGAATAGATGCTCCCTAACTCCCCTTTGTACTCTGCCAGAACCCTAGGCCAAAGTTCCAGTTCTCAACTTCCCTATCTAGATTGGGGCAGTCACTGGGAGATAGGGGATCTTCACTCCATTGCTAAGAAATTGCTGTTGGAAGGAGGGGGTGGAGGGCAGATGCTGTTCTCCTGGTCCTGGTGGCCTAGAGTCATTACAGCACCTGTGTACTGCGGGTGACATTGTCTTTGACTTGTCTTTTGAGGACCTATCACACAGGTTACAAATGTATAATGAACGGCTTACAGTGCGCTCTCAGAGTACAACTTGTTTGTAAACTTTGTGTATGCAGAGGTGCCCCTGTGTGAGGCAGGAAAGACATTTTATGAATTGCGTCTGGACTCTCAGTGCACTAAGGATCAGCTAAGAGCCTGGAAGGGAAGGGAGGCTCAATGTCACTCAACAAGTCTCACGCAGTGATGCCCTGTACAAGGGTGCCAGGAGCTAGGAGGAAAAGTTCAAGAGGAAATACAAGGCTAGGCGAGGTTGGGTTTCTGCTCTCCTGAAGTTTCCTATTGAGTCGAGGGAGCAAATGAAATAAATGACATTGGTTGTAACCAGACAATGGACAGTAGTTCAGAATCTAGGAGAAATGGCTTTGTGAGAACAAATGATAAATGAAGTCTTTGGGGGACATGGTTGAGCTAATTGTTCAGTTACACCCAAAGCTGACTGCTCACAATCATTTCCCCAAAAGGTTGTTTCTGTTGTTTTTGTGGGATGGGGGCTGGGGCATTTTTTTACCTTATTTTTTATTTCCTTATTCGCATGCATTATTTATTGTAAAGTATTTTATTGCAAATTATAATGATTATATTTTACTTGCAATTAGTTAACATGAGGACTCGCTATGTGCCTAGCCGAGTGCTTTCTGTATATGACCTCACTGAACTCTCCCAGCAGTCATAGGAAGCAGATTCTACCGCTACCTCCATGTGACAATTGAGGAAACTGAGTCACGGAGCAGCGTAGTCTTTTGCCTACATTTCTCCAGCTGGTTCATTTACTATTTGAGATGTGAGTCCGGGTAGTCTGGCTTCCGAAGCCCAGGCCGTGAACCTGATGCCATTCTGCTTCTCAGTATAATCTGAAGCTCTCCTCTAAAGATGATTTACATTTAATTTTTTTTTGACAGGCAGAGTGGACAGTGAAAGAGAGAGACAGAGAGAAAGGTCTTCCTTTGCCGTTGGTTCACCCTCCATTGGCCGCCGCGCTGCAGCCAGCGCACCCTGCTGATCCGATGGCAGGAGCCAGGTGCTTCTTCTGGTCTCCCATGGGGTGCAGGGCCCAAGCCCTTGGGCCATCCTCCACTGCACTCCCTGGCCATAGCAGAGAGCTGGCCTGGAATAGGGGCAACCGGGACTAGAACCCGGTGTGCCGGCGGCGCAAGGCGGAGGATTAGCCTAGTGAGCCGCGGCGCCGGCCAATTTACATTTAATTTTAACATTACTATCCTCTCAGTTCTCAAATGCATAAACATCACAAAATAGATTGGTGAGAGTATGAAATTCATATCCTAAAAAAAGTTCATTATTTTTAATTTTTTCCCATTCACAAGGTATCAATGAGACAGTATCTTCATTTCAAAAGATGAAATAAAATTTAAAAAACAAAAATGCATCTCAGGTACCATGCCGAGACTATTTAGGGAATAGTTTATTTTAGTTCCATATGATTGTAGGTATGTGCTAGGTAATGATGGGAGATCCAAAATGTTAGAAAACAATGCATTTCATTTACTTCTGGTATTTCAAACAAGTAGGCAAGGCTTTACTTCACACTACAAGTTAAACAGAACAGTTTTCAAACACCATCTAGTTCTTTGGATTCTCAGTGTAACTGTCCCGGCTGATTCAGAACAGAAAACGAAGCAAAAACAAAAGCAAGCAGGGACACCATCATAACCAAGTAGCGGGTGATGATTCTGAGTCGACAGGGACCGAGGCTTTTGTGAGAAGGCAAGGGAGAATTCTGGAGTCTCCTGTCCTTTCAAAATTCTTGAATAAAAATTCAAGAAAGGTATTCAAGCATTGCTTTTAACTATTTCACAAAGCCTCTCAGTAATGGTGGGTTCATCCAGCCTGAGGCTTTGCCATGTAACTACAATGCCAAGTGTCTTCGCTTTTGGCTAGAATTACAACAACTCCATAAAGTAACACGGGTTGTAATGTGCTATTCAGAAATCCTTGGGATCCTTGCTAATCATTGTGTAGTGGGAAGTGCCTAAATATACCTTATTTCAAGCTGATTACAGAGCTGCCTGTTACCAGCTGTTAAAACTTGGGCAAACTATTAAAATCCTCTATGCCTCAGTTTCTTCTGATGCAAATGGGAATTACATTTGCTTTTCATGGTGTTGTTGCATGAATTAAATAAAAACATATATGCAAAATATTTAGTGGAGAACTTTGCACACAAGAGTGCTTAAGGGATGGTGGTATCTTAAAAAATTGAATAAAAAGTGTAATTTGTCCAGCTAATGGAATATTTCAAAGTATAGGCATGGAGTGGAAACATCATCAAAGAAGCCTCTTTTTGAACGCTATTGGGGACAGTTATCTTAGCAGCTGCTGTGTCCCTGACCGACGCCTATTTGCCAAGAGATTGAGATGCTGCTTTCCTACTCTTTGCTCAGGAAAATGAGTTTTGACCAAAAACCTTTGAATGCTCAATAACTACTAACTTTGTTCATTGATGGTTCTACGGCCAAGAGTTTAAATGATGTTATTCAATACATTGGCAATGGCTAGCAACAGCCATGCAATTGTCTGGGATTGCCTACGGGAGTTTAGGAGAAAACCAATCTGACACAAGCAAATGTTCTCCAAGTGTCTGATAAGAAAATCCCACATGAGGCAACCGAAGTGAAGAGAAACACACCAGCCCAGCCAATGTGGCTGTGCTGCTGGTTCTGAGCTGATTGATTGATTTCTTAATTAATTTATGATGGCGCAACAATAATTACAAACTACTGTTTGTCAGCCAAATCACTTGTGATGAAGTCAAAGGTTCACATGTGTGCGAAGGTCCCCAAGATCAATGCATCAAATTAGCTCTGTTGGCTTTTTTCCCACTAAAAGCTAACATGTGTCATTAATATTCCAGCATTTGTGTGTATAAACTAATTGATTGAACATTCATGCTACATAAACATGCGGTTTATATTATGTGGGGTTCTATTTATAAACATCTTTGGTGCCAATAAAATGAATAGCCCTGCATAAGATAATGAATATCTTATTGGAAAAATAAAATGGCAATTTAGTGTTATTCCTTTTACGTGCAGACCAAGAAAAGCATTGTCATCTCTTCTAAAGTCTTGGTCATTTTTGCATCACTTAGTATTCTTCAGTTCCACTTCAGGGGAAAATGGACACAGAAGGTAAAACAAGTTTGTTCAGGTCTATCTCTAATAGCACACTCCTTGTGATGCTGGAAGGCTGCAGTCAGCAGTGTCTTCTGCAGCGCATGCGATAGCTCACGAATGTTACTTTTAGTCTCCTATGCTCCCACTTTGATCTGCCCAAAGTCCAAATTGCAGAAATGCAAGTTTATTTGCCTCTGCATCATGCCCACCAGATGAGCTGTCGGCAGCATCACCGAACCTCGACACTTGGTGGGTACTGCTGAGGACACCTGGGAGGCAAAGTCTGGGCTGCTTATCTTGGAGTCCCAGGTCTTTGCCTGCTCCTTCGTGCCAGAGGCTCTGCTCTGGAAGACAGAACCACGCTTCTGGCTGGAACCAGGACGGAAGGGCTTGGGAGCATAAGTACTAGTCCACAACCAATTTTGCCATTGGCTCCACCACCATTTCACATTAAAATGGCTGAAAGGAAGTATGAGTTTGGCGAAGTTATTAGCAAAGGTGCCTGGTGACACTAGGGACGCATCTTGTACGGAGGGGTAGTGTCTGGCTGAGGGAGGCCAGAGGCCTCAGTATACTCCCTTAAGTTTACTTTGTAAGAGCCCAAAGGATGGGGGGAACCGAGGAGCAGGGAGGCTGGCTTCCCCGACTCTGACGTGGGCTGCCGAGGTCACCACGAGCGTGCGCACTTGCGCTGCGCTAAGAAGCGCTGCTCTCAGCTTGCATTCAGACACCGACCCAGGGCAGTCCAAGCAGGGCCGGGACAGCCAGCTCTTTCTCCGAATCACCGAGAGGCCCACAGTTCTTCACAGTGGCTTGCATGCTGTCTTTCTCACTTTCCCAAAGACCCATGCCTCTCCATTTTCTATCCATTCCGTTTTAGGTTTCTGTCATTCCCGGCTCGGCACGTTTCCCTGAGCACGCCCCCAAATATTGAATGGCTGAAAAGCAGCACTGCAATAAAGGTAACAAAGATGGGAAAATAACTGAAACTTAAGAGGGGGAAAAATAGTCCCTTCTCCTAAAGACACCTTATTTCAATCAAAAATGAGAAGTCCACCAAAGAGCTTGCCTATCCCAAAGACACCTCATCTTTGTCATCCATCTCCAAAAATACATTAGCCTTTTCTGCCTGCTTCTGCTTGTGAGACCCCGAAAAGACCTCGTAAGTCGCCAGAGTAAAGGTGGAATTGAGAAAGTCGGGCCTGGCGGTAGCTCCTGGGAGGTTTCTTCACCCGCTGCCTCACTTAGAAATAGCCACGAACTCGTCTGCTTACAGGGAGATCAGAATGAATTTGCGGCTTTTGCTCCTGCCCCTTCTTGCCACACTGGCCTTCAGGTTTAAGACTGCGCTGCTGTTTTCATCAGACTCCAACATGCCTGTAGCCCACTTAAGTTTTATGTTGTAAAAGACAGTGGGGCAATCCTGGCCCACAGATCTGAAGCCCTTCTTGGCTGATGCCCTGGCTACTTCGCTGCCTGTCGGGATCATGTCCCCATTAGCAAAAAGGCACAGCCACAGCCCCGACGCAATTTAGCCATTATTTACTAGCAGCCTTTTGTGTGCAAGATGCTGCTTAAGACTGGGAAATAACACCTAGTCCCCACCCTCTTGGGGCTTATGATTTTGGTTGCATCCTTGAACAGCTAAATATTCTAAGACAAATCTTATATCCACACAAAATAAATGCCATGTAGTAAAACAGGCTCATTCTTATTAAATATTTATACATACAGCATAAAAAACACATCAAATGTGCTAGGGTGTTTCATCCTAAACAGTTGCTAAGCAGTGACATTGTTATCTCTAACAACCCTAAAAATAAGAGAAAAAAATCTCATTTACAATACAACATAATGTGCCATCCATTACATGATATGCTAAATCTTTCCAAGCATAATACATGTTGAGTTAAAATAATTTCACTGAAGAACGGTTATGAGTCTTTTGTGGTACAAGCGAAAGAGCAAACATACGAATGAAAAATTTAAGAGTTAACTGCAAGATGGTATTTTGGAAATTTTCTGCGTGTTATGCCTTCCCATGAAATGTACAAGAGGAGTTGGGGTGGATTATCACCACTGCCATTGCACAGGTTGCTGGTGAACTAGTAGTTGTTAGCCAAAGGGCTAATCCTTCTGAGCTGAGCAGTAGAATTTGCACAGAGCATCCTACAATGTGTTAGACAGTCTGCATTTTCTCTGTTGCCTGGCGAAAAATTTATCATTGTATCATGCTCCAGAACACTGGCAAAATCCACTGGAAAGCTTTTCTTCACCCACCCATGTCTAACACCACCAGATAATATGTATACCTTAGATTTGTTTTGCATTTTACAGTTTTCACGTTGCTTACCGTGCATTATCTCATCGGAGCCTCACAAGAGCTCCATGAGGTAAACAGATATCATCAAAACCTGAAAATGGAAACACTTTGCTTGCCAATTTCTTTCCAAAAAATTTCCCCCAGATGGCTTATGACTATAGCGAGTCTAATTGTCTCGAGGAAAGATGAATGGAATCACATTTCCAAAGAATTCAGCCACCTCCGAGCTCAGAGCTTTGCAATTCTCAGCCATGGCTCTGGAGCGGGTGTCCTGGCCCATTTGACACACAGGGAGGGCTGCGCCTTGGAAATAGGCAAGAAGGGAGGCTGGCGGAGCAGGCAGATGCACAGCAGCCATGGCGTAAGTCTGAGCACGGTCACAGAGAATTAGTCACAACCCAGGTCAGAGGGACCAAACAGCCAGCTGCGGGTTCTGAGGAAGGTGCACACCAACTCAGGACTTCGTGGCTCTCAGCGTCCCTCCACATCGCTCTCCCTTTACTGGCTAGAAAATTCCAAGTTGTTTAACCTCAGAGTACAGTAGCTCCATGTGTGGAGTGGGGCTGGCGATGCCTATTTCATTGTGCTGTGCACAATTTATATGATTTATATAAGTTGCCTCCCAAAGTACCTAACAAACACCTGGCAAATAGGAGACCCTCAAAATCACTGTTGTTGTTGTTTTTTCCCCTTAACCCTTAAAAACCACGGTAAGCTAATGTTTAGAATTAAGCTCACGGGCAATATTAGTCATTAGATCTCATTTAACTATACAAAAAATATTTCTGTTTCTGCTTCTAAGAAATCTGCTACAATTTTAAATGGAAAATACTACATTTTGATGTTTCATTTAATGTAAGTTGTGCTCACAAACATGTTTATGAGTCCAGGAAATGTCAATGAGGTGAGAAAGCTCCATAGAAAATGTTAACATTTCATGTTAACATTTCATTCAGTTAACCTACTCTGTTTTTTTTTTTTGAGCACCTACTAAGTGCCCAGACCTCAGCCAGTATAAACACTAACCCTTTCACATTTGTGTCATGAAACTTATCTTTCCACAGCACTCCCCAGGTGCTGCACTGACTCCATCTCATTCATCCTCAAGACAGGTTGGAGCGACAAGTAATGAGTACGATTATCTGCACTTTACAGCTGGCTGTACCAGTCAGGAGAGGAGCAAATCCATTTGCCAAAGGTCACCGAATCTATGTTTCCCAGGATTCCGTCCTGTGCTCATAAACATATCCATTATGTTATAATCTCACAAAATGAACATAGTATGTGGGAAGTTAAAAAAAAAAAAAAAGCAGCTTTCTGAATAAAATCATTTTTTTAAAAGAGAGGTTCTGGGTTAAAATTTATGTTTGAACAATAAGAAATGGAAAAAGCTGTCCACTATATGTTAAATTTGTCCCATTATAAAGCATACTGTGTGAGTTAAAATAATAATGGTCACAACTAACATTCACTCATAGTTTCTATTCTCCTGGCTCTTTGCTAGGCATTTGAAAGGCAATAAAATAAAAAATTCTTGAAGTTAATGAAATATGTGGGACAGCTACTTCTTGTGAAAAGAACTTCTACTTTGAATATCGATATCTGGGATATTTTGCCCACTGAGGGACAACAGGAGAAAGTAATTCTCTTTCCTGCCCCAGTAACATTTTCACTGGGATGTCCTCCTATATATCCAAGAATATTTTCTCAGCTCCTCGGAAGAACATATATCACACATTGTAGCACAGAAAAATATCTCACAAAACAACAATCCCAGAGAAATCAAAAGTGCCTAAAGGTAGTTATTGATATTATTCAGCCGCATTACAGAAATATGCTGCAGTTTCAGACATTGCGAGCATCAGATAGCGCTCTTTGTTGACTAATCTCTAAACTGGAAAATCAACACCAGCTTTCCCATAGATAGATTACACTCCTTGAGAACATGACCCCTTGCTTCCAAAAAAGACCTGGAAAAGAGGATAGGCAGACATTTTTGTTTCCCTACTCTCTGATTAAATTAATGGAAATCTAATCACTGTCAGTTAACATAGGACCCAAAGGATACCTTTTCTGATCCAGCGCTTATATGTGGCATTTGTTATGCCACTGCATAAGTAAGAATGAATCATGAAAATGAAATAAAAGTTGCTCCCAAATAAGAAAGTTTCTCAGAAGAATATTAAGGGAGTTTACCACATTTCTCCTACAGTTCATTTTTACTTAAAAATGACAAAGTGGCATTATAAATGAACACACATCCCTAGCGAATACTACAGGTCTTCAAAATGCTCACAGAAGTGGCATATTGTAAAGAAACTATGAATGAATTTTTTTTTCCATCAAAATAAACTCATCTTTAAATTCCATTTTTTTCTGTTTGAAGTACCCTTGTATAGATATGGAAGACATGTAAAGAAAAAAAATTGTAATCTGTCTATAACAAAGCTTTACATAGTAAGAAGTGTTAATATTATCTGCAGATCTTGAAATCATTTCACTGATATCATCATCATTATCACTGCCATTGTTGTTTTACTTGGGAACTGAAATCTAGAATAGTTAGAATCAACTGTTATTCTTTATCCACATCCTTAACTGTCCAGGAGACAACTTAGAAGTAACGGTCACATTAACAACTACCTGTGAGTCTAAAAATGGACCCTACAGATGTACTAACTACAACTTGACAGTGAATGACAAACCTGCAAATGTGATACCTACATGTTCACCAGCACTTTAGAGAAAACAGATGTGATTCAGAAGCCCTCTCTTCCTATAACAATGGGACATGAATTCAAGTCCAGATAAGGAGATAGGCTTGGTCACCCCTGCACCTGGAATGGGGCCTGGCGTATAGAATGTTCTTCACAAATACTTGCTAAATGAAATGTAAAATCTGTCATTTCTACTTCTACTAGTAGATTTCATTTACAGATATAATATCTTCAGGCAACAAGTTGATATGGTTACTATTTGTATGATGTCTATAAGTTTCAATCACATTTCTATACTCAATTGCATTTCTAGAAATTAAATTGAAATTAATATTGAATTTTGATTTTCAGATCTATCTTTGCATGTCTAACAATACCATAGGAGCTTGAATGTAGATAATGGGTAAGGCGGGAGTTTTCTCATAAATATTTTTAACATATTTATTACACTGTTCAGAAACTCTTTTGCTCATAGTAAAATAAAACAGACTTAACACATGCAAGTTTCAATATTTCTAAGAAAATACATTAATTTTAGGATTGTCAGAATCCAAGCTCACCTCCGCTTCTCAAAGACCTTGGAGAAGCACTGGTTGTAAAAATAGTCTCTTCAATAGAGTCATACACATAGAGATTTGTTGTCAAGTTATTTAATTATCACTGGAACAAAGTTTGATTATTAAATCAAACAAGTGATGAATTTGTCACCTTATTGTCTTTCAAACTGATAAAATTACATAAAAGTGCTTGATATTCACTATTTTAACACCGACTTCTTAAAAAAATTTTTTTTTTCTTTCAAGAAGAATAAAAGTACACAACCATTGAGTAAATTAATTGTTGTTCAACCAAGAATAATCTTCATGGCTTAGGTCATTTAAGAACCAGTTCAGTTCTTGTGATTTTGTGCCCATTTACCTTGATTAATATTTACAAGGCTGTGAGAATTTCAAGTCACATAGACTAGCAATTCATGCCTCAATTTAATTTTATGGATTAATATTTAAATAATTACCCTCCATGATTAAGGTAAACTTGCAAATGTTCTGGCTGGTTCTGATGGGATCAAAGGATTAGACTTAGGAAACTTAGAGAAACAAACAGTGTCTGGAGGAAACCTGCTCCTCTGAAGTTCCAAACAGCTAACAAAGAAGTTCTAATAAGAACCACGGAGAGCTTTACGTAAGTAAGTACCAAATAGAATGGGCAGTCCACAATTTGTTTGTGTTTGACTTATCAATGGTTTAAAAAGAAATAGCATCATCAATAACCTCTAATGGAACAGTACTATTTATGAGATATATCTTTAATACATTCCAAGTGGTATTTTTAAAGAATGTGAAAGGTCATCAACAGAACTCTAAATATAGCCAACCAAGTGTAATTTAAACTGCTTACATGATTTTTCTCCTTGAAAGAAGTCACATGAAAACTAATCTGCAGAAGTGAAACCTAAAGGGATGCATCATTTAAAAAACTGCACGTATGTAGATGACATTTAACACACACTCACACACATACACACACACAAGTTTACTTTTCTTGTACTTGTTTATTTTTAGCTGTCTCAATAAAATGTTTTTTCTCCCTCTGTTTTACTAAAACATGCCTATCTAGGAAGGAAAACAGATGTAGAATTGGACAACTACATCTTGCTTGGGCTTTTTCCCTGTCAAATAGAATTTATGATCATTGTCACACAATGGGAGAATCTAAGTGAAACAGACAATAAGCCAGGAAGCAATTGCCGGAATACTTTAACACTGCAGCTTTGGAATTCAGGATTTGGTTACGAAAATTTCATTTGATTAAGCCAAATAAGGATACAATATCCTTTCTTCCACAAAAACCTCAGAGTAATTGTAAAAATAAAAGGATCAGTGTTGCGATCCGAAAAGAATCACAAACTAGTTTTAAAAGAACTGTTAAAATACCTATGAAAATATTCCTTAAAATCCTAAACAGGATAACCATGTTAAAGTGGCCTCGTGCACTTTCTTCTCTCTTCGGATATATTACCAAAGATAAGCAATAATTTAGTTTGATGAATTAGGCTTTCCACAAAGCATCTGTCATCCAAGTTTTCAATGACACATTAAATAATAATCTCTTAAACACTTGGGTCTCAAATGGACAAAGTTTATTAAAACAAACTGCCACTGGAAGAAACTCTCACACTATTCAGGTAACCTTATAAAGATTAAATATGAAAGTAATCTACGGAAAACACTTAATATTTCACCCCCTGATCAGTCCCTGCACATACTCCGCATGTCCCCAGGTAACAGAACGGTTTTGAAAAGGAAGAATCAGCTCTTTAAAAGCAGCACCTCTAAGAAACAGTATTCAACAACATCTCTCAGGAAGCCGCAATCTCTCTGAACAGAAGTCGAATGATGAAATATAGCAACAGTTTATAAAAAATTATGATTACTTCACTACAGCCATATGAATGCTGGTTTTTTGCTAAAATTTCTTACGGTGTACCTTTTGACTTTTCCCCAACAGAAAACATTGCACTTGGTAAAAGCAGCGATTTTAAAAACTCACTTCTTAGAACATCCTAAAACGACAATAAGAGCCGGGGTAACTAGAAAAATAACACTTCCAAGCCTTGGTACAGTTACACAAAGCCAATCGCTGACATAAACATCATGCAACATCTTTCCCCCAATAACTGCCAGTTACGTTAAGAGTAAGTTGCACACATGTGCATGCACAATACCAAAGTCTAACGAGAGAGACAATTGTCATTGGAAACAACCTGCCTCTGTAGAGTTTCTATCACCCATAGATATATTCCAATAGGAATAACACAGGAGACTGAGACAGAGAGAGAGCGAGAGAGAAGCTTCTGTTCTCCCTCTCCTTGAGGAACTGGCTTTCATTTCTGAAACAGACTACTCAAAACAGCAACAAGTAGCAGCGGCAGAAGTTTCCTGCCGGCTTACAAATCTCACATTAATGAGACAGCGCACGGAGGAGGACTGCAGCACACAATGAAGCCAGGAGGCGCCTGAAGCCACAGCACTGCGTCCACCTTTCTGGAAGACTTTCTGCGTTCATCAGAAGCCCTTCTTGGTCAGCAGGGCCAGAGCCAGGACTCCCAGGAAGGAGCCCCTTCGGGCTGGGCACTGCGGATGGGCTGACCCCTGGGGCCGGCCATACCCCTCCCCACCTTGAATAGAGTGCCCATTGTCTGCCGCTGCACTAATTGTAAAAATACAGCTCCTGCAGTCAGCGTAGTGATTATGAAACAAGCAAGCAAAAATCTTCAAGAGGTACATGAAAGGGGCAAAAAGAAGAGAAAAAAAATGACAAAAGCAAGCAAATAAATGCTCAGATGAATCAACCCAAGGATAAAATTTAACAGTCGTATGAACTCTTGCCTGTGGAAGGTTTCACCATTCATGTCACGACTATTTTGTACAAGAGACCATTGTCCATGCAACAGAAATCAGGATATTGAGATTTATCATGTAGCACTTTTCTGATGTGAAAGGTTGTCTTTCCCTAAGCTTGCACCTCTCATCCCAGCACTCTGATTAAAGGAAGTTAGGACTTCTCTTTTCCCAATATGATTGTTAACACTGAATCACAGGATTCATCGACGTCCTGAATTTTTATGTTTTTTTCTCTTCCCCACATTTGCAGCTGGACAAATATGAGGGGGGAACAAAACAGCAACAACAAACCCACACACATTTGCCTGAGCAAAGAAAAATAATGAACTGAATATGCATATCCTCATTAACTAAATTTAATTACACTGAGTGGCATAGTAATCAGTGGTTGCTCCAGTTACAGTATTCATTGAAAGGGAGGTGGATTCCAAATTAAGGCAAGGCGTGGGGGACAGTCGCATACTGATGAGGGAGCCGCACACAACATGATACAATGCACCATCTAAATCATTATTCAGAGAAGCCACAGAAAGCAGTACATTGCTGTTTTAAGACCAACGCAAGAACAATTAGCCAAGGAGGCTCCAGTCCCCTACGGACTGCCCCACCTCTGTATATTGCACAGCACCCGGCCTGGGACTGACCGTACCATTTGCATTTTTCTTAAAAAAAAAAAGAAATGAACAAAAACTCACACTGCCTTTTTAAAAAGAAGGCCTAATGCCCCTGGCCACAATAGCAAGGAAATCCTATCTAGCACAGTGGTGTGCAGAGGCAGCCTGTGCTCCCACAACTTGAGCTGGAACTTTCCGCAGGCAGTGAACTTTTATAACACGTGCATGGAACAATAAAGGAGGAGCTCGAAAGAAAAGGAGGGGGGGTGGGGAAGTTTTAGAGGTGGGTGAAGAAAATGTTATCACACCAAACTTACCATCCACCACGTCCTGGCTGACATGTCGTAACAGAGCTGCCATCTGATGGAGCTGTCCGACGTCTTCCCAGCCATTATGCTGTCAGCAACCTTCATCAGATGCAGCTCAATGCAAGATAAGACACCTAATCAAGAAAACATCAGCGGTGGCTTGTTGGACTACATGGAGGCCAATCCTTATCACACTGCATCATGGGAAAAAAAGCTCCTTTATTACCAGGAGGAACGGCAACCTCACAGATAGAAAGACAAGGATCAGTTCTTTTGCCTTTTTTTCTTTTTCTTTTTCTTTTTTTTTTTTTTTGGTCTAAAGGGATTGGTGAAAGTAGCTAGCGTTCTTTGTGTATCATGTGTACAAGAGTTAAGTATCTTGCAAGTGGGCGGCTAACTGCTTTGCTGGGCGATGCAGACTAAAGTTTATTTGCATTCTTCTCTGTTGTATATTGTTTGACATGGTCCATGGTCCTTGCTGAGCAGATGAAGGGAGGGGCGGGGGGTGGGAGGGAGTGAAGGAAGAGGGAGCTGTAATTGCTCAGAATTAATATCTCCCCCAACAAAGACATAACAGTTTCATTGACACGGTCGGAACGTGGTTCAGATGTCACTGTGCACACAGGGGTGCGGGTGTGCATTCAAGAACACTCACACATTCTCATTCTCTCTCTCTCTCTCTCTCTCACACACACACACACACACACACACACAGTGGAACACACAGGTAGCAGCTGCAGCTGGATTCAGCTGAGGTTGCCAAAGGCTACAAACTCCATTCTCATGCTGGACATATGGAAGCAGTTTAACTCTTTGAAATCACTGTTCAAGAAGAGGCTGCAGTCTGCAGGGATAAATCAGCCATGAGAACAGTTTCTTGGGCAGGAGACAACGGCCTGGTGCCCACTGCCCTCTGAAGATGGCCTGGAAACAGGATTTCCTTCACGCGGGGAAGACCAGGGAAACATAAGGCGGCGTTTCTCTGTGCTCAGACTCTACACAGGGCTGCTCAGTCCTTCTCTGCCCCACTCTTGGAAGCAGCCTCATTTTCTCCCCAGCACTGACCAGATCTGCTTCCGCCTGGTCTTTGAAACAGTTCTTCCAAGGAGTCACAGAGAGCAGGCGCAAGCATTCACTGATGAAACAACCTGCTTCACATAGCCTTTATTTTTCTCCAAAGAGCAAAAACCCCTGGGTACTGCAGGGAGTATCTTAGAGAATCCCGCCACGACAATTAGAGACCCCCGCCAGGACAGACAGATGTCCTCCTGCTAAAACACAGAGAGGCAGGCACATCTGTACAAACGGTGCTGCGGGTTGTCATGGCCCCATTGCACGCCACCTAAACCAGGCCACCCCTTTTCACCGGCATTTTGTCATCCCTTCCTCCGGTGGGCCCTGCTGGTATTCTCGCAATGACCCTGTAGGCTTAGAGCTTACAGTTGCTGCACACAACCTCAAAGGACAAACTCCTACTTGATTGAGTGAAAGTGAAGGGAAAAAAAAAAAATCACTCATTCCCGGCGTTCTCTCTCCTCTGCATGCAGTGTGCGTGAGGCTGCAAGGGCAGCCTGCTTCTGACTGTGAACTTCAGAGATAAAAAGCAGCGGCAGCGGCAGCGGCAGCGAGGGCTGTCCTTTGGGTATTTTTACATACACCGGGGAGACGTGTCAGCCACAGCCTCGGACAGGACAGGGGCTTAAGGCGGCCTGACTCTGAGCTGGCAGCAGCAGAACCTGGCCTTCGCTGACCAGCTTATCCTCTCGTGGCCAGGGACTCTTCTGTTTTGGCCTTTTTTTTTTTTTTTTAATTCTCAGGCAGGAGGCGGGGAAGGGGGATTGGAGAGCCCCCATGCAGGCCTCTGCCTTTGAAGAACCCCAGGATCCAGGATCCTGATGCCTCCTTTTCCTCTCCCCACCCCCTTCTTACTTTTTTCTTTTTTTTTTTCTTGTGAGCAATGATTGGATAATAAGCCCATCCCTGGTAGTCACAGCTCTCAGATAGCAGTGGCAGCACTGAATGCCTACTGTGTGCCAGGAATCACAGGACCCTGACCGGGGCTGGGGGGAGGGGTGCTGCACACAGACGGATGAGATATAGCCTGTGTCTCACTGATCTCCTGACTGGGTTCATCAGAAGTCAGCAGCGGCAGGAGGACGTGCAGCTGCCCAGATGGGAACCTCCCCGGGCCGCGCTGGGCCAGCAGCCCCTGGAGCTCAGGGCCTCACTCTCGGGCACTGCAGGGTACTCCTTGGGGGCAGCTCCCGTGCCTGGAGGTGAGACCAGCAAGGCGTCCTTGCTTCCTCCTCTCCCTTAACCCCCAGTGCCTACAGAGAGCTGCCTCTCGCTGGCGCTCTGCAGGAAGGGAGGGACTCCCACATACCTCTCTCTCTGTTGGGTTCTTCAGACGGAGAGACTGACTTTGGGGTGCTGGCCTGGGAGCACGCAGCTCACCAACACCTTCAGACAGCCTGAATCTCCTTCAGACTCAGGGGCGCCCTGAGCGGCCAGTCTACAGGTGTCCCTGCTCAGAGAAGCCATAAGCCTACCTCCATATGGGAGGAGGCGGGAGCATTTATAGAGGAGTGTGTGAGCTGTGGGGAAACAGAGGCGGGCCTGGAAATGATAAAGTTGTGGGTGCTTCAGTTGCGGGCCTGGGGCTCGCCAGAGGACGTGCCTGGCAAGGCTAAAGAAGCAAAATTCGGAATGGGCGCTCGACCCTTCACCTAGGGTCCTGGACGGGGAGCAGGGTGAGGTGGGGGTTGTCTTTCACTGAAAGCAAAACTTGGAGTGTGCCAACGTGTGCTGTAGACCAGAGACAGCTGGCCAGCCAGGCTCACCGGGAGAAGCCAGTTCTGATGAGCTGCTTTAGCAGAACTAATATCACCTGACACAAATTGAAAGGCTACGTAGATTTAAAAATCCATGCGTTCCACTCCAGTAGCACTCAGAAGGCCTTCACTGACACACCGGGAGGGGATTGTGTCCCGCCTTGTTCGCACGCCCCAGATGCCCCAAATCCAGCCCTTTTCCCCACGCTCCTGCCTCCACAGCATCTGCCCTTGCTCAGTTTCACTTTCTCCACTTCCACAGTCTCCCCGTCTGACCCCGCCAGCCGTGCTGTCTATGGCAGCCAACTGACACACTGTACTCCACAGAACAGAAGCTTGAGATAGGGAGCTAGCTCCGTAGCCCAGAGGAATCACGGATCGGTGCTCAATTGCTCCGAAGTGTGCTTCTGTTTCTGCCTCAACTGGTAAACAAGCTAGGGGTCCGCCCAGAGCCGTGCTTGAGAGTGTGAACATTTACCCAGAGGTCCCTTCTGCTTCCCGCCACTCTTCCAGAAGCAGCATGGGATGTGGGCAAGGGCAGTGACGCGTCGAGGTGCA
Source organism: Lepus europaeus (assembly GCF_033115175.1). Taxonomy (NCBI): domain Eukaryota; kingdom Metazoa; phylum Chordata; class Mammalia; order Lagomorpha; family Leporidae; genus Lepus; species Lepus europaeus. The sequence continues at coordinate 60,581,263 of NC_084838.1, read as the reverse complement.
AATCTTCGCGTTCTTAGCTGCTAGTTGTGTGGCTCTGGCAGGGCACCACTCTCTGTGCCCAAATTTGCTAGTGTAGCTAATCATTAAGGGAGAATGAGAGAGAACAGAGAAGGAAAGAGGGGGGGTAGAATCTTCCTTCTCTCCTTGAAAACAATGAAAGGAGGATATAAAGATTATCAGAGGAAAAAAAAGAGAGGGAGAATACAGATGGAGAAAGGGAGAGAGAAATAGGGAAGGCCAATCGTGAGAAAGTGAAAATGAAGCCACTGTGGTGTCTTCATGGCTCACGGGAGGGGCTCCCAAGCACACTGGGTCCCTCCAACCTCCCCAGTTGCCCTCGTCCAGGCTACAGGCTCCTGTCAAGTTCCCACGGCCAGGAGTAGTCACTGCTCAAGGGCTCTTGACCCATGGATTCCACAAGTTTAGAAGCTATTTGGAAAATCATCTCAGCAAACCTCTGCCTTTTTGCTTTTTATCCTTTTTTCCTTTTTGCTTTTTATCCCTGGTGTCAACTCAAACCCAACCCTGTACTGTCTGAGCCCTGTTCTCGTGAATATGGGCACAGACTGTAGCATGGCATCTAGACAGGCTTCCCTTGGAGAATTAGTCCTGGGTTCTAGCCTGCCACGTGCCAGCCGCATGAGTCTGAATAAGTCCCTTAGCCAGCCTCACTTTCTTTACCTATAAAAAGGGTCTGCAAGTAGCAGTAACCCTCTCAGGGTTGTTGTGGGAGTTAGATAAGATCATGCATGGATACATTTATGGCTCCCATGGTGATGATGGTTTCTTGAGGGTGTACTTATTCCCAAACTCCTCAAGATGTACTCATTAACTATACATGACTTTTTGTATCTCCATCATACCTTAACAAAGTGTTTTCTTGCAAATAAAGATCCTCAAGCAGAGCTCCATCCTTTGCTATAGTTACTATTGTTAGACTCACTATAAGGTTTAGTGTTGGCATGATCTGCTGCAGCTCATGGACGGAGACCACGAGCACGCACACAGATGACCAGCGGGGGAGATGAACTCAGCCTTTGCTCTTTGCCTCTGTAGTGAGTGCTTCTTCCCCTTCCACCCACCGTGGAAAGAGGGGCGATTTTTATTCTGGCTTGGAGGGCAGACTGAGTTAGCAGAGCTGAGGCAGAGGAGTCCAGCTCAAAGGCCTAGGAGGAGCTGAGGAGGACTCTGGCTTCCTTAACTACAGGTTGGAGGAAGGTAGGAGCAAGGAGGTCTGAGTGTGCTCACCCTGCACACCTAGAGGGTGGCAGCCAAAGACTCCTGGATCTGTCAGATAAATGGCTGATCTCAGCCAGCAGGGATGGACCGCAGAGTTATCCTGGAGACAGAGGGAGGCGGGGCCTGATGGAGAGAGGAGCCTGCAGTGACTCCTCCTTTTCAAGTTTGGGGGTCCTGGTGAAGCCACAGTGGGAAAAAACGGGAGAATGGAAAGTCCAGCTGGAGTGGGAAGTGAATATTGCCCATCAGGAAGTTGTCTGGAGTCCTCAGACATATCAGGCAATTGTTTTCCCATGCCTGGTGGAACCAAGGCAGGGCCTGGGACAGGACAAGGCCGAGAAGCCTTCCCCCAGGTCACGGTCAAGTCAACCCAATGGGAGAATGGAAATGTGGCATGCGCGCAGAACCGGGCAAGGCAATGTTTGTGCGCTCTGCTGCTCCTCCTCCTGGGGAAGCAGTCCCAGCTTGCCACCCTCTCAGAATCCGGGGGAGACCTGTGACAATTTCTGTGAACCCTCGCCCCACATCTTCTGAGGCTGTCATCCACTCTGATTGCCTCTGATGGACTTGGTGGAGAACAAATGGATCCATTTCGGACCACAAAGGTCTCCTGCCCCTTGGGCCTCATACCGAGCCCCTAAGTCTGCAAGACAGCCTGCAACAGTCCCACGAGTCCCTCACCGTCTCCTTTTGGTGAGGCTGTCTGGAGGGGGTCACCAGTCACTTGGCCTCTGCTTTGGAGAAAGCCTGGGTGGAGCTGCTCTCCTGCCATGGGTGGTGCTCCCCACTCAGGAGACTGCACCTCCCACTGCCTCAGCAAGGGGTGCCACTAGCCCTGCCTGCTGCCTCCCTCAAGACTCCTTCTTCATTGATCCCCTGCACATCCCTAACAGTTGCCAAAGGCAGGCTCTGAATAGTGTCCAGCTTGCTGGACCAAAGGCCATTTTTGAGACATGTAGCAGACTTTTTCACATCCCCAAACTTGGAAGTCAGGCATGAAAGGCATGGAAGTAACTGATTTTTGCAGTGTCTGAGTGCACACTGGCAATGAGGGGACTCACCTCCAGCTTCTCCTGGGCAGAGGCGTTGTTTATGGACAGGGAGAATTTGATTGAAACCAGCACACAATCTGAGCGTCCCTTGGTCCACGCTTTTTTTTTTTTTTTAAGTGACCTGGAATTGAAGTATGCCCATCCTTAACTTACACTGTCTACTGAACTTGCTTTAATCCCCCATTTTCTGAAATAAGTGTTTAAAACATTTTCTCTCTTGTTCTGTGGCTGCTTACCAGGATGTGTAATGCGATGCATATGACACAGGAAGACTTTTTACTTCAATTCTGGGTAAAGAAGACGGATGGGTAGTATGATCCCATTTTTTGAGAAATAAACCAACTGTATCCATGTATTTATTTGTGGGTAGAAAAATATTAGAGGGACATTGACTTAATTGTTTTCAGGGAGAAACATGCACTTCCATCCACTTTTTGTCTCTGAAATTTTGTCATGTTCATGCATTACATTTGTCAATTAAAACAAAAACTAAGAGAAAACGTGCATGGAATCTCCCTGTGCATTTTTTGCTTTTGCAATTTCCTATAATTACAATTATAGATGGTCCCTTAGCTATGATGGTTTGACTTAAGATTTTTTGACAAAAGGCAGCATTGTTGTGCAGTAGGTTAAGCTGCAAACAGTGATGCCAGCATCCAATATCTGTGCTGGTTCGGGTCCCTGCCACTCTGCTTCTGACCCAGCTCCCTTCTAATATGCCTGGGAAGGCAGCAGAAGATGGCACATGTACTTGGGCTGTTGCCATGTACATGGGAGATCCAGATAGGATTCGTGGCTCCTGACTTAAGCATGTTTCAGCCCCAACCCTTGCAGCCATATGGGGAGCAAACGAGTGGATCCAAGATCTTGCTCTGTGTGTGTGTGTGTGTGTATGTATGTATGTATTTTGCTCTGCCTTTCAAATAAATAGATCTTTTTAAAAAAAGATTTTTGACTTAGGCCGCCACTGCAATACACCCTGCCTGCCACGCCGGCACCCCGGGTTCTAGTCCTGGTTGGGGTGCTGGATTCTGTCCCGGTTGCCCCTCTTCCAGTCCAGCTCTCTGCTGTGGCCCGGGAGTGCAGTGGAGGATGGCCCAAGTGCTTGGGCCCTGCACCCGCACGGGAGACCAGGAGGAAGCACCTGGCTCCTAGCTTCAGATCGGCACAGCACGTCGGCCGTATTGGCCATTTGGGAGGTGAACCAATGGAAGGAAGACCTTTCTCTCTCTCTCTCTCTCACTGTCTAACTCTGCCTGTCAAAAAGTAAATAAATAAAATTTAAAAAAGATTTTTGATTTGATGATGATATGAAAACAATTCACTTTCAGTGGAAATCATACCTCAAATTTTATCCTTTGCTCTTTCCCCGGGCTCGTGATACGTGGCGACAGGATACGTTCCTGAGTGATGCCTTTGACGACGGCAGCTGCACCTCCCAGTTGTCCCGATTCATAGCAAGCACAAACAGTCGACTCTGTGGTGTGTTGTTTAGCTATGACATCCGGTAGGCTTGGTGTATTAAATGCATTTTCGACTTATGATATTTTCACCTTATGATGGGTTTACATGGGAGCCACAGGAAAGCTGAGCAGCATCAGCGTTTCTAAATAAAAAACTGAAAGAATATAAATAAATACATTTTCCCATCCATCCTAATTTTTAAACTTCTGCATGCTAAAGCCAGCAATAGACTCTCTGGAGCACCCCTCCAGTGCTAATAAGCATTCCCAGCGCATGTGGCCATAGGAATCGTCTCCCACCATGCCTTCAGAGAGCAAAGAAAGAGATAAAAACATGAAAGCGGTAGAGAAGGCAGAGTAACACTAGACTGCCATGTTGCCCCTTTCTGACAAGGCAAATCTTGCCAAAAGATAGGCAGGTTTCACAAATAAGGCTCTTGAAACCATTCAGGGAGGCTGGTGTAAGTTCAACACATGAGTAACACAGATAAACATGAAACCCCCAAGTGCTGATGGAGCGTGGTGATAGGCGGCCTGGAGTGCCCTCCGGTGTAAAGGGTCTTATGAGCCAACAAAGACACTGCAGATTCCTAATGACTGCCTCAGTCTCCTCCCGCAGGGCTCCTGAAGGGCAGGGTTATCCGTTGGAGGCCATTGAGAGCCAAATCTCCCTGTTTGATAAGAAAACCCCTTCCCCCCATGCCTCTTCTCTAATCTGTCACCACACACACATGTAGTAAGCCACGTACGATTCAGTACCAGCAAACTCAGAAAAATGACAATGGGAAAAAGAAGGCATCAGAAGGTAGCCTGGGGTGTGTGTGTGTGTGTGTGTGTATGTATTTAGAATCAGAGGAGAGAGGAAAGGATGGCTAAGACAGTTTTATGGTTTCAATTGCTTTTGCCAAAGTGGGAGAGGAAGTGATTACAATAAAAATGGCCATTCATCAAGCAGTCATCACTGTTGCAGCAAATATTTATTGCTTATTTGCCTTGTACCATGTACTTAGTAGGCACTGGTGAGCAAAAATACACATGTTCCTAATGTTCGCAGCCTGGAGTAACTTGCAGTCCAGCAGGGGTGGGAAGGGTAGGGAACGACATGAAAAACATAGCCCCGTGAGTGAACACAAAACTTCATCAGTAACGGGTGCTTCGAAGGAGAAGTGCTCTGAAAATGTAACTACTCCAGAAAATGAGAACATCTTCCTTCACAGACGCAGCAATTAATGGAGACAGCTTGGCGTCACCCCTCACAACAGGCACGGCAAGGCAAGGCAAGGATGATCCCAGAGTGAGTGTTGGAGCTTAGAAAGAAAACAAAGGCTGTCGGTGTCTAAAAGCCATTCTTGATTCTGTAGGTCGCACGGCTTTAAACTCAGGAGCTAGTTTCTGTCTTAGTGCCTGGTTTTCCTTAGAACCAGAGACAAAGTGATCACCTCCTGGGACTTTGAGAAGGTAGCATGAAAGCACCCGGAAGTCACCATGTTTAAGGACATTTCTGGTTCAAGAAGATGAAGACTGGGACTGGAAGTTTCGGCTAAGGGCCTCAAAGTTGCTCCTTTCACAGTGCTCTGAGGAGGGCATCCCCCATAAACCTAGGGTTCCTGCTGCCATGTAGATGATCGTGACAGGTTTATTGAGATATAGTTTATTTATTTTTTATTTCTTTTGGGAAGATTTATTTATTTATTTGAGAGGCAGAGTTACAGACAGAGAGAGGGAGAGAGAGAGATGAGAAAGATCTTGCATCCACTGGTTCACTCTCCAAATGACTGCAACCCAGCCAGAGCTGGGCTGATCCAAAAACAGAAGCCAGCAGGAGTGACTCACACAGTACCTGTTCATTTGTGTCTGGCTTCTTTACTCAACATTAGGCTTTTGATATCTGTCCAAGTGATTGTATATTAGTAGTTTGTTCACTGTTATTGCTGAGTCACATTCTATGATATGATTATTCCACAGCGATTTATTTGCCCATTCACCTGTTAATAGACATTTGGGTTGCTTCCAGGTTTGTGCTATTATGAGAAAAGCTATTCACAGATAAATGTTTTTGTGGGCCTCATCTTATTTCTGTTGGGGAATTACCTAGTGGTGGAATTGTTTGAGCATAAAACAGATACATACTTAGCTTACTAACAAGCTACCACTTAGTTTTCCAGAATAGTTGGACCATTTTACACACCTGTGAGTACCATGTAAATGTCCCATTTGTGCTTCTTCCTCTCCAACTCTCGGTATTATCTTTTTGATTCTAGCCTTTCTGTGACTGTTGACTGTGTAAAATGGTCTCATTGTGGTATAATATGCATTTACCTAACGCCTAATGATGGTGAGTCCTTTCTCATGTTCTTATTGGCAATTTTTATTTTCTCTTTTGTGGAGGGCCTATTTAAGTCTAATTTCCATTTTTAGGTTTATTTTTCTTTTTCATTACTTAAGTATAAAGGTCCTTTATAAACCCGGAATACAAGTTCTTTGTTAGATATCTACATTGCAAATATTTCTGTAGTCTATAACTTCTTTGTTAATTTTTGTCATATTTTAAATTTTTGTAAAATCCAATTTAACAGTTTTTGTTTCATGGTTATTGCTTTCTGTCTGCTATCTAAGAAATCCTTGTTATTCAAAGGTCACAAAAATTCTTCTATGTTTTCTTCTGGAAGCATTACAATATTAGTTTTTCATAGTCATATTTAGGTTTGTGATCCATCTTTAGTTTGGGGTATGATGTGAGGTAGGGATCAATACTATTTTGTCTTTCAAAAAGATAGTCTTATTGTTCATTGAAAATAATTTACAATACTCACTTCACTGTTTTAGTTTTTTTGGCAAAAATCATTTGGCCTTATACCTATGGATCAATATCTGGGCTCTGTATTTGTCTGTTTGTTCCATTGTTAGATTTGACTATCCTTTTACCGATACCACACTGTCTTGACTATTTAGAGCATTTAAATAGTGTAAGTTTATCAATTTTATTTTTCTTTTTCAAAAATGTTTTAAACATTTTAGATCCTTTGCACTTCTGTATAAATTTTAGAACCAGTCTGTCAGCTTCTTCTTATGTTTTCACTGGGATTGCACTGACTTTTCAGATTACTTTGGGAATAACTGACATATTTACAATTTTGACTCTTCCAATTCATGAATACAGTAAATATTAATATTTAATTTTATTTGTCTTAGCAATGCTTTGTATTTTCTGTGTGGAGGTACTGTATGAAGACCTGTTTTGTAGCATTCTGTGTAGAGATCTTGGGACTAAATTTAGAACTTCAATTACCTCATGTTTTTGTATCCTGTTGCAAATGGAACTTTTTTTCTTTTCTAATGTTACTGTTCAACTGTAGAAATATAATTCACTATATATTGACTTTCCACTTCTAGCCACATTACTAAACTTGCTCCTAAGTGGTGTAGCTTTAGTTCAGTCTATTGATAGATCCCATTGTATTTTCTTTGTACACATCATCTCATCCGTGAAGAAATGTATGCTTCTTCCTTTACATGCTGTATGCTTTTTATTTACTTATTTTTTTATTTATTTGACAGATAGAGTTAGACAGTGAGAGAGAGAGACAGAGAGAAAGATCTTCCTTCTGTTGGTTCACCCCCTAAATGGCAGCTACAGCTAGAGCTACACCGATCCGAAGCCAGGAGCCAGGTGCTTCCTCCTGGTCTCCCAAGCGGGTTTAATAGCCATAACCTGTACACTGTTGAATAATAGAGAATAGTATTTCACTATTAAGTATGATGTTAACTACAGATTTTTATAGTGACTTAGATTTAAGGAACCCCTTTTTATTCCAAGTTTGATTAGTAATGTTAAGGATTAAAAGTCATGTCGGAATGTCAAACAATCTTGCATTCTTCTGACAAAATCCACTTGGTGAAATATTATTATTTATAAACATTGCTAGATACATTACATTGATTTGCTATTATTTTATTAAAGATTTTATATTTACCCACATAAGGTATTTGTAATTTTCTTTTCTTGAAATAGTCTTGTCTGTTTCTGATATCAAGGTAATGCTGGCCTGATTAAATGAGAATTCACTCCCTCTCTACTTTCTGAAAAAGGTTTTGTGATATTGTTGTTATTTCTTCCTAAAATGAATGATAAAATTCACCAGGGAAGTTATATGAATCTAGAGTTTTCTTTCTGGAAGACTCATAACAATAAATTCAATGTCTAGCAGTTATAGGTTACTCAGATTTTAGATTTCTTATTGTGTCAGTTTTGGTAAAATTCTAAGGAAATGTGTCCATTTTGTCTGTCAAATTAATCAGTATAAATTGCTTATGGTATTTTATTATTGTTGTTTTAATATCTGTGGATCTGTCATGATAATCCTGCCATTAATAAAACTGGTATTTACTCATTCTCTTTTTTTCTTGATCAAACTGGCTGAAGTTTTATCAATTTTATTCATCTTTTAAAAGAGCTATTTTGACCTTGTTGGTTTTCTCTATTGCTTTTACATTTTATTCTCATTTATTTCATTTCTTATTTTAGAATTTCCTTTGAATAATCCTTTTTTATTCTGAAATCACCAGGAGTTGATTATGAGGACAGTAGCATTAAATAGTTATATGGCAAAAAAATTAATTTTGGGTTTAATTTGCTCTTATTTTTCAAAGGTAATTAATTATTTATTTTATTTGAGAGGCAGAAAGAGGAAGAGAAATCCCCTACCTACTGGCGTACTTCCCAATGCCCACAACAGCTGAGTCTGGGTGAGGCCCAAACCAGGAGTCATGGGTGGCAGGACCCAACTATATGAGTAATCACCTGCTGCTTCCCAGGGTGTACCTTAGCAGGAAACTGGAATTGCAGGTACTCTAATACGGGGTGTAGCTGTCCCAAAGACTGCCAAATGCCTGCCTCTGTTCTTCTTTTCCTATTTGCTTAAACTTGATCATAGATGATTGATTCCATACATTTATTCCTTTCAAATATAGGTACCCAGTGCCTTCCGAACCAACCTTCTTTCTTCTCCCAGAGAGCCGACTATTCTGAATTTCTTTTTCTTTTTCTTTTTTGACAGGCAGAGTGGACAGTGAGAGAGAGAGACAGAAAGAAAGGTCTTCCTTTGCCGTTGGTTCACCCTCCAATGGCCGCCGCGGCCGGCGCGCTGCTGCCAGCGCGCAGCGCTGATTCGAAGGCAGGAGCCAGGTGCTTCTCCTGGTCTCCCATGGGGTGCAGGGCTCCAGCACTTGGGCCATCCTCCACTGCACTCCCGGGCCATAGCAGAGAGCTGGACAGGAAGAGGAGCAACTGGGACAGAATCCGGCACCCCAACCGGGACTAGAATCCGGTGTGCCGGCACCACAAGGCGGAGGATTAACCTGTTGAGCTAAGGCGCCGGCCCCAACTATTCATCTATTATTGTCTTTGTGGCCAATTTCGGTCATATAGAAATCTAGTCCTTTCTCATAAAACTGTCTTTCACATGTTTGAGCCTGGCTATTACAATGTCTCCAAGTTTTCTCTTTTTCAGGCTAACCAAACTATGTGGAATTCAGGGACAAAACTAGCGGGGGGGGGGAATCATTATTTTAAATCCTTGTAACATTTGGGGAGTGAATTAGCAAACAGCAGGCTGGCTTCCCTCCACCCCGCCCCGCCTTTCAAATACAAATGACTGAATTAATAAAAATCTTTGCAAATGAATATTTAAAAAACTGAAGTATGCGATTTTGTAACCACAGCACCAATACATGCAAAGGCTCATGGGCAGCAGGGGAGATAACTTGCTGCCCAGATGGCAGTGAATATGGCAGGATACTGTTACCTTAGACATGAAAAAAATGCCCAAAAATAATAGGATAGAAATGTCGGAAATTGGCACAAGCCTGGAAAGAGATGAAAACATGCCACTGGAAGTGGAGTTCTGAGCCAGCAGAGCTGCCCTGAAGGGGGGTAGGGGGTTGGCCCCTGTGGCCATCAGTGGGAAGCCAAGCAAGCCTGGGGTGAGAGCCCAGGGGTCAGTTCCTATTCTGAATCTTTAAAAATACAATTGGTAGCAACACCTGATGCCAGTGCAGCAACCAGACTAAGGGGTTTTTTCCTCCCACTGAAAATTATGATTCTACTTTTATTATTCAAGATCCCTTTGCGTCTGATAAATTGTGTATGAACCAACACAATCTCCTCATTCTATCAACATCATTCCCATTTACCTAACTGTTCATGAGCTAATTCACATTTACACAACACGCATGACAGCAAGACTGACCACAGGGGAATAGGAACTGGGTTCAGAAACAGAAGAATTTTAATTCAAGTCCTGCCTGTGCACTTAGCAGCTTCATCAACTGCATATGTTATTCAGCCTCTCTAAATGGCAAAGTTCTCACCTGAGGAAGAATGATGCTAACCTGCACCTGCTCCCTGCGTGGTGCCGTCGTGAGGTCTGGATGAAGCAGCTGTGGAGTGCTGCAGAAATGTAAGAGATTATGTGGGGAGACGGAATCGAGTGAAGTCCGTGTGGTCTCATCTCAGACAGGCTGCGGTTCAGCTCCCCAAGTTCCACTGATACAAGACATACAAGGGTCCTCCTGAGCGCCCACTTCCTTCATCACCATGAAACAGCCACAACCACCCTGCCCCGTCTCATTCTTCCTTCTTGTCTCCCAGGGGTCTGGGGAACTTTGGACAGGTGCTAGGGAGTCTCATCAAAGGAGGCCTTGGTGTTTTGTTTTGTTTAATGCATTTCACCATAAACTCTGCAATGAAGTAACACTTGAAAGGGGAAAACCCCAAAAATGCTTCCCTTTTGCCCTGTCCCCCTTAGCCAAATCCATTCATAAGACTCATTTTGGGCCTTTAGCACCTCTTCCCCTAGTTGTTAACAGAGGGGATCAACCTCATCTCTCCATGCTTACCACCAATCCAAGCAGCTGGTGGAGGAGAAGGATGGCTCAATACTACATTGTTTTCAATGCTTTGGCAACAACAGGCCAATTTTGCATGGAGTTTTTAGTGTCCATGACTTGACACGAAGGGCCTTGTCTCTGATTTTGCTGTGTTTCTGCCTTCCATCCCTCTTTCTCCTCCACCAGCTCCCACCTACACCTACTCTGCCCTTCGCAGATCATATTCACCAGGGAATAATGATAACTTCCTGCCCAGCAGGAGAAATGTCATCTCGGCAAGTGCATTAGTTTGTTGTCTTGCAGACGGGCACATCCCAGACAGAACGTAAACGATGCCAGAAGCAGGCTCGCATCTCAGTGGTTTCTCCGTCTCAAGTGTCATTGGATAATAGAAAAACATGGACAAGAGACTGAAAAGCTGACCTGCTCACACAGCTGTGTGAACTAGGATTTTATTCTCCCCCATAAGCCTCAATCTAGTCTCTTTTTCTGCAGAGTGAGGATGGAGAGCAATGGAGCAGCAATGATGACGGCCGTCGTTTAATGAGCTCTTTCTAGATACCAAGCTTTCTTCATGTCCTGTCTCACTAGTATTACTATATCTCTACTAATAAAGAAACGAAGGCTGAGTGTAGATGAGGAAATCTGCCCGAGCTCACAGAGCAGGGGCTCTGCCGAAGCCAGGGTTACATCCAGGTCTGCTCCAGGGCCTGGCTTGGAGACCTTCCTGTCTTCCTCATTTTTTTTTTTTTTTTTTTTTTACAGGCAGAGTGGACAGTGAGAGAGAGAGACAGAGAGAAAGGTCTTCCTTTTTCCGTTGGTTCACCCCTAAGTGGCCGCTGCGGCTGGCGTGCTGCACTGATCGGAAACCAGGAGCCAGGTGCTTCGACCTTCCTGTCTTCTATCAGCACACCTTCTCCCGCCTCATCAGCTAACGACATGCGGGCTGCACATGCATTCTTTCCTCCCTTGTTTCCACGTGTCTCACTGCAATGTAGCTATG